>NC_142476.1:46446651-46749682 GCF_049115385.1 Moschus berezovskii | reverse complement strand
CAAATTACATGCTGTTCACCCTCCGTGGACTTCGCACACGTCACAGAACCTGTCTGGGGTGTGTGGGTGTGCGCCTCGCACACGGTCAAGACGATGGAAGAGATAATTTGTTCTTTGAACCAGATCAGGTGCGTTCCCCGCCTCCAGGCCCTTGATTCCACCTGCGGCAGTTGCCTGGGTGTGCTCAGCGTTCCAGTGGCTGGTGTTTCACCACGAGTGACCCAGCCGAGGGCGATAGGAATGCAGGCTGCTGGGGTGTGGTCCGGTTCCCCCCGCGGGGAGAGCACAGACCATTCTCCATAACCTCTTGTTTCCTTCCAGGGCGCACCTCCAGATCCACCCCGATGAGCAGCAGCCACTGTGCAGAGCACGGCCCCCCTCCGAAGTCCCGCCTGCCTCCCCTCATCATCCCCCCAAATGAAGGCTGGGGGCAGCAGGAGCAGGACCGGGTGGCGTGTGGACTGAAGAAGCTGGCAGTGAATGGGGTCTGTGCCGCCACGCCCCCGCTAACCCCCGTCAAGAGTCCCCTGTCCCTCTTCTCCAGCGCAGCACCCTGTGAGCGGGGCTCCCGGCCCCTGCCGCCACTGCCCATCTCTGAGGACCTCGCCCTGGACGAGACGGACTGCGAGGTCGAGTTCCTCACCAGCTCAGACACGGACTTCCTTCTGGAAGACTGCGGGCTCTCCGACTTCAGAGCCGACGGCCCCGGCAGGCGCAGCTTCCGAGGGTGCGGACAAATCAACTATGCATATTTTGACACCCCAACCGTCTCCGCCGTGGATCTCAGCCAGGAGCCCGACCAGGCAGCCGGGGCGCCGAGTGCCAACCCCCCTCCGCCCCAGGCCCACCGGAGACTGAGGAGGTCTCACTCAGGCCCCGCGGGGTCCTTCAACAAGCCGGCCATCAGGATCTCCAGCTCCGTGCACAGGGCTTCTCCCAATTCCGATGATGACAAGCCCGAAGTTCCCCCTCGGGTCCCCATCCCTCCTCGGCCGGCCAAGCCAGACTACAGAAGGTGGTCGGCCGAGGTCACCTCCAGTACCTATAGCGATGAGGACAGGCCCCCCAAAGTCCCACCGAGAGAGCCCTTGTCCCGCAGTAACTCCCGCACCCCAAGCCCCAAAAGCCTCCCATCTTACCTCAATGGGGTCATGCCCCCCACGCAGAGCTTTGCCCCCGACCCCAAGTACGTGAGCAGCAAAGCCCTGCAGAGACAGCACAGCGAGGGGGCTGCCGGCAAGGCACCCTGCATCCTGCCCATCATTGAAAATGGGAAGAAGGTGAGCTCCACGCACTACTACCTGCTCCCTGAGAGGCCACCCTACCTGGACAGATTCGAAAAATTTTTTAGGGAAGCAGAAGAAACACACGGGAACACCCCCGTCCACCCCCTCCTGGCCAATGGCAGTATCTCTTCAGCCCCAGAAAAACTGGACCTAAAGCCACGAGTGGACCTGGGAGGCCATGTGAAGCGCAAACATTTCTCCTATGTGGTTTCTCCTTAGACCCTGGAGTCCCAGCTCAGCAGAGGTGCCATGGGAGCGAGTGGTTCTCTCGCAGTTCCCCAGACCTGTCAAGGTTCCCCGGGAAAATAGTCCAGATCACAGGATCAGAGAGTCGAACTCTCCGTCTGAACGGGAAAGGCTTAGAGAGTCAGGAGGTGCTGAGGTGCTGAGCATCCCTGACCGCGTGAGCGTCAGAGAAAAGTCTGCTCAAGCCTGTCATTTTAAGATGCGATGCAGGGAGGAAGGACACGGGACACGCATATGTGTGTGCGTTAGACGTCTGCATCTGCACTTATGGTAAAATCATAGATTCTAGTTACAAGTTAACCCAGTAGTTCCTGTCTTAGAGTAATATATATTTAGAACAATAAAAGCTCAAGCTGGAGGATGGCTCCTGAAAGACTGAAAATTGAGCAAATGGGAGAGAATACAGTATTGTTTAGCTCAAAATTATAAAATATTATATATATATATTATTATTATTTTGCATAATAAGGTTGAAGATTGCCAGCTCTGAGGCCTGTTCCGTTTCATGTATTTTTACAAGCAGTTTTTCCATGGAGGGCAGGCCGTACGTTCTTTCCGTGACTTCACCTGCCTGGTTTAAGTCGTCTCATCCTGAGACCTAGATCCTGTAGGTCTTGCTGGAGGGATGGCAGCACCTTTGGTACCGTATTCTCACCTGTCTGGGTCTCCTATGAAAAATGAGAAGGTAACAGAATAAGCCATTTTTCCTTCCCATTCCTTCTCTGTTCCACCCCCAGGAAACGCAGGACACATGGGGAAAAGCAAACTCTTGGCCAGTGTTGAGAATGTCAGTTAAAGCAATGAAACAGTCAGCTGTTGGGTTGAGAGTATCTGTGTGGAGATGTGTGTTGTGGGTTCCTCCCCCCCATTTTAGTTGCATATGAATAAACAAATACAACACAAGCTGGCCTTGTGTTGCTGGTTCCTCTTCAGTATTTCCTGGGGATTATTTGCTTTCTAAGTAAAACCCTTCTGACCAACAGCCCAGTATGTCTTAAGACCGGAGGTCACATCATCTGCTTGGGAAATTCTCACGGCAGGTTGCTCCACTCGGATCTGGTGAGACACAGAGCTCGTGTTCCACTTTCACGGGCTTCGCTGTATTTATCTTGTGCAGCACAGAAGAGATGGTGCTCATTAACAGAAGTACCTTACTACAATGTTCTCCACATTAAACACGCTGTTTACAGTTTAAACTGCTGAGTGATGTTGTTTGAGCTATTTAAAGCTTATATTTTAGTATGAACTAAATGAAGGTTAAAACATGCTTTAGAAAAAGGCACTGATTTCTGCATTTATGTGTACAGTATTGGACAAAGGATTTTATTCATTTTTTGTTGCATTATTTTGAATATTGTCTTTTCATTTTAATAAAGTTATAATACTTATTTATGACACCGTTAATAATGTTTCTTGCCTACACTGTTATACAGTTTTGTGTCTCGAGTAATATGACAACTTGACCATTTTTAAGCACAAAGGAAGAGGTTTTACAGTCTAATGTACACTTAAAATTTACTATCATTCCCTAAAATGACAAATAATTTGAGCAATTTAGGTTTAAGTAGTATACAGACAACAGCAAAAATGAGCTGTTTGTATTTACCTTTAACAATTAAAAGCGTCCTTTTGAATTGGTGCTGGTATGTTGCCATGGAAACAGTTTCCATGTGGGGAGGGATGTCCCCATCAAGTGGGCTGTAACAGGAAGGAACCAGCTCTGACGAGGACATGCCGTCTCATCGTGGGCTTGAGGACTAGGTCTGGATTGTCCTAGGTCCTTTGGAAGGCCCTGCTTTTTGCTTGACCTGAGGCCCCCAAAGAAAGTACAGCCTGCCCTGGCCTCTCAGAGTCACAGTTTTGGGAAGCAGGAGGAAACAGGGATGCTGTTGGGGGGGGGGCACCCTCCCGTCCAGTGTCACTCACCTAGTTTTCTTTGCTTTCCTCTGCCCTCCAGCTTCCCACATGACAGCAAAGCTTCCATGATGTTGACTGCATCCTCGCCTGTACTCAGTTCCTGCCAGGGTCAAGAGTGAGGATTAAACACAGACAATCTGGGCTGAAAGTCCAGCCCCGGCTCTTTCTAATGACCCATTGGGCAGATCTTCAAAATCTGTACCTTGGTTTTCTCATTGGTAAAGTTAGTAGCGGGGCAGGAGTGATACCTATGGGAATTACCTTTGACAATTACACGTAAACCAGTAACACACACAGTGAGGACCTGGTCCATGAGTTGATTTTGTGATTCTCTGTTGCTCACCCTAAGCCCAAAAGTTGGGCATTATTTCTGGCATTTAACAGATGAAGAAATGGACTTGAGTTCATTTATCAGACATTTGTTGAGTAACTACATCCTTGAAACACATACCCAGGAATTTGAAGCAGTACATAATGAACATTTGTGATAAACCCTAGGAAGGCGTGAACGGTGGTGGTGACAGGATGACAAAGCACCCCATCCCCTCGCTGCATCCCCCAAGGTGATAGGGTCTGAAGAGGTGGAATCAGCTGAAGGAGGCAGCGTGAACAGGGAGGAAACAGGAAAGGAGACACTGAGGCCAGAGGAGAGCTGGATGTTTTCCAGAAGCCGGAAGTTACACAGTCAGATGGACAATGGGAAAGGATGGTGGGTACCTCCCAGAGGTCAAAGCGGAGGATGGATGGGGTGGGATGTGTTTTCAAAAGGCCAGTCGTATGGAGAACAGATTGGAAACAAGGAGACTTCAGGACAGAGGCTGTCAGAACTGAGATCCGAGCATCAGATGGTGGGAAAGAAGAAAAATTGGCTTTGAAGATAATACTTCAAGGTAGAAACAGCAGGCTGGGGACCTCAGGTGGGAGGCAGTCCCAGGTATGTGGCCTGGGCTGCCATAAGTATCCCCCAGCTTTCTGCATGCCTTTTCTTTGTACAGTGGTCAAGTTGTTTAGTCACCAAATCATGTCTGACTCTTTAACAATCCCATGGACTGAAGCCCGCCAGGCTCCTCTGTCCATGAGATTCTCCAAGCAAGAATACTGGAGCGGCTAGCCATTTCTTTCTCCAGGGAATCTTCCCAACCCAGGGATGGAGTGCATGTGTCCTTCATTGGTAGACAGATTCTTTGATGCTAAGCCACCTGGGAAGTCCGCTGTGGTCAAGACAATCTTTAATTCATTGTGTATTTGCTTCCCTCTTCACCTTTGAGTTTTTCCTTGATTTTGCAAGAGTATTATCTTTTTTTTTTTTTTTTTTTAATTGGTGGAAGGCAGGCTGCGTTGGGTCTTCATTGTGGTGTGCAGACTTCATTAGTTACAGCCCAAAGGTTCAGTTGCCCTGGGACATGTGGGATCTTAGTTCTCCACCCAGGGATCGAACCTGTGTCCCTGCATTAGAAGGCGGATTCGTAACCACTGGACTCCCAGGGAAGTCCTGCAAAAATATATTTTCCTATTTCTTCTTGGCCATTGCCACTAGCAACCAGAATGTTATCCATTTGCCAACTCAGTCCTCAGCCAGCACACAGAGCAGAGGGAATGCTAAGCGTTTCCCTGGCCTAGGACAGCCCTGGGCCTGCTCTCTTGGTGTTAATCAGGCCATTGTGTCACGGAAACGGCAACTCTTAGCAGCCACTGAATGCAATATTGAGGTCTCTCTTAAAAACAGGTCATACCCAGTAACAAAGCTCTGGCTTTAAGTCAGGAAATGCAGGCGCCTCTCAGCCTCCCACAATCTCTGTTCCCCATCCATGGGAGACCATGGCAGAGCAGGGCCCAGCCCTATAAAAATAGAAGGAATATATTATTAGGGATTGTTTCATGGTAGAAAACAGAAGCTAAGTTCAAGAGGATTCTTTTGTAAGTCAACCCCAAATCTGAATGATACTAAATTCAAAGTCTCTCCAGGCTTCTGCAATCAAATATGCATTGCCAATCTCACAAAATTCCACATTCTAATGAAGTTTAACCTGGTTATATGCTGCTTATTTCTCCTTGGGTCTCAAGGGCTGTCTTAACTATGTCATAAAAAGATTACGAGGATGTTTCTTCAATGCTAGGGCCCTGAGTCAAAACAAGAAAGTTGTAGATTTTTCTAGAGCAATTCATAGAAAAGAGAACTACATCCGCCCACTGGTTCAAGAATCAAAATATTTATTATGCTGTCCTCTATTTTAGTTCTCCCTTTCTTTGGCGGCACTTCATGGCATACAAGATCTTATTTTCCAGACCAGAGATCAAACCCATGCCCTCTACAGTGGAAGTACGGAATCTTAACTACAGGACTGCCAGGGCAGTCCCAGTAATTCTTAATTCTTAATTTTATCACATATTTTAGGGTACTTTTTCCTCAAAAATAAGCTCCTGGTTATTTCATATATAGCTTTATCTTTTTTTTAACTTTCATTTTGAGATTAATTATAGATTCTAAAGTTTCAAAAACAGTACAGAGAGGTCCCCTGGACCCATTACCCAGATTCCCCAACAGTAAGATATAATCATCGTCCATTATCAAAACCAGGAAAGTGAGGACTTCTGGTGGTCCAGTAGCTAAGACACTTCCACGGCAAGAGGTGTGGGTTCAATTCTTGGTCGGGGAGTTCTGGGGTACAGCCAAAAATAACCCCAGGAAGCTGACTACATTGTCACAACACGCATAATACAGTATTTTATTTAGCAATAGTTACATCAATATAGACTTGGGTCCTACTTTTAAAAATTAACTTAGAAATTCGTTCCGTCATTCTGTTAGGCATTTTGTGAAAAGCTAATAAAGCTTTAAAAATATGTTACCTTGTAAAAATTCCTACATTTTGGTAATGGTAGTTGAGAAGATAGAACTGACTCATGTTCATTTTGATCCGCCAAGATTTTCTGCAAGATTAATTTTCATTAACTCGAGTAAAGATATTACTTCAAACTTTGACGATTCATGAATGATTTTTCCTTTAAAGGCCTTCAGATAGAGAATTAATGTTCCATATCTTTGAATCTGAACCTGAGACAAGCCAGGAGGCACACTGTGAATTCCTAAACCAGTCCTAAAGCTTGAGGGGTCGGTGTTTGAGTTCTTGTTCTTAAGAAAGTAAGTTTGGGTCAACCTAAAACAGTGGAAACAGTGTCAGACTTTATTTTGGGGGGCTCCAAAATCACTGTGGATGCTGATTGCAGCCATGAAATTAAAAGGCGCTTACTCCTTGGAAGGAAAGTTACGACCAACCTAGATAGTATAATAAAAAGCAGAGACATTACTTTGCCAACAAAGGTCCGTCTAGTCAAGGCTATGGTTTTTCCAGTGGTCATGTATGGATGCGGAGAAGGCAATGGCAAGCCACTCCAGTACTCTTGCCTAGAAAATCCCATGGATGGAGGAGCCTGGTAGGCTGCAGTCCGTGGGGTCGCTGAGGGTCGGACACGACTGAGCGACTTCACTTTCACTTTTCACTTTCATACATTGGAGAAGGAAATGGCAACCCACTCCAGTGTTCTTGCCTAGAGAATCCAAGGGAAGGGAGAGCCTGGTGGGCTTCCGTCTATGGGGTCACACAGAGTTGGACTCGACTGAAGTGACTTAGCAGCAGCAGCAGCATGTATGGATGTTAGAGTTGGACTGTGAAGAAAGCTGAGTGCCGAAGAATTGATGCTTTTGACCTGTGGTGCTGGAGAAGACTCTTGAGAGTCCCTTGGACTGCAAGGAGATCCAACCAGTCCATTCTAAAGGAGATCGATCCTGGGTGTTCATTGGAAGAACTGATGCTAAAGCTGAAACTCCAATACTTTGGCCACCTCATGAGACGAGTTGACTCACTGGAAAAGACTCTGATGCTGGCAAGGATTGGGGGCAGGAGGAGAAGGGGATGACAGAGAATGAGATGGCTGGATGGCATCACCGACTCGATGGACATGAGTTTGAGTGAACTCCGGGAGTTGGTGACAGACAGGGAGGCCTGGCGTGCTGTGATTCATGGGGTTGTGGAGAGTCGGACACGACTGAGCGACTGAAATGAACTGAACTGAACTGAAAACACACTCAGGGACTTGTTTGTTTGCAGACTAGGCCATTTGACAAATGTTCTGAACCTTCTCTCCACATTCAAACCTTACACCTTTTAAGAGAAGTTTTGGAGTTTTATTTGGAAAAAGTAGAGAGAGATGAGAACAGGATAGAGGATTCAAGTCCATTCAAAGTTGGCTGCCTCTCCTTTTATCAAGACTAAGTGAGGGGCTTCCCTGATGGTCCAGTAGTTAAGAATCCTCCTGCCAATGCAGGAGACACGGGTGCGAGCCGTGGTCTGGAAAGATCCTACATGCCTCGGGGCAACTAAGCCTGTGCGCCACAGCTACTGAGCCCACACGCTCTAGGGCCTGTGCTCCACAATGAGAAGCTTCATACCGCATCTAGAGAGTAGCCCCTGCTCACCTTAACTAGTGAAAGCCCTTGCGCAGCAACGAAGACCCAAATAAATAAATGATATTTTTTAAAAAAGACCTCAGGGAATGAAAAAAAAAAGACTGAGATAAATAATATATCTCAAGCATGTGTAATGCAATCTGAGGGTGTGAATTTTCATGCTTGCTTTTCACTTGCATGTATCAAATTTCAAGGTGCTTCTTCCTCAGCCACCCAAATCTGTGACTAGAGCATGTTTAAACAAGCACACCTCGGCTCTCATGTGATATGCCCAGAACTCAGTGGCAAACCTACGTGCACCGTGCATGTTTCCCCACACTTGCAGAAGTGCTTTCACGTCAGACAAGCCCTTGATAACCCTTTGTTCCTCAGCCCGTGGCCACCTGGCAGGTGGGGCTGGTTGGGAAGGTTTTCCCTGCCTAGAAAAAGAGCTGCTGGCAGGCCACTAGGCTTACACGTGCCTCCCCTATGCCGTCGTCCTTCACCCCGTGATTCCATAAAACGGCCAGGAACCCCAAGTGAGCCCAGCTGTAGCAAGTCCTCTAAAACAGCATCCCTGTTGGCAGATAAGCCTGCCCTTCCCCTTCCACCAACCAAAGCAGAAGCCAGCAAGGGGGGAACCAACTGGTTATAATCAAGGGACCAATCCCTGGGAATGTAAGAGCATTCATCATCTTGACTTTTTGCCCTGATGCAGAAAGGCAGCAGCTTCATTCCTTGGCGATCACTTTGGATCCACGTCAAATAAATATCTTCATCACATGCTTCTGGCGTGCTTCTTCAAAGATTGCAGTCATGAGGGATGAGCCCAGCGCCTCCTCCGGGGACTGAGTGACTTCTGTCCCCTCCCTTCTTGTGTAAGGCAGGATGAGTCCATCTGTCTGGCCAAGCCCTGAGCAGCCCCCAGCTTAGTGTGCAGGAAGCTTATTTTGCCTGTTTCCCCGCCATGCTGGGGTTCCTGCAGGTACCGGTATCCTGTACACAGTTTTCTGTCTATTGATAGTAACCAATCACAGTTCCTGGCTAAGCAGAAGCCGAGGCAGGATCCCAAGGCACAGGGAGGCCTGGGAGCCCAGCTCAGCGCACCCACAGCAGCCCAGATGCATGATAAGACTTGTCCACGCATCGTCTCGGCCCAGGAGCCTCTAATTACACGTCTGGGGCTCGCAGGAGCCCAGGTGGCCTGGCTCACATGATCCCAGAACTGTGAAGAGATTGCGGGAACAGTTCTCACTGCCCTCGCAGCCGGGTGGGCGAGGCTCCTCCGAGCCCCGTGCGTCATTTCAATATAAATTATAACAACCGCCTTCCAAAGACAACAACAGTTCATTTAACCAGGCGGCTCTTCTCCAAGCATTGCCACCATTGTATCCTCCCATCAAGGTTCCAACCAAGCTGTACGTTTTCAGTCTTTCCAGCTCAACTTTCCACCTCCTCCAGACCGCCAACTTGCATAGCAGAAAACTGCTGGGCATCACAGCAGAACCAATGCAAAAAACACAATATCAGGTCCCCAAGCAGCTGGGTTTTCCTCCATACAATGAAGCTGTGGCCCACGAGGTGGATCATGGGAAGCCACTTTGACTGATGGACCCTGTTCCTGCAGCTCCTTGACCATATTGACAGCCAACAGTTAGAAACTTCTGTTTCCCAGTGTCTTCACAAGGCACACTGAAATCTTCTGTGAAGACATCAGCATCCACCTTACAACCAAGCCATCTTCTTCAAAAGAAAAGACACTTGGGAACTTCCCTGGTGGTCCAGAGTCTAAGATTCAGCGCTCCCAATGCAGGGGCCTAGAGGTTAAAGCATCTGCCTCCAATGAGGGAGACCCGGGTTCGATCCCTGGGTCAGGAAGATCCCCTGGAGAAGGAAATGGTAACCCACTCCAGTATTCTTGCCTTGAGAATCCCATGGACGGAGAAGCCTGGTAGGCTACAGTCCACGGGGTCACAAAGAGTCGGACACGACTGAGCAACTGAACAGAATGCAGGGGCCCGGGTTCAATCCTTGGTCAGGGAACTAGATCCCACAGGCCACAACTAAGACCTGGCATGGCCAAATACATAAATACATATTTTTTAAAAAAATAACATATAAAAAGAAAAGACACCTGTGCGGAGCCAAGCAACAAAGTCACTGTCACCGAGACCAAAATCTCAACTGGCACACGCCGGTCAGCAGCTTATTCAGGAAAGAAAGCTGAGCCGTGGGAGGGGGTAACACAACAGGTGTTGATCCTGTCAGTCAGCCGTGTGGGAGGATTTTGAGGAGAGCAGCCAGAAATCTGTTTTTGTTTTTGTTTTCAAAGCTATAGGTTTTTTTTTTTTTTCTTCCAGGCTCACTGGATGCTGAATCAGTTCAATTGTTCCTTCTGCAAGAAACCACATACTTTAATGGGATTAAGCAAATAGTCACTTATCTGGTCATTGATAAGGATCTTATAAAGAAATTGATTTATCAAACGGAAATCCTCATTTTATTATTTTTTTAAAATATGTGTTTCATGTATTTGACTTCACCTGGTCTTAGCCATGACTCATGGGGTCTTCAATCTTCAGTTGCAGCCTGTGAACTCTTGTTGTAGCATCTAGTTCGTTGATCGGGGATCAAACCCAGGCCCCCTGCATTGGGAGAACAGAGTTTCAGCCACTGGACCACCAGGAAAGTCCATGAAATCCTCATTTTAAATATTCTCCTCTAAAGCTTGGAGTATCAGGCTGTTGTTGTTCAGTTTCCGACTCTTTGTGACCCTGTGGACAACAGCATACCAGGCTTCCCTATCCCTCACTATCTCCCGGAGTTTGCTCAAATTTATGTCCATTGAGTCGGTGATGCTATCTAACCATCTCATCCTCTGCCACCCTCTTCTCCTTTTGCCTTCATTCTTGCCCAGCATCAGGGTCTTTTCCAATGAATTGGCTCTTCGCATCAGGTGGTCAAAGTATTAGAGCTTCAGCTTCAGCATCAGTCTTTCCAATGACTATTCAAGGTTGATTTCCTTTAGGATTGACTGGTTTGATCTCCTTGCAGTCCAAGGGACTCTCAAGAGTCTTCTCCAGCACCACAATTCAAAAGCATCAGTTCAGCACTCGGCCTTCTTTAGGGTCTAATTCTCACATCCATACATGACTATTGGAAAAAACCACAGCTTTGCCTAGACAGACCTTTGTCAGCAAAGAGATGTCTCTGCTCTTTAATATGCTGTTTAGGTTTGCTATAGCTTTTCTTCCAAGGAGCAAGCACCTTTTAATTTCAAGGCTGCAATCACCATCTGCAGTGATTTGGGAGCCCAAGAAAACAAAATCTGTCTCTGCTTCCACTTTTTCCCTTTCTAGTTGCCATGAAGTGATGGGACCTGATGCCAATATCTTAGTTTTTTGAATGCTGAATTTCAACTTAGCTTTTTCAATCTCCTCTTTCACCTTCATCAAGAGGCTCTTTAGTTCCTCTTCACTTTCTGCCATTAGAAAGGTATCATCTGCTTATTTGAAGTTTTGATCAATCTGTAGACATCTATTTATGTCTATTTTTTTCTCAAATCCTATCCTTAATGATTTTATGTATTCAGTAATCCTAACAAGACCGTTTTCTGGATATAGAGCTTTCTCTGAACAGCCTTATAGGCAAAAAGGGGTGTTCTCTTCCTACCCTGGTGGCTCAGACGATAAAGAATCTGCCTACAATGCAAGAGACCCAGGTTCAATCCCTGGGTTGGGAAGATCCCCAGGAGGAGGGAATGGCAACACACTCCAGTATTCTTGCCTGGAGAATTTCATGGACAGAGGAGCCTGGAGGGTTACAGTCCACGGGGTCGCAGAGAGTCGGACGTGACTGAGTGACGGCGCGCACGCATCATCCTACCCAGCGTGCATTATAATTCTACCCTCGCTTAATCCCCACCCGATGCTCATTTCCAGCTATGCAAACTCATGTTATTCTTTCTGAATCATACAGAAGTGCCACGCCCTGTGTTGCACATAAAACTTTGCCATATTATTTATGCATCAGTGTGTACTGACACAAGTTGTGACTGACTTAGAAGAGCCCATTTATACTTTTCTGAAATTATTGATCACCTCACTTCCCCATAACTGATTCTAGGTGGGAATTTCACCAAAAGGTTTCCTTCTAAAATTTTGTAGTCTAATTTTGAGGCTATGCTTTCAACTCCTCCTTTTCTGGTTACAAATTCTGACGTTGGAAGGTCTTTTTCCTAAAGTTGGAGCTTATTGGAGTGGTGCAGAGCCCCTATTTTTTTTTTTTTTTTTAACTATCTCTGTTTATTTCTGGCTGCTCTGGGTCTTCACTGCTTCACACGGGCTTTCTCTCATTGTGGAGAGCGGGGGCTACTCTCTAGTTGCGGCACACAGGCTTCTCGTCGAGGTGGCTTCTTTTGGTGCAGAGCCTGGGCTCTAAGTGCACAGGTTTCCGCAACTGCGGCACGTGGTCTCAGTAGTTGTCAGAGCCCCTCTCGAGGTTCACAGTCAGGGATGTAACAAGGCAGGGCTGTGGGGAGTCCGTCCACGGCCTAACACGTATAGCCCTCCTGCCTCCCTGCTAAACATCTCCTCAAATCTCCCGAAATGAAGAATAAAAGCCAAAAACATCTCTTTGGCAGAGCAGACTGTTTCAGGAATTCATGAAAGACGCAGAGCAGATAGGTGTGGTCTGATGGAGCAATCGGATCAAAGGGAAAGGAAGGCTGAAATATTCGCAGGCAATGACTTCTGTGAAAGCCGTTCCAAGAGTTCTGCGAAAGTTCTGTGTTTATGGGCACAGAACAGGAAGCAGCCCTGGGGCAGTCGTCAGGGTGATTATCTGCGGAACCACTTGCAGAGGATCTGCTGGCCAGCCGCTCCCACCCCCAACCCTGCGCTAAACGGTGCCAGTGAGTGTCTGCCTCCAGGCTAGAGCGCTGGTGTCCAAGAGACAGGCCCCAGGTGGCAAGGAAGTCTACAGGTGGGATGGAAAGCCCTACCTGATGAAAAGAACCCGTCCCCACTGCACATCCTGTCCAGAAGCATGGACCCTTCCTCTTCCTAGGATCCACCAACGAAGAAGGGGAGTTTTCAAACGCAAACATGAGCATAAAATGAAAAATCATTGAGCCTTTGGGAAAAAATTAATATCAAGAAGAGCACAAAACCCTATAAACAGAGACCAGCACCCGTGCAAGCATTTCACAAAGCAAACACATGAAAATAATCCTCAGAGATTAGACACAGTATTACATGACACAAAAACAAGGCATTAAAAAAAAAAGAAAAAGGGCTTCCCTGGTAGCTCAGCTGGTAAAGAATCCTCCTGCAGTGCAAAAGACCCTGGTTTGATTCCTGGGTCAGGAAGATCCTCTGGAGAAGGGATAGGCTAACCACTCCAGTATTCTTGGGCTTCTGTGGTGGCTCAGTTGGTAAAAGAACCTGCCTGCAATGTGGGAGGCCTGGGTTTGATCCCCGGGTTGGGAAGATCCCCTGGAGGAGGGCATGGTAACCCACTCCAGTATTCTTGCCTGGAGAATCCCCATAGACAGAGGAGCCTGATGGGCTGCAGTCCTTGGGGTCGCAAAGAGTCGGACACGATTGAGCGACTAAGCACATATGGGAAAAAAGATCCAAGGAACAGAAAAGGGGAAGAAAAGTAAAGACACAGAATCTGAGGAGGCAGGAATGAAGAATGGCATGAAAGAAATACTATTAAAATGTAACAGGGATTTCTCTAGTGGCACAGTGGTTAAGAATCTGCCTTGCAATTCAGGGGACAAGTGTTCAATCCCTGGTCAGGGAACAAGATCCCCCATGCCTTGTTGTTCAGTTGCTAAGTTGTGTCCAACTCTTTGCCACCCCATGGACTGCAGCACACCAGGCTTTCCTGTCATTCACTATCAGAGTTTGTTCAAACTCATGTCCATTGAGTCAATGATGCCATCCAACCATCTCATCCTCTGTCGTCCCTCCTGCCTTCAATCTTTCCCAGCATCAGGGTCTTTTCCAGTGAGTCCAATCTTTGCATCAGGGGCTGAACATGTGTAGGGGTACTGAGCCCACATGCCACAATGGAAGTTCCTGTGTGCTGCAGCTAAGATAGACAAATAAATAAATAAATATTTAAAAAATCATAGTAGAAGAAAATTTCCCAGATCTGAAGAAAAGATACAGATCTTCACATGGGAAGGGCCCTCAGGTGACAAATGACTTACCTAGAAATAAGACACACCCAGACACACCCAAACTTCAGAATACCAAGGAAGGAGGGGGAAATCCTTTCCAAAGGAAAACAAGGAGACACTTATCTACAAAGAAGTAGGAATTCTATGAGCCCCAGCAACACAGGACGTTGGAAGAAAATGGAGCAATATCAATATCAAGAATCTAAGAAAAAATGACTTTGATCCCAGAGTCCTTTTCCCAGCCAAATTAGCATTCAGGTGAAAGGTCACATGAAGTGTTTAGGGCATATAAACCTCAGGACATCTGTAACTCTCAGATTTGCTCTCTGAAGGAATTCCTCAAGGCGAAACAAAGCAAGAAAGAAAGAATCCAAGAAGGAAGAAACTGTGTTATCCAATGGGCAGAGGCAAACAAGACAGCCATTACAACTTCCAGTGAAATTTAAATAATTTCTATGCATTTCGTTGTATAGCTAAAAAGTTAATAATAACAGAGAACTAAGATCCTAGATTAATTCAAGGAAAAGAAGAATGATGGGGAAGTAAAATCAAATGCATGTTTTTGTCTTTTTGGAAAAGAGGATAGAATTGATTAATTCTGGATATTTTGAATACTGTTAGTATACATGGGGCTTCCCTGGTGGCTCAGTGGTAAAGAATCTGCCTGGAGACATGGGTTTGACCCCTGGACCAGGAATATCCCTGAAGAAGGAAATGGCAACCCACTCCTGTATTGCCTGGAGGATTCCATGGATAGAGGAGCCTAATGGGCTATGGGTTTCCCAGGTTGTGCTAGTGGTAAAGGACCTGTCTACTAATGCAGGAGAGGTAAGAGACTTGAATTTCGATCACCTAGTGGGGAAAGATCCCCTGGAGGAGGGAATGGCAACCCACTCCAATATTCTTGCCTGGAGAATCCCATGGACAGAGGAGCCTAGCAGGCTATGGTTCATCGGGTGGCAGAGTTGGACATGACTGAAGCAACTGAGCATGCAATGGGCTATAGTCCCTGGGGCCACAAAGAATCAGACATGACTGAGCGACAGAGCACTCACAGTGTATATTAAAAATCTGGTGGTCCAGTGGCCAAGACTCTGTGCTCCTAATGCAGGGGGCCTGGTTCAATCCCTGGTCAGGGAACTACAGCCCACATACCACAACTAAGAGTTCACATGCCACAACGTAGACCCAGTGCAGCCAAATAAATAAACAAATGTTTTTTCAAAATCTACAGGATAAGTTTCACTTCAGATAATAGCACAGAAGCTTGTGTCAGATTCACCCAGCCTACTTCTGTCAATTATAAACTCAGGAAAAATATAAAAAACAACTATGTGAAGGTGCTGGAAAGCAACCAGTACCCTACAAGGAAGGAACCCAGGGGCAATCCATGAGTAACCAGCTTTCCCCTGAAAGTTCTTAATTTTCTCTGCACACAAGAAACAGAACTCAAACAGAAAGTGGCTGTCTTGTTGTTTAGCTGCTAAGTCGTACCTGACACTTTTGTGAGCCCATGGACTGTAGCCCACCAAGCTCCTCTGTCCATGGAATTTCCCAGGCAAGAATACTGGAGTGGGTGGCCATTTCCTTCTCCAGGGATCTTTCCAGTTCAGGGATTGAACCCGCATCTCTTGCTTGGCAGGCCGTCTTCCAGGGCTGAAAAGATAGAAGTTGGGTTTCAGGTCTGCCAGAGTAGCTGGGAATTGAAGGAGGGCAGATCCCAAAAGGAGGAAGCCTCAAAATCTGTGTACAAACACCCCTTCAGTCCTTGGCTGACTCCAGTACAGTATGTGTATGGGTCATGCCTCCAAGGAGCCTGGCTGAAAGTGACAGCTGGAGAGGCAAAGGATAGAGCTGAGATTTCAGCAGCTGCCCAACTGCATACACAGAGTTTGGAGTTTAAGTGCACTCAAGTTTGAGGTGCTTGGTAAACCTCCTGGACTTTCTACTAAAACCCCAGAAGGGTGAAGTTTTAGAAGTGAGGCCCACATTCCAGACTGAGGGCAAAACTGAAGTAAACCTACCCGAACAAAGCAGAGAACTAAGCTGCCATGGATCAAAGCTTATCTGCCAGTAATTGAACTGCTTTCTAGAGCAAAGTTCATCACCTTTCAGAGGAAGATGACAGAAACCACTGTACTACAGTGCATCGCCCGTAATGTTCAGGGTACATCAGAATTTATGAGACCTGCAAAGAAGCAGGAGAGTGCATCACATAATCGAGAGAAAAAAGCAGTCTGTAGAAGAAGGCCCACAGAAATCCATGCGCCAGACTTAGTGAAGACGTGAAAATAATTATTATACATGTTAAAGATTTGACAGGAAAAGATGGATATAATGGGTGAAGATTTAGGGTTGACTTTTTCTAACATTTATTTATTTGGCTAGGCCAGTTCTTAGCTGAGGCACTTGGGATCTTTAGTTGTGTCATGCAAACTCTTAACTTGCCACATGTGGGATTTAGTTCCCTGATCAGAGATTGAACCGCGGTTCCCTGCACTGGGAGTGGGAGTCCTAGCCACTGGACCAGAAGGGAAGTCCCTAGGGACAACGTTTTAGGAATGATATAGAAACTATAAAAAGAGAGCCAAATGGAAGTCTTAGACCTGAAAAATGCTATACCTGAAAATAATTTTAGGAGTCTGACAACAGATTAGATACTGCAAAAGAAAGGATTTTTAATGTGAACATGAAAACAAACTTTAAGGTAAGCGGAAGGTATTCAAGGGCCTTCCCAGGTGGCTTAGTAGTAAAGAATCCACCTGCCAACGCAGGAGACACAGAAGATTTGGTTTCAAACCCTGATCGGGAAGATCCCCTAAAGGAGGAAATGGCAACACACTTGCCTGGGAAAACCGGTGGACAGAAGAGCCTGCTGGGCTACAGTCTGTGGGGTTGCAAAGAGTCAGACACTACTGAGAGAGTAAGCATGCACGCACGCACAGATGGTGTTCAAACTACAGCACAAAAAGAAGAGACTACAAAGCTGTCTCAGGAGGGATGGCAGAAACTGGATGTATGGCTCCTAAAAAAGAAGAAGATGAAAAAGAAAACGAAACTTTAAGAGAATGATTAATCCAACAAATGGCGAAAGAGAAGAAATTTAACGTGAAAAATCATGGTAAAAAGCGAGCATAAGTCAAAACATTTCAGTAATCACAGAAGGGGAATAAGTTAAATCCCCATTAACCCTCTTTGACATAAATTGCAACAATGGGAATAAAAACAAAATATAAAAACAAAAATAAACAAATGGGACTGAATTAAAGGCTTTGCACAGCAAAGGAAAAGAAAACCTACAGAACAGGAGAAAATATTTGCAAGCCACACAACCAACAAAGGATTCATTTCCAAATTAACTTCCAAAATACAGTTTTGGAAGTTAATACAGTTCAATATGTAAAAAAAGCAAACAACAACAACAAAAATAAGCAGAAGACCTAAATAGACACTTCTCCAAAGAAATCATACAGATGGCCAACAGGCCAAATTCACTAATTATTAGAGGAAAGCAAATCAAAACTACAATCAGGTATCACCTCACTCTGGTCAGAATGAACTTCACCAAAAAGTCTATAAATAATAGATGCTGGAAAGGTGTGGAAAAAAAGGAACCCTCCTCCACTGTGGGTAAGAATATAAATTTACGGCTACTATGGAGAACAGGATGGAGGCTCCCTAAAAAACTAAAAATAGATATCATACTACCTTCAGTTCAGTTCAGTTCAGTCGCTCAGTCATGTCCGACTCTTTGCAACCCCATGAATCACAGCACGCCAGGCCTCCCTGTCCATCACCAACTCCCGAAGTTCACTCAAACTCATGTCCATCGAGTCAGTGATGCCATCCAGCCATCTCATTCTCTGTCGTCCCCGTCTCCTCCCACCCCCAATACCTCCCAGCATCAGAGTCTTTTCCAGTGAGTCAACTCGTCACATGAGGTGGCCAAAGTATTGGAGTTTCAGCTTTAGCATCAGTCCTTCCAATGAAAACCCAGGATTGATCTCCTTTAGAATGGACTGGTTGGATCTCCTTGCAGTCCAAGGGACTCTCAAGAGTCTTCTCCAGCACCACAGTTCAAAAGCATCAATTCTTCGGCGATCAGCTTTCTTCACAGTCCAACTCTCACATCCATACATGACCACGGGAAAAACCATAGCCTTGACTAGACAGACCTTTGTTGGCAAAGTAATGTCTCTGCTTTTTAATGTGCTGTCTAGGTTGGTCATAACTTTCCTTCCAAGGAGTAAGCGTCTTTTAATTTCCTGGCTACACCATCCTGGGCATGTATCTGGAGAAAACTCTAGTTCAAAAACATACATGCACCCAAATGTTCACTGCAGCACTATTTACAATAGCCAAGACTTACAAGCAACTTAAATATCCATTAACAGATGAATGAATAAAGAACATGGGGTATAATTATACACAATGGAATATTACTCAGTCATAAAAAGAATGAAGTAATGCCATTTTCAGCAACATGGATGGACCCAGAGATTGTCATAATAAGTGAAGTTAGCCAGACACAGAAAGACAAATACCATATGATATTGCTTATATGTGGAATCTTAAGAAGAAAAAGATACAAATGAACTTATATACAAAAAAGAAATAGACCCACAGACATAGAAAACAAACTTATGATTATCAAAGGGGAAAATGGGAGAGAGATAAATTAGGAGGTTGGAATTAACAGATACACACAACTAAACATAGAACAGATAGCCAACAAGGACCTACTATGAATATATAGCACAGGATACTATACTCAATATTTTGAGTATAGTATCAAAATATATTTATTCTCTATAAGAGAAAATCTAAAAAAGAATATGTATATATACATACACACACACACATATATAACTGAATCACTGCACTATACACCTGAAATTAACAGGATATTATAAATCAACTAGACTTACATAAAATAAAAAACAACAACAACATTAAAAGCAAAGACGAGGGTAACATTTTAAAATAAAGACTTTCAGGTTAAGTTAATAGCAACCAAATTGATATATTATTCACAGAAGACGTTTGTAAAAAAAAGTTATATATTGGTTGGAGCTCCTTTTGAATACTAACAGAAATGCCAATTAATAGTTGCTAACAAAAGAGCTTATTTTTCCTGTTGAAGTCTAGAAGTATGTGGCTGCTGGTGTTGGTTCATGAGTATAAGGGTGGTACCTCAGCAATTCTCTTGGCTTTTTCTTCATGGTCACAAAATGGTTGCCAAGGGTTCAGGTACTGCATCTACACTGAAGGTAGGAAGCGGAGAAAAGCAACGCTGGTCATGTGGCTTCCTCTTTCAGGAAAAGCAAAAACCTTCCCAGAACTCTCAACAGACTTCTGCGGGTGTTTCAATAATCAACACTGTTGTTAGCTGGCAAGAGAGGAGGTCACCCCAGCTTACTTAGTGAAGGTAGACAAGAGATGGGGATTTCAAAATGAATGTTCTGTAGCCAGTGAATATTGTTTCACACGGATTCAAAATATTGGGATGGAAAAGATACACTAGGCAAAAGCTGGTTAAAGGGTAAAGAGTGGCTGCAAAGAGGTGAGAAGCTATCTGGTAGCTCTGAGCAGGACAATCTACAGACTCAGCACACATTCCAACTCCCATAATTGTAGAGGCAGGAACATAAAAGCTTAATTTCTGGTGCTCTTTTGCAGCTAGATTCTAGACGTGAGTCTTTGTTATTTAGTCGCTAAGTTGTGTCCGACTCTTTTGTGATCCCATAGACTGTAACCCACCACGCTCCTCTGTCTGTGGGATTTTCCAGGCAAGAATACTGGAGTGGGTTGCCATTCCCTTCTCGAGGGGATCTTCCCGATACAGGGATCAAACCCAGGTCTCCTACACTGCAGGTAGATTCTTTACCACTGAGCCAGCAGATAAGCCCAGATGTGAATTCAGTTCAGTTCAGTTCAGTTGCTCAGTCGTGTCCAACTCTTTGCAACCTCATGAATCACAGCATGCCAGGCCTCCCTGTCTGTCACCAACTCCCAGAGTTCACTCAAACTCATGTCCATCGAGTCGGTGATTCCATCCAGCCATCTCATTCTCTGTAGTCCCCGTCTCCTCCTGCCCCGAATCCCTCCCAGCATCAGACTCTTTTCCAATGAGTCAACTCTTCTCATGAGGTGGCCAAAGTATTGGAGTTTCTGCTTTAGCATCAGTCCTTCCAATGAACACCCTGGATCGATCTCCTTTGGAATGGACTGGTTGGACCTCCTTGCAGTCCAAGGGACTCTCAAGAGTCTTCTCCAGCACCACAGTTCAAAAGCATCAATTCTTCAGTGATCAGCTTTCTTCACAGTCCAACCCTCACATCCATACATGACCACGGGAAAAACCATAGCCTTGACTAGACGGACCTTGGTTGGCAAAGTGATGTCTCTGCTTTTTAATATGCTATCTAGGTTGGTCATAACTTTCCTTCCAAGGAGTAAGTGTCTTTTAATTTCCTGGCTACAATCAGCATCTGCAGTGATTTTGGAGCCCCCAAAAATAAAGTCTGACACTGTTTCCACTGTTTCCCCATCTATTTCCCATGAAGTGATAGGACCAGATGCCATGATCTTCGTTTTCTGAAGGCTGAGCTTCAAGCCAAACTTTTCACTCTCCTCTTTCACTTTCATCAAGAGGCTCTTGAGTTCTTCACTTTCTGCCATAAGGGTGGTATCATCTGCATATCTGAGGTTATTGATATTTCTCCTGGCAATCTTGATTCCAGCTTGTGCTTCTTCCAGCCCAGTGTTCCTCATGAGGTACTCTGCATATAAGTTAAATAAGCAGGGTGACAATATACAGCCTTGACGTACTCCTTTTCCTATTTGGAACCAGTCTGTTGTTCCATGTCCAGTTCTAACTGTTGCTTTCTGACCTTAGGTTCTGCCAACTGCATGGACCTGCATGAAGTTTGGTAGCTGCAACTGAGGCAGAGACTCTTCTGCTGACAACCAAGGTCATGGAGATGAATATGAAAGATTGGTGGGGGCCAGACAGCATTTCAGGGTTTTATCAGCAGCTTTGTGGGTAGATTATGGTCGTTGTGGTAACAGCTGCAGTAGCAGTAGCCTCCTAACCCTGGCTTCTTTATGCCTGAATCAAAACTACAGTGATGTGGTCTTCAACTCAATAGTTCTGGGGGAGGTTTCCTGATTACCATGACTCCAGTTTTTCCAGTGATTTTATAAGCACCTAATTTCCTGTTTTAAACCCCTTTGAAATCAACCCTGAATATTCATTGGAAGGACTGATGCTAAAGCTGAAGCTCCAATACTTTGGCCACCTGTTACGAAGAGATGACTCCTAGAAAAGACCCAGATGCTGGAACAGATTGAGGGCAGGCGAAAAAAGCGTGACAGACAACGAGATGGTCGGATGGCATCACAGATTCAATGGATGTGAGTTTGAGCAAACTCTGGGAGACAGTGAAGGACAGGGAAGCCTGACGTGCTGCAGTCATGGGGTCGCAAATAGTCGGACATGACTTAGCAACTCAACAACAAAGTCTTAAAATGCAGTGAGTAGTTTCTGTTTCCTACATTGAGCTCTGAAATTGATCACACACACACTCGGGTCTTAGAATGATAGGACCCCTAAGGTGACTTTCCGAAGCAAGTGTAAACTCTCTCTGGGAGGAATTCAAAATTATTCTGAACCTCAAAGAATCCTACAGGATTAAAAATAAAAGAAAATGAACACTTCTGAAGCAAAATCCATAAAACACACAAGGAAACAAAGCACCATAAGTAAAAACAGCAGGAACCACAGACAGCAGAGACAGAAATGCAAAGACTTTAGATTCTAGAATTATCAGACACATACTGCTATATTTAAAACAAATAACCAACAAGGTTAGCACATGTATAGCACATAGAACTGTATAGCACATGGCACTGTATAGCACATGGAACTTTGCTCAATACTCTGTAAAAATCTAAGTGGGAAAAGAATTTGAAAAAGTATATATATATATACACACACACACAAGTAAATCACTTTACTATATACCTGAAATTAACACAAAATTGTCAATCAACTATATTTCAATATGAAATTTAATCTAAAAAGAGTTATCAGACATAGAACATAAAACCTGTATGTTTGGTACACTTAAATATATAAACGTGAATAAAACAAACATATTTTAAAAAGAATAAAACATTTTAAAATAAAATTAATATGTAATGATCAAAAAGAATAATACAAAAGACATGTCAGTCACCTGGTTGGAAATGGCTGAAGAGTTAATGAACTCCATGATGGATCTGAAGAAATTATGAAGAATGCAGTACCAAAATACAAAAATCTGGGAAAAGAGAGGTTGAGAAGTATGAAAGATACTGTAATAAAAGGAGGCAAATTATATTATCTGGAAGAAGAGGAAAGGGAATAAGGAAGAAGCAATATTTGAAAAGATGATGGGTGAGAATTTGCCAGTATTGTTGAAATAAACCCAGGCTTGTAAAGTAACACTTAAAATTCTCCAAGCCAGGCTTCAGGAATATGTGAACCGTGAACTTCCAGATATTCAAGCTGGATTTAGAAAAGGCAGAGGAACCAGAGATCAAATTGCCAACATCCTTTGGAGCATCAAAAAACCAAGAATGTTCCAGAAAAACATCTATTTCTGCTTTCTTGACTATGCCAAAGCCTTTGACTACAATAAACTGTGGAAAATTCTGAAAGAGATGGGAATACCAGACCACCTGACCTGCCTCTTGAGAAATCTGTATGCAGTTAAGGAAGCAACAGTTAGAACTGGACATGGAACAACAGACTGGTTGCAAATAGGGAAAGGAGTACGTCAAGGCTGTATATTGTCACCCTGCTTATTTAACTTATATGCAGAGTACCTCATGAGAAACACTGGGCTGGATGAAGCACAAGCTGGAATCAAGATTGCTGGGAGAAATATCAATAACCTCAGATATGCATATGATACCACCCTTATGACAGAAAGTGAAGAAGAACTCAAGAGCCTCTTGATGAAAGTGAAAGAGGAGAGTGAAAAAGTTGGCTTAAAGCTTAACATTCAGAAAACTAAGATCGTGGCATCTGGTCTAATCACTTCATGGCAAATAGATGGGGAAACTGTGGAAACAGTAGCTGACTGGATTTTTCTGGGCTCCAAAATCACTGCAGATGGTGACTACAGCCATGAAATTAAAAGACGCTTGCTCCTTGGAAGGAAAGTTATGGCCAACATAGACATCACATTAAAAAGCAGAGACATTACTTTGCCAACAAAGGTCTGTCTAGTCAAGGCTATGGTTTTTCCCGTGGTCATGTATGGATGTGAGAGTTGGACTGTGAAGAAAGCTATCGCCGAAGAATTGATGCTGTTGAACTGTGGTGTTAGAGAAGACTCTTGAGAGTCCCTTGGACTGCAAGGAGATCCAACCAGTCCATCCTAAAGGAAATCAGTCCTGGGTGTTCATTGGAAGGACTGATGCTAAAGCTGAAACTCCAATACTTTGGCCACCTCATGCGAAGAGTTGACTCATTGGAAAAGACTCTGATGTTGGGAAAGATTGAAGGCAGGAGGGGAAGGGGATGACAAAGGATGAGATGGTTGGATGGTATCACCAACTGATGGACATGAGTTTGGGTAAACTCTGGGAGTTGATGATGGACAGGGAGGCCTGGCGTGCTGTGGTCCATGGGGTCGAAAAGAGTCAGACAAGACTGAGCATCTGAACTGAACTGAACTGAAGCAACATAGCACTTAGCATAATTGATTTACAATGTTTCAGCTATACAGCAAAATTTTTTATCTCTCTCTCTCTATATATGTGTGTGTGTGTGTATATATTCTTTTTCAGATTCTTTCCCAAGAATAGACATTTTTAAACTAAACTTTTAACTGAATGAGAACATAGAGAAAAGTACACAGATCAAAAATATATGACTCAAAGACTTCCCTGGTGGCTCAGTGGATATGAATCTGCCTGCCACTAAAGGGGACTATAGGTTCGATCCCGTGTCCGGGAAGATTCCACATGCCTTGAGCAACTACACCAGTGAGCCACAACTGCTGAGCCTGTGCTCTAGAGCCCTTCAGTCACAACTACTGAAGTCTGGGCACCACAGAGCCTGTGCTCTTCAAGAGAACCCAGTGCAATGAGAAACCCATGCATCACATCAAAGTGTAGCCCCACTCTTTGCAACTAGAGAAAGCCTGCACAAAAGCAATGAAGGTCCAGCACAGCCAAAAAATAAATTAATAAACAAAAAATATATCTATGACTTGGGACTTCCCTAGTGATCCAGTGATTAAGAATCTGCCTTCCAGTGCAGGGGACACGGCTTTGATCCTTGGTCTGGGAAGATAGCACGTGCCACGAGGCAACAAAGCATTCACAGCCCAGAGCCCATGCTCCACAATAATAGAACCCACTGCAAAGAAAAGCCTGTGTATCACAATAGTAAAGTAGCCCCCGCTCATCACAACTAGGGAAAGCCTGCATACAGCAATGAACGTCCAGCGAAGCCAAAAGTAAAGGAACAGATAAAAATGTTTGAATCAATGATTTCTCACAAAGTGAATACACTATAGATCCGGGACTTGTTTTAAAACAGGAAATACAACTTCTCGGCACTGCAGTACCCCCCTTCTTGCTGTCCAACCCCTCTCCAGTTACAATCCATGCTGTAGGTAAACACCAGCCTGATCCTAACACTACAGATTTATTGTGTCCCTTTTTACTTTGTATAAATGAAATTGTACAGTGGAACTCTTTTGCATCTCTTTTGCTCAATATCATGCTTGTGAGACTTGTGCACACAGAAATGTCTTTTTCATTTTTATTCCATTATACGAAAAAACCACAGGATGTCTCTCTCTTCTTTCAATGATGGACATTTAGTTTCCTCCTCACAGCTAATACAAATGGTGCTGAGGTGAACATTTTTGGACATGTCTTTTGATGATCACATGTACATATTTTTGTGGAGTAGGTTGAGCCTATATTGTTTGCAGAAGTGAGTTTGCTCAGTTGATTGTAGCAATTTATGTTCCCACCAGGAGCATTCCAGGTGCTCCCCTATCATCAGTGCTCAGCCTCATCCTACTTTCTTCATCTTAGCATTCTGATGGGTGTGAGAAGACATTCTTTTCCATTACATATGAAATATTTACAAAACCGATGAACTGGTAAGGTTCAACAAAGTACAGAAGGTTGTTACTGTGCAAACCAGGTTCTCTGATCACCTTATAATTAAGTGAGAAATCAATAGCAAAAATACAGCTAAATAAACTGAAAAAAAATGCATGCACTTGGAAATAATCAGAATCAAATGTTAACATGATTGACATAGATATATGTATGTATATATATATATATGTACTGTATATATCAGTTCAGTTCAGTTGCTCAGTTGTATCCAACTTTTTTGCGACCCCATGGACTGCAGCATGCCAGGCTTCTCTGTCGATCACCAACTCCTGGAGCTTGCTCAAACTCATGTCCATTGAGTCGGTAATGCCATCCAAACATCTCATCCTCTGTCATCCCTTTCTCCTCCTGTCTTCAATCTTTCCCAGCATCGGGGTCTTTTCCAAAGAATCAGTTCTTTGCATCAGGTGGCCAGTGTATTGGAACTACAGCTTCAGCATCAGTCCTTCCAATGAATATTCAGGACTGATTTCCTTTTAGAGGGCTTCCCTAATAGTTCAGTTAGTAAAGAATCCACCCGCAATGCAGGAGACGCCAGTTTGATTCCTGGGTCGGGAAGATCCACTGGAGAAGGGATAGGCTACCCACTCCAGTATTCTTGGCTTTCCTTGTGGCTCAGCTGCTAAAGAATTCTCCTGCAATGGGGGAGATGTGGGTTCAATCTCTGTGTTGGAAAGATCCCCTGGAGGAGGGAAAGGCTACCCACTCCAGTATTCCGGCCTGGAGAATTCCATGAACTGTATAGATTTCCTTTAGGATTGACTGGCTTGATCTCCTAGCTGTCCAAGAGACTCTCAAGAGTCTTCTCCAGCACCACAGTTCAAAAGCATCAGTTCTTCGGTGCTCAGCTTTCTTTATGATCCAACTCTCACATCCATATACAACTACTAGAAAAATCATAGCTTTGACTAGACAGACCTTTGTCATCTCTGCTTTTTAATATGCTGTCTAGGTTGGTCATAGTTTTTCTTACAAGGAGCAAGCATCTTTTAATTTCATGGCTGCAGTCACCATCTGCAGTGATTTTGGAGCCCAAGAAAATACAGTCTGTCACTGTTTCCATTGTTTCCCCATCTATTTGCTATGAAGTGATGGAACCAGATACCATGATCTTCGCTTTTTGAATGTTGAGTTTTAAGCCAACTTTTTCACTCTCCTCTTTCACTTTCATTAAGAGGTTCTTCAGTTACTCTTTGCCTTCTGCCATAAAGGTTGTGTCATCTGCATATCTGAGGTTATTGATATTTCTTCCAGCAATCTTTATTCCTGCTTATGCTTTCTCCAGCCCTGCATTTTGCATGATGTACTCTGCATATAAGTTAAATAAGCAGAGTGACATTATACAGCTTTGACATACTCCTTTCCCAATTTGGAACTGTATATATATTAATATATATATATGTACATTTAAAGAAGAGCCTTGAGTGTTTACATTAGAAAAGAAGAAAAATCTCAAGATTAATGAGCCAAGCATCCCACTTTAGAGGCTGAAAAGTCTAAAAAGGAAAAAGAAAGAAGTTTCTCAAAAGTAGGTAAAATATAAAACATAAAGTATTATCAAAGCCAAAAGCTGATTCTTTGAAAAGACTAATAAAATAGACAAATCCCTTGCATGATTATTGATCAAAGAAAATATCAATAAAAGAAAAAAGCACAAATAAACAATAATAAGAATGAAAAAGGGGACAAAATTACAGATGGTTGCCAAGAATAAAAGCATTCTAAGAAATTATAAACCAGTTTATGCCAATAAATTTGAGAACTTTGATGATGTAAATGAAGTACCAGACAAAATATAACTTACCAAAACCATCTCAGGAAGATAAAAGAGCCTAAATAATCTTATTGCTTGCAAAGAATTTGAATGATGCTTCCTCAGAAAGGTAAACAGGAAATCACAAACCCATAGAACACCCAGCAATTCCATGCTCAAAAATGGTTAATTTTATGTTACGTGAATTTCAGTTCACTTAAAAATCTCACCACAAAGAAAACTCCAGATCTAGATTGATTTAGAGGGTAATTTCATCAGACATTCAAAGAATATATGATTTTAATCATTTGCAAATGTTTCTGCAGAAAAGAAAAGAAGGGACAGTCCCCAACTCAAATTATGACCTTAGCATAATCTTTATACTAAAATTCTACAAGAAAGGAAAATTCCAGTTCAACCTTACACGTGAGATGCAAAAAAAAATCCCAAATTACCAAGCAGAATCTGGTAATATATAAAAAAAATAAAACGTGATGACCAAGTTGGGTTTATCTCAGGCATGCACGAGATTAGTAGATTACAAAATCTAGTAATAAAATCCCCAACATTAACAGATTAAAGGAAAAAAGCTTTAATGATCTCAGTTGATATGGAGAGAACATTTAATAAATTTAAACATTCATGACAAAAATTTAGCACACCAAGAATGGAAGTATATTTCCTTAACCTAATAAAGAATATTGATGCTTTTGAACTGTGGTGCTGGAGAAGACTCTGGAGAGTCCCTTGGACTGCAAGGAGATCCAACCAGTCCATTCTAAAGGATATCAGTCCTGGGTTTTCATTGGAAGGACTTATGCTAAAGCTGAAACTTCAATACTTTGGCCACCTCATGTGACATGTTGACTCACTGGAAAAGAGTCTGATGCTAGGAGGGATTGGGGGTAGGAGGAGACGGGGACGACAGAGAATGAGATGGCTGGATGGCATCACTGACTCGATGGACATGAGTTTGAGTGAACTCCGGGAGTTGGTGATGGACAGGGAGGCCTGGTGTGCTGTGATTCATGGGGTCGCAAAGAGTCAGACATGACTGAGCGACTGAACTGAACTGAACTGAATAAAGAATATTATTACAACAGGCAGAATAATATTCCCACCCCCCACCTCACCTCCCCCAGAGATGTCACTGTTCTGATCTCCAGAACCTGTAGATTATCATTCATGGCAAAAGAGACTTGAAGATATGATTAAGGTTCAGGACCTTAAAATGGCAGATAACTTGGGGTAAAGGTCCATATAGTCAAACTATAGTTTTTCCAGTAGTCACATATGGATATGAGAGTTGGGCCAAAAAGAAGGTTGAGTGCCTAAGAATGGATACTTTTGAATTGTGGTGCTGGAGAAGACTCTTGAGAGTCCCTTGGACAGCAAGGAGATCAAACCAGTCAATCCTAAAGGAAATCAACCCTGAATATTCACTGGAAGGACTGATGCTGAAGCTGAAGCTCTAATACTTTGGCCACCTGATGAGAAGAGCCAACTCACTGGAAAATATCCTAATGCTGGGTAAGACTGAGGGCTGGAGGAGAAGAGGGAAGCAGAGGATGAGATGGTTAGATGGCATCACTGACTCAATGGACATAAATTTGAGCAAAGTGAAGGATAGGGAAGCCTGGTGTGCTACAGTCCATGGGGTTGCAAAGAGTGGGATACAACTTAGTGACAGAACAACAAGGTGGCCCCAAAAGAACCACATAAATCCTTAGATGTGGAGAAAATTTCCTGGCTGGCTGCCGTAAGTCAGAAAGGACAATGTGACTATAGAATAGTCAGAGAGATGCTGTCCTCCTGGCTTTGAAGATGGAGGATGGGACCCTGGGTCAAGGGGTGCAGGGGGCCTCCAAAAGCTGGAAAAGGCACAGGGATGGATTCTGCCTTGGAGTTCCCAGAAGGAAACACATATCTACCCACACCTTGATTTTAGCTCAGTGAGACCCGTGTCAGATGTCTGACCATCCAGAACTTCAAGATAATATATTCAGGTTGTTAAACTAAATTTCTGAATGTTGAGCTTCAAGCCAACTTTTTCACTCTCCTCTTTCACTTTCATCAAGAGGCTTTTTAGTTCCTCTTCACTTTCTGCCATAAGGGTAGTGTCATCTGCATATCTGAGGTTATTGATATTTCTCCCAGCAATCTTGATTCCAGCTTGTGCTTCTTCCAGCCCAGCGTTCCTCATGATGTAATCTGCATAGAAGTTAAATAAGCAAGGTGACAATATACAGCCTTGACGTACTCCTTTTCCTATTTGGAACCAGTCTGTTGTTCCATGTACAGTTCTGACTGTTGCTTCCTGACCTGCATACAGGTTTCTCAAGAGGCAGGTCAGGTGGTCTGGTATTCCCATCTCTTTCAGAATTTTCCACAGTTTATTATGATCCACACAGTCAAAGGCTTTGGCATAGTCAATGAAGCAGAAATAGATGTTTTTCTGGAACTCTCTTGCTTTCTCCATGATCCAGTGGATGTTGGCAATTTGATCTCTGGTGCCTCTGCCTTTTCTAAAACCTGCTTTAACATCTGGGAGTTCACGGTTCACATATTGCTGAAGTCTGGCTTGGAGAATTTTGAGCATGACTTTACTAGCGTGTGAGATGAGTGCAATTGTGCGGTAGTTTGAGCATTCTTTGGCATTCCCTTTCTTTGGGATTGGAATGAAGACTGATCACTTCATGGGAAATAGATGGAAAAACAGTGGAAACAGTGTCAGACTTTATTTTTTTGGGCTCCAAAATCACGGCAGATGCTGATTGCAGCCATGAAATTAAAAGACGCTTACTCCTTGGAAGGAAAGTTATGACCAACCTAGATAGCATATTAAAAAGCAGAGACATTACTTTGCCAACAAAGGTCCGTCTAGTCAAGGCTATGGTTTTTCCCGTGGTCATGTATGGATGTGAGAGTTGGACTGTGAAGAAAGCTGATCGCCGAAGAATTGATGCTTTTGAACTGTGGTGCTGGAGAAGACTCTTGAGAGTCCCTTGGACTGCAAGGAGATCCAACCAGTCCATTCTAAAGGAGATCAATCCTGGGTGTTCATTGGAAGGACTGGTGCTGAAGCTGAAACTGCAATACTTTGGCCACCTCATGCGACGAGTTGACTCACTGGAAAAGACTCTGATGCTGGGAAAGGTTGGGGGCAGGAGGAGAAAGGGACGACCGAGAATGAGATGGCTGGATGGCATCACCAACTCTGTGGACATGGGTTTGAGTGAGCTCTGGGAGTTGGTGATGGACAGGGAGGCCTGTCGTGCTGTGATTCATGGGGTCGCGGAGAGTCGGACACGACTGAGCGACTGAACTGAACTGAACTGCACTGAAACTAAATTTATAATAATTTGTTACAACAACAGAAACCTAGCAACAGCAACAAAAACCAAAAAGTCTACAGTAAATGTTCTGACTGCAAAAAAAAAAGTTCTATTTCATCCCCTTTAAAATCTAAGATACCTATTGTGATCACCTGATTTTAGAATTTTATTTCATCCCCTTTACCATCTAAGATACCTATTGTGATCACCTGATTTTAGAATTTTTCTAAAAGTTCTATTTCATCCCCTTTAAAATCTAAGATACCTATTGTGATCACCTGATTTTAGAATTTTATTTCATCCCCTTTACCATCTAAGATACCTATTGTGATCACCTGATTTTAGAATTTTTCTAAATTCAGATCCTAACCTGTAGAGAATGGCAAGAAAAGTAAAACATCTAAGGATCAGGAAGAGAAAACTAAATTGTCATTCTTTGCTGATGATATGAATGTCTACATAAAAAATCCAGGATAATTTATAGCTAATTATAGTAGAAGGAGAGAATTTAAAAGTCTGAGTACATTATCATATGTAAAAGTATGCTGCTGCTGCTAAGTCACTTCAGTCGTGTCCGACTCTGTGTGACCCCATAGATTGAAGCCCACCAGGCTCCCCCATCCCTGGGATTCTCCAGGCAAGAACACTGGAGTGGGTTGCCATTTCCTTCTCCAATGTGTGAAAGTGAAAAGGGAAAGTGAAGTCACTCAGTCGTGTCCAACCCTTAGCGACCCCACGGACTGCAGCCTACCAGGCTCCTCCATCCATCGGATTTTCTAGGCAATAGTACTGGAGTGGCTTGCCATTGCCTTCTCCGTGTAAAAGTATCTGCATTTCTATATACCAGCAAAAATCAGAAAACAATATTTCAAAGGTATTTACAGTATCAGAAGAAAGAAAAAGAAAGAAAAGACAGAGAGAGGAGGAGGGAAAAGAAGGAAGAGGAGGAAGGGGAGGGAGGAAAGGCAGAAAGATTAGATTAACAATGAATCTAATAAAAGATGTACAAGCTCTTGATAGAGAAATTAGAAAAGATTATGGAAGATAGATATTAAAGACGACATAAATGGGACTTCCCTGGCGGTACAGTGGATAAGAATCCGCCTGCCAATGCAGTGGACGCAGGTTGGATCCCTAATCTGGGAAGACTCCACGTGCTACAGAGCAACTAAGCCTGTGAGCCACAACTACTGAATACCACGCACCTAGAGCCTGTGCTCCGCAGTAAGAGAAGCAGCCACAATGAGAAGCCTGTGCACCACAATAGAAAATAGAAGGCCTGCTCGCAGCAAAGAAGACACAGCGCAACCAAAGAGTTAAACAAATAAACAAAGAAGAAGATGTAAATGGTTGGAGAGAATATTGTATTCTTGGTCAAGAAGGATCAACATCAGAAAGATGTCAAATTTTCCTAAATTGCTCCACAAATTCAATACAATCCCAGTTTTTAAAATTCCAACAGTATATTTTGTGAGACTTGATAAGCTGATTCTAACATTTATCTGCAAGAGCCGAGGCTGCAAATAGCCAAGAAACTTCTGAAGAAGTTGGGAAAGAAGTTAGCCTGCATGGTACTGATGGAGACACAGACCGATAGACTGATGAAACAGAATAGAGCCCAGGAGCTAAGATAAACACTGTGGAAACTTGATTTAGGACAGAACTAGTACAGCAGATTAGTGGAGGGAAGACAGATCATTCACCACTTGGTGCTGAGACAACTAAATAACCATTTAGGGGGAAAAAATGAAATCACACTTTTATTGTTGTTTATTCGCTAAATTGTGTCTGACTCTTTTGCAACCCCATGGACTGTAGCCCATCAGGCTCCTCTGTCCACAGGATTTCCCAAGCAAGAATACTGGAGTGGATTGCCATTCCTTCTTTAGGGTGTCTTCCCAGCACAGGGATCAAACCCATGTTTCCTGCATTGGCAGGAGGATTCTTTACCACAGAGTGACCTGGGAAACCCACTTCACACATACACGAAGTTGCTTCCAAATGGCTTAAAGGCTTACTTACAAGTGGAATGCAAAACTGTAAATAATTTAGTGAACAATACAACTGGACATAATTACAGTCTTGACATAGGAAAGAATTTAGAATGAACTCTAAAGATGAATATTGAGATTCTACAATATTAAAATTAAGAAATTTTGTTTTATCACAGATGCCATAAAGAATGATAAGGCTACTTAGTTATAAAAAAAATAATAAAATAATCCCATTTGCAGCAACATGGATGGACCTAGAAATGATCATACGAAGTGAAATAAGTCAGAGAAAGACAAACATATGACAAACCAATCAATCCTAAAGGAAATCAGTCCTGAATATTCATTGGAAGGACTGATGCTGAAGCTGAAGCTCCAATAATTTGGCCAGCTAATGGGAAGAGCTGACTTATCGGAAAAGACCCTGATGCTGGAAAAGACTAAGGGCAGGAGGAGAAGAGGGTGACAGAGGATGAAATGGTTAGATAGCATCACTGATTCAAAGAATATGAGATTGAGCAAACCCCGGGAGATGGTGTGAAGTACAGGGAAGCCTGGCATGCTGCAGTCCATGGGGCTGCAAAAAGAGTCAGACACAAATGAGTGACTTAACTGAACTTATATATAGAATCTTAAAAAATGATACAAATGTACTTATTAACAAAGCAGAAATAGACTCACAGATATAGAAAACAATCTTATGGTTACCAAAGGGGAAAACTGGGGGGAGAGATAAATTATGGGTTTGAGATTAATAGATCAGTTCAGTTCAGTTCAGTTCAGTCACTCAATCATGTCTGACTCTCCGCGACCCCATGAATCACAGCATCCCAGGCCTCCCTGTCCATCACCAACTCCCGGAGTTCACTCAAACTCATGTCCATCGAGTCGGTGAAGCATCCAGCCATCTCATTCTTGGTCGTCCCCTTCTCCCACCCCCAACCTTTCCCAGCATCAGAGTCTTTTCCAGTGAGTCAACTCGTCGCATGAGGTGGCCAAAGTATTGCAGTTTCAGCTTCAGCATCAGTCCTTCCAATGAACACCCAGGATTGATCTCCTTTAGAATGGACTGGTTGGATCTCCTTGCAGTCCAAGGGACTCTCAAGAGTCTTCTCCAGCACCACAGTTCAAAAGCATCAATTCTTCGGCGATCAGCTTTCTTCACAGTCCAACTCTCACATCCATACATGACCACGGGAAAAACCATAGCCTTGACTAGACGGACCTTGGTTGGCAAGTAATGTCTCTGCTTTTTAATATGCTATCTAGGTTGGTCATAACTTTCCTTCCAAAGAGTAAGCGTCTTTTAATTTCATGGCTGCAATCAGCATCTGCAGTAATTGTGGAGCCCCCCAAAATAAAGTCTGACACTGTTTCCACTGTTTTTCCATCTATTTCCATGAAGTCATGGGACCAGATGCCATGATCTTACTTTTCTGAATGTTGAGCTTCAAGCCAACCTTTTCACTCTCCTCTTTCACTTTCATCAAGAGGCTTTTGAGTTCCTCTTCACTTTCTGCCATAAGGGTGGTGAAGTGAAAGTGAAAGTGAAGTCGCTCAGTCGTGTCTGACCCTTAGCAACCCCACGGATTGCAGTCTACCAGGCTCCTCCATCCATGGGATTTTCTAGGCAATAGTACTGGAGTGGCTTGCCATTGCCTTCTCTGATAAGGGTGGTGTCATCTGCATATCTGAGGTTATTGATATCTCTCCCAGCAATCTTGATTCCAGCTTGTGCTTCTTCCAGCCCAGTGTTCCTCATGATGTACTCTGCATAGAAGTTAAATAAGCAAGGTGACAATATACAGCCTTGACGTACTCCTTTTCCTATTTGGAACCAGTCTGTTGTTCCATGTACAGTTCTGACTGTTGCTTCCTGACCTGCATACAGGTTTCTTAAGAGGCAGGTCAGGTGGTCTGGTATTCCCATCTCTTTCAGAATGTTCCACAGTTTATTGTGATCCACACAGTCAAAGGCTTTGGCATAGTCAATGAAGCAGAAATAGATATTTTTCTGGAACTCTCTTGCTTTCTCCATGATCCAGTGGATGTTGGCAATTTGATCTCTGGTGCCTCTGCCTTTTCTAAAACCTGCTTGAACATCTGGGAGTTCAAGGTTCACATATTGCTGAAGTCTGGCTTGGAGAATTTTGAGCATGACTTTACTAGCGTGTGAGATGAGTGTGATTGTGTGGTAGTTTGAGCATTCTTTGTCATTGCCTTTCTTTGGGATTGGAATGAAGACTGACATTTTCCAGTCCTGTGGCCACTGCGGAGTTTTCCAAATTTGCTGGCATATTGAGTGCAGCTCTTTCACAGCATCATCTTTCAAGATTTGAAATAGCTCAACTGGAATTCCATCACCTCCACTAGCTTTGTTCGTAGTGATGCTCTCTAAGGCCCACTTGACTTCACATTCCAAGATGTCTGGCTCTAGGTCAGTGATCACGTTATCATGACTATCTTGGTCGTGAAGATCTTTTTTGTACAGTTCTTCTGTGTATTCTTGCCACCTCTTCTTAATATCTTCTGCTTCTGTTAGGTCCATACTATTTCTGTCCTTTATTGAGCCCATCTTTGCATGAAATGTTCCCTTGGAATCTCTAAGTTTCTTGAAGAGGTCTCTTGTTTTTCCTATTCTGTTGTTTTCCTCTATTTCTTTGCATTGATCACTGAGGAAGGCTTTCTTATCTCTCCTTGCTATTCTTTGGAACTCTGCATTCAGATGCTTATATCTTTCCTTTTCTCCTTTGCTTTTCGCTTCTCTTCTTTTCACAGCTATTTGTAAGGCCTTCTCAGACAGCCATTTTGCTTTTCTGCATTTCTTTTCCATGGTCTTATACAAACTATCAAATATAAAATAAATAATAAGGACCTACTGTGAACTATATTTAATATCTCATAATAACCGATAATGGAAAAGAATCTCATATATATGTATTTTGAATATAGATATATAGGAAAAGAATCTAGTATATATGTATATGAATCCCTTTGCTGTACCTTGAAACTAATAGATCATTGTAAATCAGCTATATACATCATTGTTTTTTAAGAAGTGTGAAAGGCAAGCCACAATCTGAATGGTATCTGCAAAACATAAATTAACAGGGCTTTTGCTTTTGTTTTTTCTTCTTTATTTAAATTAAAATCAAAATCAGTTCACTCACTTCTCCCCCTTTCTTCTCATGTAAATAATAATGATTGATATCCAGAATGTATAAAAAAAGAGACAAATAAAGAGACAAAAACTCAATAGGAAAATGAGCAAAAGAGAGTCATTACACAAAAGAAACCCCAAGAAAAATGTTTCCTGAGTAACCACGAAAATGCAAAGTAAAGCCTCCAGGAGATACTATTTCACATGTACCAAACTGGCAATAACTTAAGAGTTTGATAATAACTAAAGGTCTCATGATATGAAGCAACAGTCATTCTTGCTCACTGCTCACCGACAATAAATTGCCAGAACTGCTCAGGAAATGGTTTAGCAATCCCTAGTGCAAGAGTTCTTAACCTAGATATGCAATTAGAACTCAGTGGGGTCCATGTACACGAATGGGAAAAAAACAATGTCTGTGTTTTCACTAACTGTAACTGAAACTTCCCATTTCCTTCTGTTACCAACTAAACCTTTGTGTCACTAGTACTTGTGACTTCTACGAACCAAAAGAAATTTTGTGTATCACATTGAATTTGTTGCAGGTATCTCAAAACCACTTTGCTGACAAAAGTCCATATAGTCAAAGCTATGGTTTTTCCAGTAGTCATGTACAGATGTGAGAGTTGGACCATAAAGAAGGCTGAACGCTGAAGAATGGATGCTTTTGAACTGTGGTGCTGGAGAAGATTCTTGAGAGTCCCTTGCACTGTAAAGAGATCAAACCAGTCAATCCTAAAGGAAATCAACCCTGAATATTCATTGGAAGGATTGATGCTGAAGTTGAAGCTCCAATACTTTGGCCACCTGATACAAAGAGTCAGCTCATTGGAAAAGACCCTGATGCTGGGAAAGTGAAAGTGAAGTTGCTCAGTCGTGTCTGACTCTGCAACCCCATGAACTGTAGCCTGCTAGGCTCCTCCATCCATGGCAAGATAGCCACGCCATCCATAGATTCTCCAGGCAAGAATGCTGTAGTGGGTTGCCATTTCCTTCTCCAGGGGATCTTCCCAACACAGGGATTGGACCTGGGTCTCTCACACCGCAGGCAGACTCTTTACTGTCTGAGTCACCAGGGGCTCCTGATGCTGGGAAAGACTGAAGGCAAAAGGAGAAGGAGACGACAGAGGATGAGATGGTGGGATGGCGTCACAGACTCAACGGACATGAGTTTGAGCAAGCTCCAGGAGACAGTGAAGAACAGGGAAGACTGGCGTGCCACAGTCCCTGGGGTCGCAGAGGTGGACATCAGTGGGCGACAGAACAACTGGAGAAACTCTGGCCCGTGTGTATCAGGAGATGTGAGCAAAACGCTGGGAGCCTGGAAGGGCTTAAATATTCATTGGCAAGACAATGGATAAACGCTGGAACGTGCCTGTAGTATAATTACATTTTTTTTTTAAAGCACTTGAAGACTCAGGTGGCACTGAGCTTGATGCCTCATGGACTAATAGCATAGTATTATCCACAATCCAGAGGTAATTTACTCTGTTGTAAGTATGATGAGTGTCGATTATTCTTGTATTAGGGATGGAGAAACATATGTAGCTGAACAAGCTTATGTTGTTCAGTTGCTAAGCTGTGCCCCATTCTTTGCGACCCCATGGACTCCAGCACAACAGGCTCCTCTGTCCTCCACTATCTCCTAGAGTTTGCTCAAATTCACATCCATTGAGTTAGTGATGTTATCCAATCATCTCGTCCTCTGCTGCCCCCTTCTCATTTTGCCTTCAAAGACGTATAACCAAGTATTAAGACGGTGAGCTCATTCCTGTTTGCCAACTTGTCCATTATTCTTGATTTGATTCGCTGCTTAAGGCAAATCAAGGGGAGGGGCTAAGGCTCTAAGGCATGACTGTCAGCTTCTGAATCATCTTTTACCTGTCTCTCGCCCAGCAGGTGTTAGTCGCTTGGTTGTGTCCGACTATTTGGGACCCAAAGGGCTATAGCCCACAGCCTCCTCTGTCCATGGGATTTCCCAGGCAAGAAGACTGGAGTGGATTGCCATTCCCTTCTCCAGGGGATCTTCCCAACCCAGGGGTTGAACCTAGGTCTCTCGCATTGCAGGGAGATTCTTCACCATCTGAGCCACGTAACCACCTCTAACACCCCGAGGGCTCGTCATTCAGCGAGGCTAAAGGAGAAGGTTACTTTTATGAAACCGACCACACATGACATTGGGGACCTGAGGATCAAGGCAGATGGGCCCAAGTCCTCCACCCTACAGGCTGGAGCGGAGTGAGGGTTGGAGGAACCAGCCCTCAGGACACAGGCATTCAGGACTGACACTGGCTACATTCCATGCGTCTTTTAAAACAAAGCACAATTCTCTCTTCAGTAAACTCTGTGAAATATTATTCTCCACTTGAACAAAGAAATCTGAGCCAAACATGCCTTTGTGACATTCTCACTTTTGCTTGGTTTTGAAGAAAACCCTTCAAGCAAAGCTGGGACATCGACGGAGGCCCCATGGCCGGATTCTGGTTGCCCTCCTGCAAGGCAGTGCCTGGTATCCCATCATCATCAACCCAACGTCTGTGTCTGCACGCGGCTCCTCTGTTCCCCACAACTTTTCTTTTCCTTTTTTAAGATAATGAACTTTCCTAATGTTATTTTTAAGCCAAGGAAAAATCTCCAAGAGCAGGCTGAACTAAAAAACAAAACAAAATGTTTAAAGTGAAAACCTGAGAATGTGCTCGCAGGTAGAACTGAAAAAGCAAAACAGCAGCTGAGTTGTGAGGCCTGGGGGGAGATTGCAGCTGATCTGGGATTGCAGCTGGCCCAGGACTCGGGGAACCTGAAACAGACCCTGCGGGCTGCAGGAAGCCCAGATGGCGATGCTGATGGCAATGGTGATAATGACGGTGATGATGGTGAATCCTACCTCAGCAGCAGGCCATGTGAGAGCCCTGGCCCTCCTGCCCTAGGCACCTAGAGGCTGGAGCTGGGATTTGTAGGGAGAAGCTAGCAGGGTGTGTCCAGTCCAGACACTCCTCAGCCCCTTCCTGTGCACCTCACTGATTCTGCCCCACATGTGTCTAGGGCGGGGGGTTGGGGGGTGGGTGGAGGTGCAGTGGCCCTGAGCTGCAGTAGTAGGTAGCTCCATAGGTGCCCAGGTCCCTGACCAAGGGCTAAGGCAAGGAGGTTTTTTTTAAAAAAATAACTAACTATCCTAAAGGAAATCAACCCTGAATATCTTGGAAGGACTGATGTTGAAGCTGAATCTCCAATACTTTTGGCTACCTCACTTGAAAAGGCCCTGATGCTGGGTAAGACTCAAGGCAAAAGGAGAAGGAGGAGACAGAGGATGAGATGGTTGGATGGCATCACCAACTCAATGGACATGAATTTGAGCAAACTCTGGGAGACAGTGAAGGACAGGGAAGGCTGGCGTGCTTCAGTTCATGAGGTTGCAGAGTCGGACTCGACTTAGCGACTAAACAACATGAAGTGATTCCTCAGAAAAATGGAATGCCTTCCTCATTCCTTGGAGTAGCAACATCCGAGAATATAGAACACATATCCAGACTCTAAGATGATAGTGTTGGTCACGCTAAAATCATACTTTACATTTAGTGCTTCACAGTTTTAAAAAGGTACTTCCCCCTTTAAGGCCGCCTTTGATCCATGGGCAACCTATAGCACAGGACAAAGAGACGGCTTCTCTTCTTTTTACAATGGATGATGACAACTTTGCGGGGATGTAGGGAGAACAGATTTGCATGATGTAGTAACAGGCAAGGAGATGTGCTCGGTCACTCAGTTGGATCTGTGATATTTTCCAGGCAAGAACACTCAAAAAGTGAAAGTGAAAGTCACTCAGTCGTGTCTGACTCTTTGCAACCCCATGGACTATATATAGTCCATTGAATTCTCCAGGCCAGAATACTGGAGTGGGTAGCCTTTCCCTTCTCCAGGGGATCTTTCCAACCGAGGGATAGAACCCAAGTCTCCTGCATTGCAGGTGGATTCTTTACCAGTTGAGCCACAAGAGAAGCCCAAATGAAAGTGAAAGTTGCTCAGTCCTGTCTGACTCTGCAACCCTGGAGACTTAGTTCTCCAGGCCAGAATACTGGAGTGGGTAGCTTTTCTCCTTCTCCAGCAGATCTTCCCAACCCAGGAATTGAACCAGGGTCTTCTGCATTGCAGGTGGATTCTTTACCAACTGAGCTATCAGGGAAGCCCCAACTAAGCCCCCAACTGAGCTATCAGGAAGAATACTGGAGTGGGTTGCTATTTCCTCCTCCAGGGGATTGTCCCAACCCAGGAACTGAACCCATGTCTCCTGTGTCTCCTGCATTGCTGGCAGATTCTTTACCACTGAGCCACCAGGGATGGCATAATGTAGTAGCCAGCCTATAAATCAGTAGAGAAAATTTACCTAAGATGTGATCAGTGAGGGCTTCCCTGGTCGTCCAGTGGTTAAGAATCTGCCTGCCAATGCAGGGGACATAGGTTTGATCTCTGGTCCAGGAAGATCTCACACGCCACAAGGCAACTGCTGTGCTGCAACTACTGAAGCCGAGTACCCTAGAGCCTGTGCTCTGCAACAGGATAAGCCACTGAGATGAAAAGACCAAGCACAGCAGTGAAGAGTAGCCCACACTCTCTACACCTAGAGAAAGCCTTCGTGCAGCAACGAAGACCCAGCACAGCCAAAAACAAATAAATAATTTTTTTTTTAAGAGAGATAATCAGTAAAAAAAAAAAAAAAGACAAGACAGTGACATATGTAAGGATTCCTTTTGTATCAACTGTGAAAGGTTAAGGGCTTTCCTGATGGCTCAGATGGTAAAGAATCTGCCTGCAATGCAGGAGACCTAGGTTAGACCCCTGGGTCAGGAAGATCCCCTGGAGAAGGCAGTGGGTACCCACTCAAGTATTCTTGCCTGGAGAACCCCATGGACAAAGGAACCTGGTAGGCTATACTCCATGGGGTCGAAAAGAGTCAGAGTTAGCCATCCAGTCAGCCCTGGGCCCTCCCTGCTCTATTCAGCACCTGGGACACAGCCCTTCCATCATTTTATTCATCAGGCTTTCATCAAGAATCAAAATCACAATCACCAACCCCCTGCGGAAGAGCAGTTTGGCCATCGCTTCCCTAGGGCACCACTGCCCAGGGCCTCAGGGATTGCAGCCTGGTCACCTCTGACCAGTGAAACGGCTGGGAAGGCTGTGGCCCAGAGCTGCTGGGTCAGGGTCTCAGAGCCACTTCTTGCAAAAGGGATTTGCTCCTTTCAGTCGAGAGGACTGGACTCTGGGTGAGACTTGATTTCCAGACCCCACCTTCTCCCTAATTCTGCAAGCGGCCTTGGGCAGGCACCGGGGCTCCCAAAGCCACAAAGGTGAGCTTGAAGGAGTTCAGTTCAGTCGCTCAAATCCAGGTCACTTGGAAATGTAGACAGCACCCTCCTCAGTCTTTGTGACCCCATGAACCGCAGCGTACCAGACCACCCTGTCCATCACCAACTCCCGGAGCTTGCTCAAACTCGTATCATTGAGTTGGTGATGCCATTCAACCATCTCATCCTCTGACATCCCCTTAACCTGCCTTCAATCTTTCCCAGCATCAGGGTCTTTTCCAATGAGTCAGTTCTTTGCATCTGATGGCCAGAGTATTGGAACTTCAGCATCAGTCCTTCTAATGAGTATTCAGGACTGATTTTCTTTAGGATTGACTGGTTTGAATTGATCTTCTTGCAGTCCAAGGGACTGTCAAGAGTCTTCTCCAATACCACAGTTCAAAAGTATCAATTCTTCAGTGCTCCTTAAGGAGCCCCATAAGCTTTCCTTATGGTCCAACTCTCACACACATACATGACTACTGGAAAAACTATAACTTTGACTAGACAGACCTTTGTTGGCAAAGTAATGTCAAGAGTGAAGGAAGTGATGCCCAAAGTGGGATGAACCTTGAATGAGGAGGAGGTCCAGCTGGATGGACCACACACCTAAATTCCAAGTCCAGATCACTTGGAAATGTGGACAGCACCCTTTCTCAGGTTCCAAGTTCTCTTTCTGGGCACCATGGCCCCCTCCCACCTTTACTTCCTAGAAGGAAGAGATTAGGTGTGTTTAGCTTAGGAAAGAAGCTGGCACATAGAGAGGGTGGAGGCAGTTAAATGTTATTGATACGCCTAAAGCCAGTAATTCCTGACCTGGCCAGAAAAGGCCCAAGGTTTAGATAAAGCAAATCCTGGAACCCCCGCCCCAAACATAGGCGGAAAAAATCTCCTGGACTCTGATAACCTGCTGCTGATGCTAAGTCGCTTCAGTCGTGTCTGACTCTGTGCTACCCCACAGACGGCAGCCGACTAGGCTCCGCCATCCCTGGGATTCTCCAGGCAAGAACACTGGAGTGGGTTGCCATTTTCTTCTCCAATGTGTGAAAGTGAAAAGTGAAAGTGAAGTCGCTCAGTCGTGTCCGACTAGTAGCAACCCCATGGACTGCAGCCCACCAGGCTCCTCTGTCCATGCCTGAGCCTCTTAAAAATATTCTTTCCCTTTTGTCCATTTGGAATCACCTTTCCTTGCCCTCTTCCTGCAGATCACTCAAATTCCAGGGAGCTGAATCAGAGGTGGGGGTTGCTGGTACAATATGCTTGTGACTTTCAAGAGCTTTGTTGTTTTTTTAAACCAAATAATCAATTTGTTTCCTTTTTCTTTTTCACCCCCAAGGCATGCAGGATCTCACTCTCCCAACTAGGACTGAACCCATGTCCCCAACAGTAGAACAGAGTCTTAACCCCTGGTCTGCCAGGGAAGTACTGCAAGAGTTTTTAACGTTCACTGTTAATAATAAATGTCAGTAATTTGTGACTTTTGACGTAACAGGTTTTGAGTCTTTCTTCATTGAAAGTATATTTTATAGACCTTTCAAATTCATCGATCTGAACTTCAAATTCACCAGCCTACCACAAAGGATCCTTCTCTGGCTAAGGACACAGTCTCCATGTGACCTTGTGTTCAAGATGGAATCTCGGAAATGGTTTCCCTTACCCACATGGGTGCCCACCTCTGGGGTCCTCATTCTTGCTCCCCATGGGGTCCTCTCTCAACAGAGCTGACCTCTGGACCAAGAAGTGTCAGGGCCCTCCTTTGACTATTCCCAGTGGCGCCAGCTCCCTCTCCAGCCCCACCCCTCGAGCAAGCCCTCCGCAACCCAGTGCTCCGCCTCACCCGAGCCGCAGGGCCTTAGCTCTTCCTGTTTCTTCTTCCTGGAATGCTCTCAGCAGATACCAGGTCTCCCCCCAGGCCTTTTTTCAAAGAGGCCTCTCTACACACCCTGACTGTCACTGTCTCTTCTCTCTGCTTTTCCACATAGAATGTAGATCTTTTCCTCTCTCCCAAACCCACACATCCATTTTGGATCATAGAAAAAGCAAGAGAATTTCAGAAGGTCTACTTCTGCTTCATTGACTATGCTAAAGTTTTTGACTGTGTGGATCACAACAAACTGTGGAAAATTCTGAAAGAGATGGGAATACCAGACCACCTTACCTGCCTCCTGAGAAATCTGTATGCAGGTCAAGAAGCAACAGCCAGAACAGGACATGGAACAACAGACTGGTTCTAAATAGGCAAAGGAGTACGTCAAGGCTGTATATTGTCACCCTGCTTATTTAACTTATATGCAGAGCACATCATGCAAAATGCCAGGCTGGATGAAGCACAAGCTGGAATCAAGATTGCTGGGAGAAATATCAATAACCTCAGATATGCAGATGACACCACCCTTATGGCAGAAAGCAAAGAGGAACTAAAGAGCTTCTTGATGAAACGGAAAGAGCAGAGTGAAAACCTGGCCTAAAACTCAACATTCAAAAAACAAAGATGATGGAATTCAGTCCCATCAGTCAGTTCAGTTCAGTCGCTCAGTCGTGTCCGACTCTTTGCGACCCCATGAATCACAGCACGCCAGGCCTCCCTGTCCATCACCAACTCCCGGAGTTCACTCAAACTCATGTCCACAGAGTCGGTGATGCCATCCAGCCATCTCATTCTCTGTCGCCCCCTTCTCCTCCCGCCCCCAACCTTTCCCAGAATCAGTCTTTTCCAGTGAGTCAACTTGTCGCATGAGGTGGCCAAAGTATTGGAGTTTCAGCTTTACCATCAGTCCTTCCAATGAACACCCAGGATTGATCTCCTTTAGAATGGACTGGTTGGATCTCCTTGCAGTCCAAGGGACTCTCAAGAGTCTTCTCCAGCACCACAGTTCAAAAGCATTGATTCTTCGGCGATCAGCTTTCTTCACAGTCCAACTCTCACATCCATACATGACCACGGGAAAAACCATAGCCTTGACTAGACGGACCTTGGTTGGCAAAGTAATGTCTCTGCTTTTTAATGTACTATCTAGGTTGGTCATAACTTTCCTTCCAAGGAGTAAGCGTCTTTTAATTTCATGGCTGCAATCAGCATCTGCAGTGATTTTGGAGCCCAAAAAAATAAAGTCTGACACTGTTTCCACTGTTTTTCCACCTATTTCTCATGAAGTGATGGGACCAGATGCCATGATCTTTGTTTTCTGAATGTTGAGCTTCAAGCCAACCTTTTCACTCTCCTCTTTCACTTTCATCAAGAGGCTTTTGAGTTCCTCTTCACTTTCTGCCATAAGGGTGGTGTCATCTGCATATCTGAGGTTATTGATATCAGTCCATCACTTAATGGCAAATACATGGGGAAACAATGAAAACAGTGACAGACTCTATTTTCTTGGGCTCCAAAATCACATCAGGTGACTGCAGCCATGAAATTAAAAGATACTTGCTCCTTAGAAGAAAAGCTATGACAGACCTATGACAAATTAAAAAGCAGAGACCATTACTTTGCTGACAAAGGTCAGTCTAGTCAAAGCTTTGGTTTTTACAGTAGTCATGTATTGATGTAAGAGTTGGACCATAAAGAAGGCTGAGCACCGAAGAATTGATGCTTTCCAAGTGTGGTGTTGGAGAAGACTCTTGAGAGTCCCTTGGACTGCAAGGAGATCAAACCAGTCAATCCTAAAGGAAATCAGTCCTGAATATTCATTGGAAGGACTGATGCTAAAGCTGAAGCTCCAATACTTTGGCCACCTGATGTGACGAGCCAACTCACTGGAAAAGACCCTGATGCTGGCAAAGATTGATGGCAGGAGGAGAAGGGGATGACAGAAGATGAGAAGGTTGGATGGCATCACCAACTCAATGGACAAGTTTGAGTAAGCTCCGGGTGTTGATGATGGACAAAGCAGCCTGGAGTGCTGCAGTCCATGGGGTCACAAAGAGTCAGACACAATTGAGTGACTGAACAACTCTACACAGAAGATCTAAGACAGACCCTGTCTCCCCATATTTACTCCAGCCCCAGGATCAGGCTCAGCACACCGTAGGTGCAGCAACGCTAACAGTTGCTGATGGAGCCGGACCTGCCCTCAGGTCTTAGCTGAAGCCTCAGCGGCCCCCACCCTTCATGAGGTCTCTTCTGTTCCCCCTCCTCACATCTTGTTTACATCATCACAGAGCTAATCAAAACAAGCAGCTCATCAAAACAAGCAGTTATTTACGTTTTTAGTAATGAACATCCACCTTGCCTTCTGGTTCAGGGGTCGATCTACAAACTGCAGCCTGAGGGTCCAGCTCTAGTGCTGCCTGGTTTGGTGAAGAGGGTTTTGCTACACGGTGGTCCTAATGGCTGGCTGTGGATGCTTCTGTGCAGGTTGGTCAGAGCTGAGCAGTTGTGATGGAAGCCTGACAGCCCACACACCTTAAGTACTTACCACCTGGCCTGGCCTTTTCAGAAAGTTCACTGATGTCCATACTGTGTCCAGGAGGAAAACGAGGACAGCCAACGACAAGGCCGCCCAGCAACGCACGTTCTCTGCGTTGGGCAGTTTTACTTAGTAGCTCAGCCCTCTGACGTCAGTTCACTTCCATCTCGTCAGTCCCTTATAAATGATTCCACCAACACAAAAGTCAAGGGAATTGACACATGTTCAAAAGTCCACTTGTCGTTCTGCTCCAGGTGTAGACAGATCTTGGGTCAAGCCTCGTCCTCAGCTTCCTACCTCTCATTCTGGAGCCATGCTAGGGCCAGTCCTCCTGAGCACCTGGCAGACAGAACCGCAGCAGGCAGGGCAGGTCCCAGAACAGAATCTCACTGGCTGACGGGTCTCACCTGGGCTGCATGGTCAGGTGTGTTGGGCTCTGACTGGATGAGCCCATGTCCTGGCATTCAACTCACACACCCCACCTAGGGACCTGGGCAGCTGAAAGAGCTGGGTGCTACTCTCTGAGGAGGGGAAAACAGGCAAGGCCAGCCTTGAGAGGTTCTCAACTCCCATCTCAGGACTTTTTCTGCAACAGGAGATAAGGACCTTACAAAAATTCACCAGGAAGCCAACTGTGTTGGTATTTTTAATAGCACATTAGGGATACAGTTAATGAATCGGAGAGAAGTCACAAGCCTCTTTCGTCTATGTGTTTTCACCTTGCTGTGTGAAAAATGTCCCCTGTTCAGTTATTTCAGCAGCTGGATCAATAGTTACGAGCTACCAGTTTTGCTGATGGTTCAGATGGTGAAGAACCTGCCTGCAACGGAGGAGACTGGAGTTCGATCCCTGGGTCAGGAAGATCCCCTGGAGGAGGGCACAGCAACCTGCTCCAGTATTCTTGCCTGGAGAATCCCACAGGCAGAGGAGCCAGGTTGGCTACAATCCACGAGGCTGCAAAAAGTTGGACAAGACTGAACAAGTTACGAGCTGCAGACGAAGCTGATACCACTTGGTTTCACACAAGAAAACACAGAGAGAAAAGAAGGAACAGTTCATAGTTCTCTAAATGTCCTATTTATTCTGCAATCAAGGTTCAGAAATGGTGGGATACAACTGAAATCGCTGCACAGCTGTCATGTCAGAGCCACAAATGGACGGGGAGGGTGTGAGGAAGACGGCTTCTCTGCACAGTGACCGCGCCCCCTTTTAAAAGTGAACACAATGAGGCTGGATTACAAATGGCCTGTCTCTCTGACCCATCATCAAGCCTTCCCACTTTAATCTTTAAGAACCAGTGGGGCCTTCACTTGGTCGGCCATCTCCTTGCCGACCAGCACCTCGACGATCTTCAGAGCAAACTCGAAGCTGGTTCCTGGCCCCCGACTGGTGAGGATCAGGCCGTCCTTCTCCACACGGTTCTCGGAATAGCTGTAATGACCTGGGAAATAAAAACAAAGAAGGGTTAGGTCCTCATGGGCTATGCAGGACAGCCATGAACACCACTCGACACTTTCATTCCCCTACCGCACACTGCTGTCTCACAAAAATGAAAACACAAACAAGCCAAAATTTAAAAAAAAAAGCAAAAGCTCACAACACCAACACTGTAGTCAGTCACTCATCCCTCCATTAGGCACCCCCGGCTTTCAGAGCACAGCAGGACAGAAAGGGAGAGGTTTCTCTGAATCCGCTTTCCTGCCTAAACACAGACTGTCCAAAAGGAACTCAGCTATCAGAAATCCCCTCCTGGAAGTTCTGTCAATCAGAAGAGAGAACCAAGAGCTGATACTACACCCAGACAAACCTTATCATTCCTCCCATCTACTCTTCAAAGGGCCCCTTCATCTTTCCAAAAACCCAATTACCTTCCCGAGAAGCCTGTCTCCCCTTTCCCTATTAAGATGGAATTTAAGCCAGAATTCTAAACCATCTCAGGGAGTTACTCATTTTCCCCTGGGGCTCTTCCATGTATACATGAGTTATAGTGTTCAGTTGCTTAGCTGTGTCTGACTCTGCGACCCCATGGCCTGTAGCCTGCCAGGCCTCTGCTGTAGCCTCCACAGCCCCCAATGAGGTCTCCTGCATTGGCAGGCAGATTCTTTACCACTAGCGCCACTTGGGAAGCCCAAACATAAAGTATACATGTTAATAAACTTTGTTCTTCTCCAGTCAACCTGTCTCCTGTAACAAGGGTCTCAACTAAGAACTCAGAAGGATACAAGGGAAAATTATTTTTCCTTCCCTATAAAATGCTGGAGGAAGGAGGATGTAGGGGAACCAGTGCTGAAGATAGAAATGACCTGTAATATACAGACCCCCTGGGTGAGGCACACTTTCTGCTGCCTCCAAAGCAAACAAGCAGAAATCACACACAATATGTGGTGGGTGGGGAGAGAGGTGCAAGTGGGGAGAAACCTACTTTGTGAGGCACTGCCTGCTTTCGGAGGACACAGCTGGCTGTATCTTCGCAAATGTAGTAAGAAACAGGCTACTCCTATATTCGCATGAAGTAAACACTACCACCTCCAGGGAGATCTGAGGGCTCAAAGCTGGGATTCCCTGAACACCCCCCACCCTCACATTCCACATTAGATGGTCACCAAATCCTCCCACCGCATAGGCACCAGGCCGAACCCCTCACAGGCAGCAGCACCTCATGTGGCCTGGCCCCTTGACCCCGCAGCTGCCCCCGGGGCCCACTCTCCCGCCTGCAGCTCTGCTACAGCTCTGCACTGTAGTCTTTCTGGCCCTGGAGGAGCCACCCAGACTGCTCCCTCTGCCCAGAAAGCTCCTCTCGGCAACTCACTCCCTTGAATTCAGCATGGACCGCTCTCTCACCAGGGCCCACAGGTCACTCTATCATGCACCCTCCCAGCACCCAGGAAACCATCTGGCTCCTGTTTACCTCTGGTCTGTGACACGCTGAGCCCTCACCTACCCGTCCAGTCTAGAATGCTAATGGCACCAGGGAGGTGCTCCCGAATGTCAGGTGAAGGAAAGATCGAATGAACACTCCCTGCCTGCTGCCTCAATGCAGGACTTGCGTGCAGTCCCCCTTCCTCCTGCCTTTCCCTCCACTCTCAGCACCACCAAACAGGGCACGTTCCACAGTGCAAACCAGAGCACACCCAGGCGCCCCCCGTGAGAAGCCTTCGCCACTTTCTCTGGCACCTTGAAGTGACCCTCACCTCCACATCATGGTACACGAGCCCTGAGGCCTAGCCTGCGTACAAAGACGGGGCAGAAAGCAGCAGAGGGGAGACGAAGAAGAACCCGCTGGGAGTAAACAGAGACCTGGACAGGACAGAGGCCATGGTAAGGACATGGATGTCTGAGGTGTGTCTTGGAGATAAAACGCCAAGACCTTGGGGAGGGACTGGACGTGGGGAGACACCAATGAGGACTCCCGGCCGCCTGGCTGCATGGTGACACTGCTCAATGACAGGACATGAAGGACAAACAGATTCAGAGCCAGGTTCATAAGCCCACAAGGGTCCTCTGTGCAATCCTGCCCCATCTGGTCCCTGCAGGCATTCAGGCCTGCAGCATTGCACGACCTCTGCCCCCTCCTCCTCAGAGGAGCCCCGAGAACATGGCTTGATCTTGTCCTTTTCTGTCCCCAGAGCCCAAAGAAGAGCTCAGGAAATGCTTGTTTGATGCTCACACAGAACAGCGCGCCTGAGAAAGATGCTCCTGCTGCACCAGCAAGCTTTAGAGACTGTGTCCCGACATACCCATCCTTTCCCAGGGATGAACACCACTGCCCTGCTTCAGGGCTTCCTCTCCTCATTACAAATCAAGTCACCCAGTGAAACAACTGACGACAGTCCATGAGTGCTCTCCCAGTTACCTTTCCACAGAAGAAAAGGGGACCCCTGGTCTGCAGGGGAGAGGTTTTCCTAAGCTAACCTCATTTCCTGATGGTTAGAGATCATCCCATGGAGAAGGCAGTGGCATCCCACTCCAGTACTTTTGCCTGGAAAATCCCATGGACAGAGCAGCCTGGTGGGCTGTAGTCCATGGGGTCGCTAAGAATCAGACATGACTGAGCGACTTCACTTTCATGCACTGGAGAAGGAAATGGCAACCCGCTCCAGTGTTCCTGCCTGGAGAATCCCAGGGACGGGGGAGCCTGGTGGGCTGCCGTCTATGGGGTCGCACAGTCAGACATGACGGAAGTGACTGGGCAGCAGCAGCAGCAGAGATCATCCCGAGTGCTGAAGTAGAGAATCCGGAGCAGAGACGGACACCGAGACACAGGCAGTGAAGGCATGGCTCTGAACGATTCAGGTAACAACCTCTTTATAGATAAAATACTACAAATACAGCTTACGCTGGTTAAAAATGTTTAAAACTTCTGGTTCTTCTCAAAAATCTCAGCCAGGAAGAGCTAAAGGGCTGCTTACAGACCACCTCCACCTAGCGGTGAAGACAGAGAAAAACGACACCGGTGCAACAGTCATTCCTGGTCAACCTGCAGGAGGTGTTCATTCCTTTTTAACTTTGAGCAAACACCACAAAGTCTCTCTCAAAGCCCAGAGACGAAGCAATGGCGGAGGCTAGGGGCCATAGGGTAGTAACCAACAGCCGTTTTCACCTGCACACTGTCACCTTTGTGGTCTGGGAGCCCCAGAGACGTGGCGGCCCAGACAGCCCTAGATCATTACTATCCAGCCCTTCCAGGAAAAGCCATTGATCCCTGAGCACATCAGCTCAGGTATCAGTCTGCCAGATTCAAACCTCAGTCTGCTATTTGGCAGCTGTCTGACCTCCCTGTTTTTCTCTTCTGTTAAATAGGCATGATGCTAACCCAACAAGTTGAGCCCTGGTGATAGCAGTCTGTCTGCTCTACATCCCCAGCACTCAGCCCAGAGCCAGGCACTGACTGGTGGGCCCTTTGACACGGCTTCAGTGACCCACAGAAGTCCAGTATATCACACACACTGACTCACGGAGCCCATCAACAGCCCCGAGAGGCAGGGGCTACCTATGGTCCTCCTCAGGTGACAGATAGGGAAACTGAGGCCCAGCAAGGTTACAGGACCAGCCCTCGTGGGCAGGGAGGGGTGGGGCTGGAGCCACATGGGAGTCACCTGCTCCAGAGTCCCTGTTCATCCCTGGGAGCCAGCATCCAGCCTCTCAGTAAACCATACAAACGAGAACTGAACAAAACTTTGAAGTCACCCCTTCTTTATTTTAAAGCTGAGAAATGGAAATACTCTGTCCTTCAGATTGGATGGCTTATGTGAGTAAAAAATGTCATATGGCTCTTAATTTGAAGTTCACGATGAGGAAGGGCCTCCTCACCCAGGAAGTGATTACAGCTCCACTTCTCAGAATGCAGACACTGCAAATGTTTTTTTCTTACAAAAGGCCTTGCTGACTGAACCCAACACCTAGTGACCTCAGTGTGTGTGGGCCTCATGTGGACAGACACGGGGCCCCAGTTCCGGACCAAGTCAGGCAAGTGGCCTGTTTCCTCGTTGGTGAAGCCCACACGTGCCCTACTGGGTACCTGGGCTGCCAGGCTCGAGATAACACATGTGAACGTGACCTGTAAGTGCCCAAGAGAGTCAACAATCTCATAGTCTTCTATTTCTGCTCAGCCTCATCTTCCTGAGGTGTTACAAGGAAAGAGCCACAAAGATACACAAGCAGATAATGGTGAACACGTTTTACTCGCTTCTTCCTTCCCACGAGTCGTTACTGCTAAAGGAAGCCTGATTCTGCTCTTTCTGACCCTCCAAAAGCCCACCATTAGCTCAAAGTAAACTAAACCCCTACATTAAAAAATGCCCAGAAGTCAGAGCCTTAAAAAAAAAAATCAATTTTCACATAGATGGTTTTACTGACAATTTAGTATTTTTCTATCAGCTAAAATAAAACTATTCAGTTCAGTTGCTCAGTCATGTCCGACTCTTTGCAACCCCATGAATCACAGCACGCCAGGCCTCCCTGTCCATCACCAACTCCTGGAGTTCACTCAAATTCATGTCCATTGAGTCGGTGATGCCATCCAGCCATCTCATTCTCTGTTGTCCCCGTCTCCTCCCACCCCCAATCCCTCCTAGCATCACTCTTTTCCAGTGAGTCAACTTGTCGTATGAGGTGGCCAAAGTATTGGAGTTTCAGCTTTAGCATTAGTCCTTCCAATGAATACCCAGGACTGATCTCCTTTAGGATGGACTGGTTGGATCTCCTTGCAGTCCAAGGGACTCTCAAGAGTCTTCTCCAGCACCTAAAACTATAGATTTTTCAAAAAAAACATCAATACTACCTTGGATCAAATCTAAGAATATGCAGAATGTCCAACACCAAGAGTGAACCCGAAGGTAAACTATGGACTTTGGGTGGTGATGACGTGTCAGTGCGGGTTCATCGACTGTTACAAAGGTACCGTCCTGTGGGGGAAAGGAAGCGGATGGGGAGGGAGGTGGGGATGGGGGCACAGAGGGTTTATGGAAACTCTACTCTTTGCTTAATTTTGCTGTGAACCTAACACTCCTTTAAAAAATAAGGTCTGTTGTTTTACAAGGCAGTAAAATGAAAAATGCATCACTTTACTTTGCTATGAAAGGATGAACGAAGAAAGAACATGAATTGCCTGCCCTACTTTTAGTTCAGAAGTCCAGAGCAGAACTGATACAGCAAGAAAATGTATCAGTGGCATAGTTGTTTTCAAATCTGCTCTTGATATTACCAGTCTTTTGATGTAGCCATTGGCTGCTGGTTAGTGGGTGTTTTAAATGGAGCTGGTCACCCAGTCTCCCCACTGGTGGAACGCCAGCTGAGCCACTTATGGTTTCCAAGTGGGAATTTCTGATTCCCTTGCATGTATCCACACCAGTGTGATGTCCCTTTCTCTATACAAGTTTTGGTCTCTGCTCCCTTCGATACGCATGCCAGGCACAGGTGGCAGAGGAAGACACTGCCTGGCTGGTGTTCTGAACCACACGCCAAGAAGCACTGTTTCAAAGGCAGTGTCCATCATGACAGAGCTGCACATTCAGGAGCACAGCGACCCTGCTGTGCCCCTAACTACACACTGCCTCACAGCATTTTAAAATCTGGTGCACGTGTCTCTGCACGCTATTAACTCCTGGAGGGCAGAGACAATGACATGCGCTTTTAAAAACATAACCTCCAAGTACAAAGTAACATTAGAGAAATGATAAGTTAGGGGAGAAGAAAGGTATAATGTTAGGTTTGAAAAGCAAGCTGCAGAACATATTTACTAGCTCTCATTTGAGTAAAAACATTAAACTACAAAGGATAATGAGTATGTGCAGAGAAAATTCTAGAGTTACACAGGAAACCTAACAGAAGTTACCTCTGCAAAGTAGAAAGGGGGTAGGGAAGTCAGAGAGAAGGGAATCATTTACTTTTACTTCATTCCTTTCTTTACTGTTTTTTTTCTTTACCATGAATAGAAAATTGTTTTTATAAAAATAAACGTATAAAAGTTAAATATCTGGCTGATATTTACAAAGGAACCTGTCAATGAAGGAGCAGGCCTCCTCTGCAGGAAGGGAACAATGTCCATTTTACTCTGAACTGTGGGCAAAAGGGCACCCTCTGAAATTGCCACCAAGGTTTAAATTTTATCCTCAGACTGCTGGCAAAGTATTTATTAAACTAGTTAAACTGGCATTTTGTAACCACTTCAATCTGTGACCACAAGGAACCTGACTGGCCTTTGGCTCAGCCCCTGTACCCCATTAGGCAACCTGCACACAGAGACCCATCCCGTTAGCCGGTCTTTCTCATTAAGACACTTGCAAAGAAAGTGAGGAACACATCACACCCCAACCCACAGAGAACCTCTATGTACAAAATGTCTTCCAAGTGGGAGACAATGCTACAACACAGCTTTCTGAGTAGGTCTTTCTGCACGTTAGAATATAAGCATGTACTTACTTCCATTCATCATTTTGTCTTTAGCAAGTGGGTGTGTTGTAACTTTGCTTCCAAAACCTATTTCATGAGCCAGCAGAGCTGTAGGGCCTAAAAGATGAATAAAGAGATTTAAGTGCATACACAGAAAAACCCATGTTTTAAAAACTGCAGCAACAAGAGCATTCTTTGAATCAGGGGGCTCTTACCTAAAAATATACTTATGATTCTAAAACTAAACACTTACTAGTATGAGAGATGAAGTATGTTTATAATCAACCATCTGCAGAACACGTGTGGCAAAAATGTACAAACTCAAAACACTTCAGTAACCACTTAATCAGAAAGATTTACCTTTATATCTAAGGAACAAACAGATAAACAAACCATGCCCCCCTCAAGCAAAAGGCTGCAAGTGCAACAGGGGTACAAAGAATGGGAGACTACCAAGGGTTAAACGTCTTGCTTCTTTGCAAATGTAAGGCTTAGTTATACATTAAACGCAACCAGCATGCTCTGAACCTCTGGGCTTGACTGCTATTTCATGGACTAATTTTACTTTTCTACTTGAAAATGAAAGATCAGCACTCACCCATCTACCCAAATATATCAGGGGGCATATATTAAATGAATATATTAAACTAAATGGGACATTTTCCCAGACCCACAGAAGACAGCCATGAAATGCCTACATGGCTGAGACACAGAGGTGCTGGCGTTTCTTTCTTATAACCACACACTGAAGAGAAGAGTACAGCACAAATGCCTGCTGTGGTCCTCTACACTGTCTCTCTTAAAACGGAGGTTAAAAAAAAAATGCAGGTGCCAACTTGAGACTTTAATGAGTGGTCAACTTTATTGATAATCATTTTGTAACAATTCTCAAATAGAGACTAAAATCAGAAAAATTTCTTACTTTTTGTTATTAAACCTATTTTTTTTAAAAGGAGTCCCTCTACCTTTTTTCTCTAAGTCACCAAAAATAATAAAAAATAACAACAAAGAAAAACTTTCTAACGCCTCATGTCAAACCTAGAAAAACTTCAGAAGAACCCTGTGACCTTCTAAATGGTCAGGGCACTGTAGCTAAGGTCCCAAGACAGACTCGCGCACTTCAGCTCCAGCAAACCCAAGCACTTGCTCTTCTGAACTTTCATTTTTCAACACAGTTCCAAGGAAAAAGTAGTTACATAACAGACCTATGGGAGACTCAAGATCTTAGAAGCTACTAACAGGAAGATCAAATAAGTATCACCTAATTACATAAGCTGTTGGTCTAACATCAGGTGTCAGTTTTAGACCAAGTCCTCATTTATACCTTACATCAAAGGCCTCTTAAACATGTCTGATGTCGCCTCCCTCCTTACTTGTATTCTGTATACAAGAGCTGTGTTTGGAAGCAAATTTTAAAAGTCTGTCATAATTATCACTCAATTTTATTTGAATGGATTATTATCTTATTTTGTAAGATTTTAAGAAACAATCATTTTCCTCCAGTACATTTTAGAGCAAATTTCAAATGATGGATCTTACTTGAGGACAGTAGTCATATGGTGAGTTAGGAATTTTTAGGCTGCTCCCTCCAGGTGATAAAATTGTTGCCTATAATGATGTTAATATATGTATGGTAACTCAAAATTATGGCTTTCTGGGGCATCAGAATCCTAGTTGGGGGCTTCCCTGGTGGCTCAGGAGTAAGGACTCCGCCCACCACTTCAGGAGGCACAGGTTTGATCCCCAGTCTGGGAAGATCCCACATGCCACGGAACAGCTGAGTCAGTGCAGAACTACTGAGCCTGTGCTCTACAGCCCGAAAACCACAACTATTGAGCCCACGTGCTGTAACTACTGAAGCCCAGGGCCTGTGCACCAAACCAAGAGTAGTCCCTGCTCTCTTCAACTAGAGAAAAGGTTGTGGAGCAGTGAAGACCCAGCACACAGTCAAAAGTAAATAAATTATATATATATATAAAAATATATAGGGGTCCAGCTCTGAGCTGGGAGCAGAGGGCACAGTGGACACAATCACCTTGGGAAGACCAGAGGGGAACGTCAACAGCGCCACCATGTGGTTATTTATGGAAAGGGTCCTAGCCTCTCCAGGTGTCCCAGAGCTTGCGCCTGTACCTGGAGCCCAGCACCTGCCAACTAACTGGCTGCCATACCCCTCACGCCTCCCCCCTCCCCCAATCTCATTTTATTTTCTCCTGAAAGCCTCCCTTCCAGGTTCTTTCTCTCGTTCTCACTCAGTATTGGGGGTTAACATTCCTTCAGTTCAGTAAACTGTTGCCAATCCCTAAGTGTAACGTCTAAGCCTCATCTTGTTCTCATCTGATTGAAACATCTGAATCTCTGCCGTTGCTCGTTTCAATCTCTCCTCAACACACGATCACATTTCTACAGTCTTCTGCAGCACCCAGCAGAGCAGTGCAGGACATTCAACCAGACGACATGTTACCAGTGCCGTTTACTTTACAGCGTGGATGTCAATGATGACAAGGGCTGCACGTCTTAACAGCCTGGGAGTCAATCCTGCCTCAGCACAACACTGGGAACCGGAAGCAGCTCATGATTCTGCTACCTGAGTGACACAAAATGACAAACTGACATGTGTTTTACTTTCAGCAGTCCTAAGGGGACAAACCCAACGCAAACCTTTCCCTTCTTTCTTTGGTCAAAGCGCTAAGCACTAAGAATGCAGCAGAGGTGAGGGGTCAGCACGTGGGGTAGGGTGCGGTGAGGGTGAACTGGACTAAGTCCTTATACAACTAATAGCACCTATGTCCTCCTCCTCCTTAGCATCTTCTGCTTCTGTTAGGTCCATACTGTTTTTGTCCTTTATTATGGCCATCTCTGCATGAAATGTTCCCTTGGTATCTCTAATTTTCTTGAAGAGCTCTCTAGAAGAAAAGCTATGACCAACCTAGACAGCATATTAAAAAGCACAGACATTACTTCGCTGACAAAGGTCCATCTAGTCAAAGCTATGGTTTTTCCAGTAGTCATGTATGGATGTGAGACTTGGACCATTAAGAAATCTGAGTGCTGAAGAACTGATGCTTCTGAACTGTGATGTTGGGACTCTTTAGAATCCCTTGGACAGCAAACCAGTCAATCCTAAAGGAAATCAGTCCTGAATATTCACTGGAAGGACTGATGCTGAAGCTGAAACTCCAATACTGTGGTCACCTGATGCGAAGAACTGATGCACTGGAAAAGACCCCAATGCTGGGAAAGATTGAAGGCAGAAGAAGGGAACAACAGAGGATGAGATGGTTGGATGGCATCATCGACTCAATGGACATGAGTGAACTGGAGCAAGCTCTGGGAGCTGATGATGAACAGGGAAGACTGGCGTGCTGGAGTCCATGGGGTCGCAAAGAATTGGACATGACTGAGTGACTGAACTAACTCATGTCTTCCTCCTTAAGGAGCAGTACAGCTACTTGGGCTGCAGTGCCCTTTAGCAGAGAAATCCTTAAGCCACAAGGGCAGGTCAGAGGTCAGTGCTGACTGGAACCCAAAGACGAGGACTGCCAGGTGGATGCCCCTCAGCCCTTCCTGGTCTCTTACTCGGGGGTTCTCAAACACTCAAGTCTTAGGGTCCCTTCAGCTATTAGTGTGAGTAACATTTATCAGTAACTGCCACACCAGAAATTAAAACTTGAAAGGTTTATGAGCTAAGAACACTCAGCATGCAAGCCATGCCTGAATGATGCCATAGTCATTCTCTGATGTAATTCCTGTGAGAATTAAAAGCAAAAAGGCAAATAATGTGTGAGCAGTATCTGCTCTGCCCTTACAAACCTTCTGGAAAGACTGTGAGAACCACTGCTCTAAGGCACAGTTCCCAGACCCCCAGCCTACGACTACAATCTCTTTTAAAAAGTCTATCATATTTGTTTTTTTTTTAAATTTTTATTGGAGGTTAATTATTTTACAATATTATATTGGTTGGTTTTGCCATACATTGACATGAATCTGCCTCGGATATACATGAGTTCCCCTTCCTGAACCCCCCTCCCATCTCCTTCCTTCCATTATCCTCCCTCTGGGTCATCTCCGCACACCACCCCCGAGCATCCTGTAATATGCATCGACCCTGAACTGACGATTCGTTTCACATATGATAATGTACATGTTTCAATGCCAAAAAAAGTCTTATCGTATTGAATAAAATATTGTGTCATTTTGTCTAACCATCCATCCATTTGCTTATCTGCTCTCTTGATAAACCATTTAATGAAAACCTATGAATAAGGAAGGCACCTGCCAAAATCACACTATGAAAAAAATGGAAGATGGCGGAATATCATCTCATATTAGAGCAAAAAGAATGGACTTTAAAATGGTATCAAAAACCAAATGACTGATATTACTAGGTTTCAAAGATGTGAGGACCCCTGCAAAACACCACCACCCTTACTCTAAATCATGTGGCAGAGAAAATACAGTACCTCAGACCTGGAACTCAACACTGAGGATCAGGTGGGAAGCCCCCAGGGCAAGCTCAGGGCAGATCCGTGATTATTAACGCTGGCCTGATTCTTGCTGACCTCGTGCTGGCAGAAGTCCTCTCTGGCACTGGGACTGGCTGTAACAACTGTTTACTGAATTCCAGAGGGGCCTTGCTTTCCTCCAGGTCCATCAAACACAGAAAACAATAGGTTCCAAAGAACGTACACCAAAGGCAGGGAGAGGCAGAAACTGGAGTAACTGCAGTCACTTCTGACATGGTATCAACCTCAGGCCCCCAACTAAACACACCAACACAGAAGGCCTTCACGCTTTAGGAAGTGGAAGAAGTACTGGGAACACAATCTCGTACTCAAAGACAACCCTGTCATGTGTTTTTGAAGCAAGTTGCAGACACACTTGGACAGGGGCCGGCCTGAGGTTACCTGCACAGATGGCAGCGATGAGGCCCTTCCTCTTCTCTTGTTCCTTCAGTATCTCCTTCACAGCAGCGGACTAGTCAGAGAACCAAAGTACATCAAACTGTCATTAAGCCGCAGCCAATCTCGGCTAGAAACTTCAGTAGAATCTGGTTTTAGCTTAACCACACGATCTTCCATCTGACTGTTTTTCAACATATTGTTGAATTCAACAATGTTGAAAAACAATATGATTTAGCAATATTTGCTAAATCATCAATATGAAAACTACCAAATTCAGTGTTTCTACAGGCTTAAACCCAACCACAACATTTATATAGAAAAGGGTACCCTCTCCTTAAAGATGTTTAAAGGTAAGTTGAGAAAAGCTATTTCCCTTGGGCATGCTAACCTTTGCCGTCTTATACTCTAGGGATACAGAAAAGAGGAAAGGTGCTGTTTGGGGTTTTTTTTTTTTCAGACAACAAAGTAAGGAGAGCACTCCAAGGTCCCAAATGTCTGACTTGACCTGGTTCATGAGTTTCTGTCTCATGAAGTCCCTGCCCCTCTCACCTCCTTCTTTCTTCCCTCCTGCAGGCTGAAGCTTCACATAACAAATGAAGAAGCAGTGGCTTCTTTTATACGTTTTTCATTCACCAACTCGATGGACATGAGTTTGAGTGAACTCCAGGAGTTGGTGATGGACAGGGAGGCCTGGCGTGCTGTGATTCATGGGGTCGCAAAGAGTCGGACACGACTGAGCGACTGAACTGAACTGAATTCAAGTTGGCAGCTCTGCTGCTGCTAAGTCACTTCAGTCGTGTCCGACTCTGTGTGACCCCATAGACGGAAGCCCACCAGGCTCCCCCGTCCCTGGGATTCTCCAGGCAAGAACACTGGAGTGGGTTGCCATTTCCTTCTCCAATGTGTGAAAGTGAAAAGTGAAAGTGAAGTCGCTCAGTCGTGTCCAACCCTTAGCGACCCCACGGACTGCAGCCTACCAGGCTCCTCCATCCATGGGATTTTCTAGGCAAGAGTACTGGAGTGGCGTGCCATTGCCTTCTAGGTCCCTGCAATCTCCCTCACTCCAATGGCTGAGTAGACAGCCAACCTCTTACCTTTCAATGCTTAACCCTTCACAAGCACAAAATAAATCATTCTGTTGCTGTTTAGGGGGGAAAAGTAATCTTACATTTGGACTCTATTCACAGAATTCACAACTGTTCCACCAATTCTGCTTATTTCTACAGTAAATTTTATTAGAAATGACTTTTTTTTTAAATTAAGCTAGAACACTGTTTTGTTCATCTTTTCCTATTCTATTCACAGCCTCCTTCCTGAAATATTTTAATAACAAAAACAACAGACTACAAGATGTTGAAATACTCTCTTTATACACTTTACCTCAGATAAATTCTGTGCACCCACATTACCTCCTGGCAGAACCACCACATCGTAAGGTCCCTGTAACAGTTTAAAAAATAAGAAAAGAAAGTAAAAATGTTTTATTTGAAATGTGATTAAACAGTAACACATTCCTATGTTAAATATGGTCACAGCAAAAATACTGTTCATAGAGAAAGTTAAATAAATCAAGGTGTTTCTCTACAATAGAATATTGTAACTAGCCAACAATGCAGAAAACCTCCATATACCAGTAACATGAAATGATATCTGTGCTGCAGAATTGCAGGTGTAGCATGATCTCATTCTTGTAAAAAGAATAAATGTATGTGAATACATATGTGTGTGTAGACACACATACACCCACATACATGTGTACAGTATAGATACTCATGGACAAAGGAAACTGCCAACTGATGCAGGGAGCAAGGAAAGGAAGAATGAGAAAGGGACATTAACAGTAACACATGACTTTGTGTTTGTCTACACTGTACGGGTTATTTTTCAACAAGAATGTACACAGTAATAAATTTAAAAAAAAACAAACTCTAAAAGGCACAAAAGAATGTTTTAACCTTAAGTAAAATGGAACTTAGGGTATTAAAAAAATGACATAATATTTCAGTATCTCAGATACCAAAACACCCTAGAAATCTAATAATTTCAAACTTGCTTAAATTATGAAATAGAAATTGATTTAATACAGTATCTTAAAATGTTAAAAAAGGTTTTAAAAAAATTTAGTCATTAAGCAAACAATAAAATGAAAATCTAGTACATTTTTACTCCAACATATACTAGTTACTTTTAAAGACTTTGAAATGTCCTATGTTGTTTCAAAGCCAAGCAAAACTTAAAATCTGTGAAGTATGAAAATTTCTTTCACTCCATTTAGAAACTGAACAATAAACAGACACAAAATGTAACCACTATTCTAGAACACCCAGACCCTACAGGACAAAAAAGAACAGGGAAGAAACACTTACTGCTACTCTCTCATTTTTAACCTGCTATTTAGAGATTCAACAACTTCTACAAAATATCAACACTCTTATACTTCACAATCTAGCACTGACATACGTGAATTTATCAGAGAGGAATACATTTTTCTATGCTTTTGAGGAGAGCCAGGCATGGGGAATTCTACTTCCAGGCTCCTCATAGCACAAAAAAGCTATCATGGGTGGTGATCTGCCCCATCCCTCCTCTAAGAGGGTGCGCCCCACACTTCTGTCACACTGGCCTCTGAAGCCTGAGCCCCGTGAAAGCACAGGCTCAAGTGTCTGGTATGTGTGGGTAGGTGTGCTTCTGAGGAAAGGGACCACAACTCTTCACGGATTCCCAAAAGTGTTGGTCCCCCACAAAAGGAAGAACTTCAATTCTGAAGATACTGAAAAAGTGACACAATTTAAGGAGAACTCACTCCTCCTTTAATCCAACCACGAATCAAGTATGAGTTGTTCCGTGTAAAATGAATCACACAACCCCAAGTCTGTGTCACTGATAAAGGAAAGATAAGAAGCAGCTTTCAAATAAAGGGTAAGAAATGAATGGGAAATGTGCAGGTGACTCTCATACTAAGTAATGCAGTTACGAAAGGAGGCAAGGCTGCCTATATGAGCCAGAACACTAGTGATGGTGTCCCGCCCATCCACCCACACCAAGCACATGAGGCACCAGGGACCTGCCAGGTCCTGAGGATACAGAGCGGAAAAAAGCAAAGCTCTCCACTCCCCAGGGCTTAATTTAGTGCTGAAGACCTCCAAGCAAAGTAACTTTCTTAAAATAAGTCTGTGCTAGTGACAGTTTTAGATGTAGATAAGAGAGAGTTCAAGAAACTGATAAAGAAGCGGTAGGAATGAACAATTCCAAGTCTAGAGAACTAACCTCTTTTTTTGCATCTTCCAGACTGGCATCAGGACAAATGACAACATCTCGGCTACACTGTACCGGGTCTTTTCCAGCCAGACCTGCAACGGTGACCTTAATCTAAGAGGAAGACATCATCATGATATTTAAGAACACTGAACATAAATTTAGAGTAACATTTTCACAGCTGGCCTGTGTTTTAAAATAACCTGGCAGGAAATACTGCAACAAAACCATGCTGACTTTAGGCTATTAAGTTGGCTAAATATATTTAACCACTAGGTCTGTCCCAGTTTGTCCGACAGTATGAATTAAAGATGCTATCCCAGTACCCCATCTGCTTAGCCTCCTTTCTTCCACAAGTGTTCTTGTCTGTGTGATAAATCATATGATCATCCTATCGATAAAACACCTTGCAAAGTTGCTGTTGCCATTTAACCCTCCTGGTAGAAATGCAAGGTAGAAATGCAAGTTAAGACAATGAAATACTACTCCACTGCCCAAGAAAAATTCACAAAGTTGACAATACTGAAAACAATAGGAATTTTCCTCACTGCTGGTGGGCCCACATATTAGTACTTTGGAGAGTCATTTGACAAACTCTAGTAACGTCATATATGCAAGTAGTAATTCCTTTTAGGCTCAGAGCCTTGAAAAACTTTCATATCTTTAAACAAGAAAAACCTGCACAAGAATATTACAAATATTACAAATGTTCAGCTATAAGATAAATAAGCATTAGAAACTAATGTACAACAGGATAGGTATAATTAATACTGTTGTATATAATACACAAAAGTTTTTAAGAGTAATTTCTGAGTTCTCATCATAGGAAAAAAATATTTTTCTTCTTCTACGTCTTTACTTTTGTATTGATAGGAGATGACAGATATTCACTAAACTTATTGTGGTCATCATTTCATGATATACTTAAATATGCTGTACACCTTAAACTTAAACAATGCTGTATGTTATTTATATCTCAATAAAACCAGAACGACAGAAAAAAAAAAGAGTATTACAGCACTATAATGCTGTAAAACAATGCAATAGAGGAATGGAGACTGCGCATATTCCCATAGTGCAATACTAAGCAGCAATTTTAAACAAATTTTAAGCATCTATATTCTTTACTACAATGTGATTACTTCACTTAATTAAATATTTGAGTCACTGACTGATTGCTTTTCCGCCTGTTTCTTCAACCGGAACACGCGGCTGCTGCTAAGTCACTTCAGTCGTGTCCGACTCTGTGTGACCCCATAGACGGAAGCCCACCAGGCTCCCCCTTCCCTGGGATTCTCCAGGCAAGAACACTGGAGTGGGTTGCCATTTCCTTCTCCAATGTGTGAAAGTGAAAAGTGAAAGTGAAGTCGCTCAGTCGTGTCCGACCCTTAGCGACCCCACGGACTGCAGCCTACCAGGCTCCTCCATCCATGGGATTTTCTAGGCAAGAGTACTGGAGTGGCTTGCTATTGCCTTCTCCGAACTGTAACATGAAGACGGCAATAACTCTGAGGGTGGTTTAATAGTATCCACCACTCACTAAAGGCTACTTAAGCATTCACTATGGCTATGTGAGCGTATAAAGGTTTATAATGCAGACATGCAGAGTGAGAACCACAGTCTATTACTTTAGACTTTGCATGGGCTACATTCACATCACTGTGAGGAGAGCAGTTATTTCTTGGGCCAGAAAGGGAATTGAATTAGGGAAATAAAGAGAGCTTTGCTATGTTTATTCCTTTAAAGCATTTGTATCTTCAAGAAACAGATCTGAAAGAAACATAGTAAAATGTTAACAATATTAAATTGCAGATAAACAGGTAATTATTACATAGCCTCTGTACTGTTGTATATGTTTGAAATATTTCAGAAAGTACATTCAATACTACTTTATCCAAAATTACTTATAAGAATCCAAAAATGCTTTCAAACGGAGGGCTAAAAAACTTTGAGGGACTTACTCCAGCTCGTCTCATGACATCTACAGGGATAACCGTCTCCATTTCCTCTGCTCCTTTAGCCAAGATAACCAGAGCTCTTTTTGAAGCCATTTTTATTTTGTATTTATTAAAGGCTCAATTAAAACAAGATCTTCAAGAAACTTTCACTGCAACCGTAGAAGACCTAAAAACAGGATTAAGGAACACTTTTAAGCAGAGTAACCAAGTGCTTCCCAGGGAAAAGATTTTGATAGGCAAACATAATAAAAAAGCATTTTTGGTTAATATTGACTTAAAGAGAATTTCAGTTCCTGTTTTTTGAGATGACATCACAGAAAGACTGCCAACACGCTGGTTACTGTTCAGATTTCATCACGTTTATAAAAATCTAATTTCTAATATATTGTAAATGAAGCTTTCCAAGACATAAGCACATAGGCCTTCCATCTCACACAATTCAGGGAGAGGGGAATACAAAGCCGCCATTTTTCAAGTACTATTTCACAGAGAAACAACTAAACTTCATGGATAAAAAAAGAAATACTGTTTTCAGCAATTACCCCCCTGAGATTTTTGGAGGGGATTTTATTTTTTAGTTCCAGTAACTGCACTAAATTTTCAGGGGCGGTTAACAGTGTTACATATTTCAACACGCTTTTAAAAAAAATAACGGAGAAAAATGGTAATTCCCCCACGCTACACTCAATCCTGATAGATTCTTCGCACTTAGCTCTCTCGTAAACGACGGCCGCTATGCCGGGGTCTGAATCGCTTTTAGCCTATTTTTCTGGGCTTTGTTTCCCATGCAACACAGATTTTAGTAAACGATGTCAACAAACAAAAGATTAACTAGCTCCAAGCTGGTGCGATGTTATGCACGCAAATTCTAGAAGCTTCAGCGTTACTACTACGTTGGCGAGTGAACGGCGCCCTCTGCGAACCCTGGGAGACCGCCTCCTCCTCGGTCAGGCCCGGTTCGGGGACCCTCTAGGGGTCCAGCGGGCGGCCCGTGCCCCCACGGCCTGAGCTTGAGCCGCGCTCCCCATGGCCAAAACCTGAACCTCGCCTCTCTTTCCACAGCCAGCCAGCCTCAGCCCGTTCCGTCAGCACTTCTGCGCCGGGGACGACTGCGCCGGTACCGCACTAAACTGAGACGCACGCACGCGCGTGCGCGCCGGCACGCTTGGCCTTCAGCCCCGCACTGCGCAGGCGCGCGCCGCCCTGCCTGGCTCCTCAGCCCCGCACTGCGCAGACCCACGTAGCTCGCCTCACGTGATGTCATATCCGGCCGAACTCACGAGGAGTTCGGTGTCTCCTGCTTTTCTGCGTGTAGGTTGTACGCCTAGGCTTGATTCCATTTGGAACAGCAAGCGAAAGCGGAATCTTCCAAACTCACGCATTCTCCCAAAATCTCCCGCATCCGAGGGACGGCCCAGCGTGCCCCCAGCACGCGCTGAATTTAACCCGTTTTTCATGCCGCAAGCCAGACGTGTTTCGCTGTGCTTATCTGGAGAGCCGCGTGGGCTTGCTTTAAACCCGCATTTTCACAAAATAGTTCCTTCTTGCTTCCTCTGTGCCCTCAGGGCTTTTTTCTGTGCATTGTTCTGTTTTGTGGCGCGCGTTGTCCGGTCACCTCCGCTCTGTTATGACTCTTTAAGGTCCCCCCAGTTCCTCTGTGACTGATTTGGCTAGCGGCTAATTTCACGTGTATTTGGTTCTCAAAATAGTATTTTTAATAGAGTTTAATGCTGCATCCACAGGATTAGAATAGGAGCTGAACACGGAAGTCAGGGATACTAGATTGGGTTTCAGACCACAGTTTTGTTTTTTTTTTTTTTGGTTTTCTAGTGCATAATGAAAGTTATATGTAGTCTGTTAAGTATGCAATAGGATTATGTCTTAATAACAGTATATGCTTTATTTAAAAAAAAATTCTTAAAAAGTGCTATCTATCAACTGAGCTAGTGAGTCCTAGCTTTTTCCTGATGAAAGGGTTTTGCTGGTGGAACCTGGGATATTGATGACTGACAGTATAGGATGATGCTTGCTTAAGGTTGGGGGTGGCTGTGGCAATTTCTTAATAAAATTTGCTGGGTCATTGGCTCTTTCGTTAAGTGATAAGGCCCACATTGGGTGGGTAGGGGGGTGGTCTTATTGTTAACATGACTCATTACGTTGATCTCGGACACAAAGAATAAAATCAGTGATCCTTGAGACTGACCAAATTGCCCAAGTGACATTCTGGTTTCTCACTGGTGCCTATCTTCTCAAAGCTGCGAGACCACCAGATTCCAGACCTCCAGCTACATGACCACAGGACTCAACTACAGGCTAAAAATTAACCATCCCTTCAGAAAATTTTTCATTGGTGGGGTATAAGAAAGACCCCATCAGAAAGGGAGGACGCTGGTTCTCCTCAAGGGCCAGTCACCCTCTCATTTCCCTCTAATAAATTTCTCTTTCCTTGCCTGCATGCCCGGCCTGCTCTCTTTTTCTCTGCACTCGCCTTACAGGAAGGAGTCGTTATATCACGCAACATTATTTGGTAAAATTTTGCCCACGGCAAAGCTTTTTTAAAATTGGAATTCTCTCAAACACCAATACAGCTTTGTCAGCTAAGTTTATGTCATATTATAAATCCTTTGTCATTTCAATTTCACAGTATCTTCACTAGGAGTAGATTCCCACTCAAGAAACCACTTACTTTGCTCATCCGTAAAAGGTTCCATCTCATCTCCCGAACATAAAGTTTTATCACGAGATTGCAGCAACTGAGTCATCTTCAGGCTCCACTTCTAGTTCTGGGAGAACTACCAAAGTGTACCACAGAGACACAAAGGGAGAAAATGCCGTTGGGAAAATGGCACTGGTAGGTTTGCTTGATGCAGGGTTGCCACAAACGTTCCATTTGTAAAAAAGGAAATGTCTGTGAAGCACAATTAAATGCAATAAATCGATGTGTGTCCATGACTGGTTAATTAGTTTATTGAAATTATAATTTTGTGAAAATGCACAAAGGAAACCTAAATCAGAGTGGAGTGGGGAAATCATGAAGGGAGGGTCTAATACACATATCACTCACTGCACCTCACAGGCTCGGGGAAAGAGAAAATTTCCTTCTGACACAGCAACAAGCTGGCCATAATTGCAGCCAATGAAAAAAACCACCACAGCCCTCCCCGATTTCATTCTAAAATCTAATAAATGGTGACTTTCCCTTGGATTCCTGAACTTGCCTATGGTTCACCATAGTTAGCTGGGCTTGTCCTGAGTTGGCAGTTTCTCTGCTATTCCCAAGTAAATTCAGCCCTCTGAATGTCTTTTTTTTTAAGGTCAACAATCTCAAATTATGTTTTTAGAAGTCTTTGATTAGTGATACTTTTACTAGTTTCAAAATCCAAAATGATAATGTTTGCATAGAACAGAAGACTCCTAGCTGGGTCCCCATCCAATTCCACTCCCACCTTCTAGGTAACAACGTTCTTAGTTTCTTGGGCATACATCCAGTATTTCTTTATGCATGCACAAGCAAATATAAATACTATTGTTTTCCTTTCTCATAGAAATGTAGCCAACTATTTTGTTATACACTTCCCTTCCTGCTGCCACTACCATATTAAGAATACCTTGAAGATTTTCATTTTATTTTTCTCCTGAATAAAATAGTATGCCACTGCCGGCGGGCATTTTCCATATCTGATTTACTGCCGCGTGCATGCTTATTTGTGGCTGACTCTTTACAACGCCATGTACTGTAGCCTCCCAGGCTCCTCTATCCATTGGATTTCCCAGGCAAGAACATGGGAGTGGGTTACCATTTCCTTCTCCAGGGGATCTTCCCGACCCAGGGATCAAATCCACACCTCTTGAGTCTACTGCATTGACAGGTGGATTTTTTACCTCTGAGCCACATGGGAAGCCCTTATTACTGGTGTCCTACTGTCAACACTTTGGTTATTTCCAATTGTTTTCTGTCAAAAGCACTGAATTGAATGATCATATTCTTTGGTCCTACTTGTGCAAGTATAATTGGAGGGTAAATTTCCAAAAGTGGGAAGTACATTTGATTGACTCCATACAAGTTGAATCATTTAGCATTCTCACCAGTAATATGAGGTCAAAAAGGATTTTTAAATATCAGTGTTTTTCATTTCAATTTAAATTGAATATTAATATAAAAATTAAATTAATATTAAAAACATATATCTTCTTAAGAAACAACAGGCTGTTTTTGTTTACAAAACACTTCCATATATTTCATGTGACCCTTACAATAGTGGTGAGAGTGGTTTCTAATTTTTTTAAAATTGTAAATATATTAATGCAACGCTGTTAATGCAACACTATTTTATGCATGCATGCAAAAAATTTAAATGTCTTCAATCATGTTGCATTTTGAGAAAAGGTTTGGGGAGTTCTTGAATGACATCACTTTTGGCTATTTGCAAAGGAGGCAGGCAAATATTGCCCCCTTTTAATTTTGAAGTAGTATGGGAAATAGAGACAGAGAGGGAGAAGAGGCAAGTAATCAGGACATGCTTCAAGAACAAAGGAAGGATTTAGGTCGATGGAAGGAAAACTAAGAGAAAACAAGCTGTTTTGCTCCAGTGTCCACAGCAAACAGGTAAGAAGACAACCGTGCTGGTAGCCTGCTGCAGCATGAGACAGCCATGACAGAATAAAAATGGCAAGATGATGCTTAGTAAAAGAGAGAGAGAATCTGAGTTACCACTCCTAGCTACATCACCATTATGATCTGAAGTGGACCTTAGTGTGAATTTTCACCAAATGAATACACTGTATACAGCTTTCAAAACTCAAGTGTTTCTTAGGGTAGATTGGATTATTTTTCAGAAATATTTTTTTCCTCTTCACCTGCAGCCCCTTGACTTTGAGCTTGTCCTTGCTTTGGCTAATGGAATGGTAACAGACATGACCTGATCAAAGCCTTGTAAAGCAGTAATGTGATTATGAGACTTGCTTGCTTGTACTTTCACCTTGTCATAAGGAAGACCTTTTCCCCAGGGAACAGAAAGCAGTACCCACCTTTTGTTACACAGTCCACTAATACTGCCTGTAAAGACTCATCATGAAAAAACAGCTTCCTGACTCCACTCTTCATATCTCTCAGCCCTGCTCTCCAGCCCTCCTCTCTTCAACTCTTTAAATGATTTTATCTGGTGAAAATTTTAAAACAACATGTGTTATTTCTCACATGTTGGTTTTAGACATCGTATATTGACTTCCTGGAGGGTATGAACATAATTTTCATTTCACAGATGCTGAGGTTGAGGTCCAGAGGGATGAAATGACTGTATAAAGTCCTGCAGAGTCTTGGTCAAATTCAGATGTTCTGATGTCAGATTTCACACTCTACTCACCATAGAGTCTATCAATATTACTTATTAATAAGTCAGCAACTTGACACCCTTCAATCTTATAGTTCATACTTATTTCTCATTACACATTTACAAAACGAAGCCAAAAAATTAAACCATTTCCCCTAAAAACCTTGCTCTAGTATGAGAAATGAAGATGTCCCCTAGTTCAGTCCCTTGTTTCCAGGTAAAACAATGCCATCTTATCCACTACATTTTTCAACATTTGACAAGTCTTTAGGCCTTGGGGCAAGTGGAAACTAAAACACTCTCCCTGTTTTCAAGGAGCTTAAAATTGTCAGTTTCTTGCAGTTGTTGCAACATGTATTTAAGAGATACTGATCTGCTTTGTGGAGCTCACAACCCAACAATCGAGAAATGGTGTTGATAATGTGAGTGAAGGACTGTAGGATGTGCCACTTCCAAATATACCATAAGATATCAATTATTTTGAGTTAAGGGACATGAAAAACAATAGGTGCAAGAAAGGCACACTCCCATTTTTCTTTTTTCCCAAGGCAGATGCTACTCTTCTGTAGTAAGTGCCCTCCCTACACCAAAAAGAAAGAAACATTCTTAATACCAGAGAGGGCGTTGAGTCTACCAATTTGCACAGAGAGACTCTTAAAATAATTGCCGTCTTCCTCTGATTTTCTTTTACTTTCCCACAATTCCCACTTTCAGCTCAATCCAGTGTATACACACTTAGGGGGTTTTTTTGCCTCTTCTTTGAGTCCTCAAAGAAGTCCTTCCTGTTCCTTAGGAAGTCTCTCAGGCCATGGTAAAGTTTATACTAATTTGTACGCTTTTTCTCCTAAGTCTATGCCAATTTAATTCCCAGGTCCAGCCAGAGACCTTAAGAAGGTAAAGGTTTTGCCTCCCCTACATTCTCAGCAGCCAGCCATAGTCCCTGATCCTGGTTCTAAAAAGCAACTTCTTGGAATTAGCCTGATCACAATAAATAGAAAAGAAACTGCTACCAGGTTTATTCTTTTTTTCATGGGCCACTTATATGTTGCACTAATTTTCTATGAATATACCCATTTAATTGATAGCACTTATTCCAGCACTTTCTGTCTTTTATTTACGTATTATCTGTCTCCCCTTAACCCTGTGAATACCATGAGAGGACCTTCCTGTCTTGGTCATTGCTGAACCCCTAGCATATCTTGCAGCTCCTGGCACAGCAGGTGCTCAATAAACACCTGTAAATACCATCCTAATTTCACCCTATAAGACGTTCTTTCCTTTCTTTGACAGTGGCTGCAGATTTAAATAATTTCAGTTCAGTTCAGTTCAATCGCTCAGTCATATCCGAATCTTTGCGACCCTATGGACTGCAGCACACCAAGCTGCCCTGTCCCAAACTCCCGGACTTGCTCAAACTGTGATGCCATCCAACCATCTCATCCTCTGACGTCCCCTTCTCCTCCTGCCTTCAATCTTTCCCAGCATCAGGGTCTTTTCCAGTGAGTCAGTCCTTTGCACCAGGAGGCCAAGTACTGAAGCTTCAGCATCAGTCCTCGCAATGAATTTTCAGGACTGATATACTTTACAGGTGTACAATACTGCAGTTCACGATGTGATTTCAACCAATTTCTTATTTCTATTCTAACCTCATTTCCTACGTCAAATTCATTTCACCAGAGGGTGAATGGGTAATACTACCCTATGCTAGCCTAATCTGTTTTCTAGTCACTGAAAGGTGGTGACGTGTTGGGGACAGGGATGGGGGTGCTACCTGCCGTTACTGGGCATAAAGAGGCCATTTGGGGCATTAAATAAATGTATTTTTCAACACCCAGTAAAGGCTGGGTTCAGGACACTCCCTAGACAGGTCCAGCAGAAATGGCGAATTTCCCCTGAGAGCCCCCAAAAGGTTAGGCTGGCGAGACCGGAGAAGAGTGGGCGAGAGCTGACATTTGAGGCAACGCTGGCGCAAGGGGGGAAATTCTGACACCAAGGTCTGCGAGGGGCCCGAGGATGGCTTCGCCTCTACTCCCACCCCGTGTGAAAAGCCCCCCCAAGCGTGGGCCACCTAGCACAACTCCCACGTCCCGCCGGGCGCCGGAAACCGGCCGGCCGACCCGCAGTGACGTCAGACCCACTTCCGTCGACCCGGACGCGCGGCTCCTAGATTGGTCGAGCCGCGCCGCCGTGGTGGGGCGTGAGGGGGTGGGGCGTGAGGGGGCGGGGCGGCGTGCGTTCTCAGCTTGAACGGGGATCTCTGGCCGTGTTTCCCGCAGCGTGGAGCTGCGGCACTAGCTGCGCCCTCAGGGCCGCTTCCTTGTGGGCGGCGAGAAGTGTCTGAACGACACGACCGGTCACATCGGGGTCACCGCACCCGTGGGATCGTTGCCCTTAGCGACTCTGCGGACTTCCGGGGAAAGTTGTGGCCTGCTAGGGGGCGGCAGGAAATCGACGCTCCCCACCTCATGGTCTCAGATCGGCTCTGGTGGCCGATTGGTGGCCAAGGCCAGTGGGTGCGGGAGGGAACGACGATCCTGACCCTGTCCCTGGTCTCAGTCGTGGTGTTTTGAAGAATCAAAACCCAGGCTCTGCAGCATCCAGTGAATTCACCTCATTGATAACTTATTGGAAAACCTGCAGAGCCTTGTGAAGAGCAAGACTACCTTTTTTCTCATTTTCCTCTGCAATACAGTTGCTACCGTGCTATCCTCTATTGGCATCTTATTTCTGGAAGTAGAGTAAGACCTGATAATGGTTTCGATATGGGTTCTCTTAAGTTTAAAAAACCCTTTTCATTTGTAAAATGTGAAGAGTAACGTTTGTCCATTGGGCTTCTCAGTTGGCACTAGCGGTGAAGAACATGCCTGTCAATGCAGGAGATGTAAAAGACTGGGCTTCCACCCTTGGGTCTGGAAGATCCCCTGGAGGAGGGCATGGCAATCCATTCCAGTATTCATGCCCAGAGATCCGACTGAAGCAACTTAGCAATGCACAGCACCTGTCCATAGCTTGGCGATGCCCTAGGTTTCTATAAGCTCAAAGGAATTGAAATGTTGAATCCCTTCTTGTTATTCCATATGGTAGTCCTTTAATTCTGCTTCAGTAATGTCTTCAGATAATCCAGGAGCCATGCCAGTGTTTCTCTCAATAGGCAAGCTTTCACCCAGCAACACATTTGAAACTAGCAGAACCTTCCTGACTTCCTACGTGTTGACTGCATCTTGTATCCCTCTCTTTTCTTGAGGCCCGCTTACTCTGAAGATTGTTAAACTGTGACTGCACCAGGATGAGAACAAAATATTTTGGAGACTTTTGCATGTCTGCATGGGTCTGTGGATGTGCTGACTTTGGCAGCGCACAGCTATATAGGGGATTAAAATCCATAGAAGAGTTGTGGAGGACAGTGGGATCTCTCCACACTGTGCTTCAAACCTTGTTTCTGCCTGATCTTCCATATTCTGACCTCTTACTCTCCCTCACTCAATTTTTTTTGTTCCTTGAATACACTCTGTACTTGGCTTCTTCACGCTTCCACATAGCAGTTCCCTGTAACTGGAATGCCCTTCTGAAAGTATGTACCGTACTTTCAATGCAAAACCCAATTGCATTGCCAATCCCTCCAGGAAACTATATTCGCATATTATTTTGTCCTCCTAATATAGAATTTATAAGGCTGTGTGGCCTTAAAAAAATTACATGTATAAGCTTGTTCCTTCCTCTCTACATTGTGACCACTTTGGGATGATGCCTTTTCTATCTATGCCACACAGAACAGACCTAAATCAAATCCCTTACAATTATAAGGTGGAAGTGACAAATAGATTCAAGGGATTAGATCTGATAGAGTGCCTGAAGAACTATGGACAGAGGTTCATATGGACATTGTACAGGAGGCAGTGATCAAGACCATCCCCAAAGGAAAAAAAATGCGAAAAGGCAAAATAGTTTTCTGAGGAGGCCTTACAAATAGCTGAGAAAAGAAGAGAAATTAAAGGCAAAGGAGAAAAGGAAAGATATATGCATCTGAATGCAGAGTTCCAAAGAATAGCAAGGAGAGATAAGAAAGCTTTCCTCAGTGATCAATGCACAGAAATAGAAGAAAACAACAGAATGGGAAAGACTAGAGATCTCTTCAAGAAAATTAAAGATGTCAAGGGAATATTTCATGCAAAGATGGGCACAATAAAGGACAGAAACAGTATGGACCTAACAGAAGCAGAAGATGTTAAGAAGAGGTGGCAATAATACACAGAAGAACTATACAAAAAAGACCTTAATGACACAGATAACCACGATGGTGTGATCATTAACCTAGAGCCAGACATCCTTGAGTCTGAAGTCAAGTGGGCCTTAGGAAGCATCACTACAGACAAAGCTAATGGAGGTGATGGAATTCCAGTTGAGCTATTTCAAGTCCTGAAAGATGATACTGTTAATGTGCTGCACTCAATATGCCAGCAAATTTGGAAAACTCAGCAGTGGACACAGGACTGGAAAAGGTCAGTTTTGATTCCAATCCAAAAGAAAGGCAATGCCAAAGAATGTTCAAACTACCACACAATTGCAGTCATCTCACACGCTAGCAAAGTAATGCTCAAAATTCTCCAAGTCAGGCTTCAACAGTACAAGAACTGAGAACCTCCAGATGTTCAGGCTGGATTTAGAAAAGGCAGAGGAACCAGAAATCAAATTGCCAACATCCATTGGATCATAGAAAAAGCAAGAGAATTCCAGAAAAATATCTATTTCTGCTTTATTAACTATGCCAAAGCCTTTGACTGTGTGTATTACAACGAACTGTGGAAAATTCTTCAAGAGATGGGAACACCAGACCACCTTATCTGACTCCTGAGAAATCTGTATGCAGATCAAGAAACAGCAGTTATAACTGGACATAGAACACTGGTCTGGTTCCAAAGTGGGAAAGGAGTACATCAAGGCAGTATATTGTCACCCTGCTTATTGAACTTAAATGCAGAGTACATCATGTGAAATGCCAGGCTAGATGAAGCGCAAGCTGGAATCAAGATTGCTGGGAGAAATATCAATCACCTCAACACAGATGACACCACCATATGGCAGAAAACAAAGAGGAACTGAAGAGCCTCTTGATGAAAGTGAAAGAAGAGAGTGAAAAAGCTCAACGTTTGGAAAACAAAGATCATGGCATTTGGCCCCATCACTTCATAGAAAATAAATGGGGAAACAATGGAAACAGTGACAGACTTTATAAATCACTGCATATGGTGACTGCAGCCATAAAATTAAAAAATGCTTGCTCCTTGGGAGAAAAGCTACTACTAACCCAGACAGCATATTAAGAAGCAGAGACATTACTTTGCCAACAAAGGTCCATCTAGTCAAAGTTATGGTTTTTCCAATAGTAATGTATGGATGTGAGAGTTGGACCATAAAGAAAGCTGAGCACCAAAGAATTAATGCTTTTGAACTGTGATATTGAAGAAGACTCTTGAGAGTCCCTTAGACTGCAAGGAGATCAAACCAATCAATCCTAAAGGAAATCAGTCATTGGAAGGACTGATGCTAAAATGAAGCTCCAATACTTCGGCCACATGATGTGAAGAAGTGACTCATTAGAAAAGACCCTGATGCTGGGAAAGATTGAAGGCAGGAGCAGAATGGGATGACAGGGGATGAGACGTTTGGATGTCATCACCGACTCGATGGACATGAGTTTCAGCAAGCTTCAGGAGATGGTGATGGAGCGGGCAGCCTGGTGTGATGCAGTCCATGGGGTCACAAAGAATTGGACACGACTAAGTGATTGAACTGAACTGAACACAGAACAGCAGAACCCTTTCAAGAAACACTTACTGAGGGCCTGTCATGTACCCAGCTGTACTCTAGGTGCAAAGGAGATGGAGAGAGAGTGGTCAGAGGAAGCCTTTTTATTTTTGAGGAGGAAACCTGGATAAACCTACAAAAGAGGGAGGAAGAGACTTTAGATGAGAGAGCAGCAAAGTCAAGGCCCTGAGGCAGAGATGTGTTTAGTATGTTAAAGAACAGCAAAGGAGTCAGACCAAACGGGAGTGGTGGGACGCAAAGCAGGAGAAGATTGGGGGTCAGATCATGACACACTTTCATTAGGCATTCAAGAAGTGCTTGTTGGATTGAATTTATTGAATCAATAAGGGATGGAGAATAATGATAGTAACAAGGAAACGTGGAAATTGCTTGGGTGGGATAGAGCCAATATGTTATGTATAGAGTAGTCACAACCTGCACACAAATACGTTGGAACTCTTATTCAGTGTGGTGACATTTCACTGAAAAAAAAATGAAAGCCAGTGTCTTTTGCAGTGATTTTTCATTGGAATGGAAATCCAGACGATGAGGAGGCAGATTTCCTGGAGGAAGAAATGGATTGATACCACTCCATTGCATGGAATTATTTGATAGATAATACTGATCATTTTTTGAAAGTTCAGAGGGATTGCACTTTTGCTTTTATTTATTTATTTTATTGGCTCTGCGCAAGGCATGTAGGATCTTAGTTCCCTGACCAGGGATTGACTTGCCCTTGGCAGTGAAAGCATAGAGTCCTAACCACTGGACCACCAGGAAATGTTACTCAGTCATAAAAAAGAATGAAATAATGTCATCTGAAGCAACATGGATGAAACTAGACATTGTCATAATGCATGAAGTAAATCAGAAAAAGATAAATATCAAATTATACTGCTTATATGTGAAATCTAAAAGAAAGGGTAGAAATGAACATATTTACAAAAAAGAAATAGAGTCACAGATGTAGAAAACAAATTTATGATTACTGAGGGGAACAGAGGGGAGGGATACATTGGGAGACTGGGATTGGCATACACACACTACTATATGTAAAATAGATAAACAGTGGCCTACTGTATAGCACAGGGAACTCTTCTCATTACTCTGTAATGACTTATATAGGAAAGAAATTTTTTAAAAAATGGATAGGGGACTTCCCTGGTGGTCCAGTGGTTAAAACTCCATGCTTCCAATTCTAGGCATTGGATCTCTGGTCTGGGAACTAAGCATTTCAATCTCTGGTCTGGGGACTACGATCCCACATGGTATGTGGCCCAGCCAAAAAATAAAAGATAAAAAAGAGTGAATATATGTATGTATAACTGATTCACCTTGCTGTACAGCAAAAACTAACACAACATTTTATATCAACTATAGTCCAATAATAATTATTTTTTAAAAAAGTTCGAAGGGAAACAAAAGCCATCTCCTAATGTCCTGCTTTTCATTTGCAGGAACAATACTTGAATATTTGTTGAAAAAAGTTGAATTTATGAAATAATCAGATACATTTAAAAACCTCTAACTTCCCAAGGGCTGAAGTGAATGCTAGGGGCAGGGAGCCAATACCCTGTAAGCAGAACTTGGCCTTTGGCTTTGAAGTCATAAACTTCAAGGATGTGTTGCTTGTTGGAGTGATATTGCTGTGGCAGCAGTCTTCATTTGCAGACCATGCCTTCGTGGTTCATAGCAACTCTCTCTCTCCAGCAGAATTAAAAGATACAGAACCCTTGTTTACTTAATAGTTTTTTAACTTAAAATTTTTTTTTAAATTTTAGTATTATTTTGGTTAGTTTGGCTCCCTACAAAAAGTGGCTACTATGGGCTATTGATGCAGCTCTTTTTCTCAGTTTCTTGGCGATCATTCACGTAGATGAGATCGAGTGTGGTTTTCAACTCAGCTTGCAAACCACTGAGTTGACAGTCTCAATCTTGGTTGCTGAGTCAACATCTTTTTATTCATTCACAGAAATGAGTAACTCCATTACATGTAGCTCTGAGTTAGCCACAACATGTAGTCAAATGTTAAGGTAGCGTTGGAATGAGACTGTGTTCTAACCCTGACTTCTCTGTTCCTTGAATGTGGCACTGTGTGTGTGTGGTGGAAAAATATTGGCTCTGCATGTGACCTGTCTGGGTTCCAGCTCAGTTCTGCCCCATGCTAGCTAAGTGATCCTGAACAAATTACTTATCCTTCATGCTTTGGGGTCCTCATCTGCAAAACAGGGCTAACTTCAAAGGTTCTTGTGAGGATTAAACGAGTAAATAGAGAAAAATCTAGACCATTGGTCTAGAGTAATACTGCCATTAATACTTGGGTGTTACCTAAACTTCTCTCAGCTTCTGTTTCTTTACCATTAGGAGAGTAACAATAATTCTTACCTCCTTCAATTGGTAAGAGGCTACGTAAAGTATTTAATGTGCTGAAACACAACCCATCTGCAATGAGGGAAGCAACCTGTATTTGCCATTATTAAGACTGTACCTGTGTGCTCAGTCATTCCAACTCTTTGCCACCTCAAGGATTACAGCCAACCAGGCTCCTCTGTCCGTGAAATTTTCTAGGCAAGAATACTGGAGTGGGTTGCCATTTCCTTCTCCAGGGGATCATCCCAACCCAGAGATTGAACCCAGGTCTCCTTTGTCTCCTGCATTGGCAGGTGGATTCTTCACAACTGCACACTTGGGAATTACAAAGCATTTATTTATCAATAGTTTAAATCTGTTTAAATTCAATGCTGATAGGCCCACAAGAGAGGAACAGAGAAAATGATATGCCATGAAGATGTACCATCTTAGTGATGGTGAGGGATAGAATGTATAGGCAGAGTTTTTGCCTTAAGATACAGTGATAGGATTTCATGTAAGAATTTGAAAAAAATAAAGTGAAGATGGCTCTTCTTGGAGAACAAGCAAATTCCCAGAGCTAAAGATTGAAAGCAGGAGGAGAAGGGGACAACAGAGGATGAGATGGTTGGATGGTATCACCAACTCAATGTACATGGGTTTAGGTGAACTCCAGGAGTTGGTGATGGACAGGGAGGCCTGGCTTGCTGCAGTTCATGGGGTTGCAAAGAGTCGGACACGATTGAGCAACTAAACTGAAACCTATTTAAGCTTTGAGTACCTGCCTCAAAATAAGACATTTATCTTCAGTTCAGTTCAATTCAGTTGCTCAGTTGCGACTCTTTGCTACCCCATGAATCACAGCACGCCAGGCCTCCCTGTCCATCACCAACTCCCAGAGTTCACTCAAATTTATGTCCATCAAGTCGGTGATGCTCTCCAGCCATCTCATTCTCTGTCGTCCCCGTCTCCTTCCACCCCCAATCCCTCCTAACGTCAGACTCTTTTCCAGTGAGTCAACTCATCACATGAGGTGGCCAAAGTATTGCAGTTTCAGCTTTAGCATCAGTCCTTCCAATGAACACCCAGGATTGATCTCCTTTAGAATGGACTAGTTGGATCTCCTTGCAGTCCAAGGGACTCTCAAGAGTCTTCTCCAGCACCACAGTTCAAAAGCATCAATTCTTCGGCGATCAGCTTTCTTCACAGTCCAACTCTCACATCCATACATGACCACTGGAAAAACCATAGCCTTGACTAGACGGACCTTTGTTGGCAAAGTAATGTCTCTGCTTTTTAATATATCTAGGTTGGTCATAACTTTCCTTCCAAGGAGTAAGCGTCTTTTAATTTCCTGGCTGCAATCAGCATCTGCAGTGATTTTAGCATGCATGAAAGGTAGCAGATTTTGTATGGGAGTTGTGATGCTTGGTTGTGGGTTCTCAGTTGCCCAAGGGGCACAGATAAAGTTCAGGGGTCTGTGGATTTGGATGAGGAAAATCACATCTTTCATTTTCACTAATCTCTAATGAAAACTTAGCCTTCAATTTTGAATTTAAAATTTCCCAAAGCATAGCCAAAGAAATAGTCCTGTGGTATTTCACTGAAAGAAATTGGTTATTTCCATATCACATTAAGGTTCTTGCTGATAAAACCAAATACCATTTATGCTCATGGTGAATCTGAAATTATGACAGTAATGTGATCATGAAGAAGCTCATGTATTATATCACATATCAGTTTTAAATATTTGGTAAGTATATATCAATATGATTGGTCTCCTTTGAAATCCTTTGTATTATATTTACAACCCAAGAGCATTATTCTGTGGAGTCCCGCAAGCACTGGGGCTACAAGATGAAAGGTTACGTCTTTGGTAAGAGCATGGGCTCTGGAGTCAGACAGCTGAGTTTGACCCCTTTTCCAGCTCCTTTCCAGAGAGGGGGCATTGGGCGGTCTACCTGGCCTTCTTGGTGCCCTTAGGATGAAGGCTATTGTGAGGTATAACTGAAGGAACTATGTAAATATAAAACTGCCTTGTAGGTAGTAAACCCTCAGGAAATGTGAGCCATTTGCAGAAAAGCAATTGTGGGAAAGGAAAACTGTACAGCTTCAGTTGGGGTTCATACACAAGCACAATTTCCCGAGGAAGAGAGAGAGAAGTAAAATTTTAGGTCACAATGAAGCAGGCAGGCTCTGAGACTGGAGTAATTCATTCCTTCCCTCATTCATTCATTCAATAAAGCCTTCCTGACTGCCCACTACATGCCTCTCAACACTTTCACTATCACTTGTGGGCCTTAAGCAAGTGTAGAAATAGAGCTCACACACCCTACATCATTTAAAAGTGGCAGATCCAGCCAGTGTTAAATGTGTTCTGTCTTCCTACTTCAACAGAGAAATCTTCAGACTTAACAAAATAAAAAAGTTACTGCTTTTAAGTGACAAAGGTGGGAAAAATATCAAAGATGATTGGATTTTATTACTATGGATATCAGTGTTCTTTGATGACTTGGAAATGTTTGAATGGGCCGTAAAGACATACAATTCATAAATTAGTATATCCTTGGTCCATAAAATTTATTTTTCTTGCCTTCATTTTCATTTGTTATCGTTGAGATTTTGTGTTTTGATGACAGCACCTTGACTTAAAGGATTAAAAACTGCAATATAATTGTACTTGAAGTATAATGTATGTGTGTAATGTAAAATATAAATGTGAGTACGAAGAATTTTTAAGTTAAATTTGTTTTCACGTTTGTTTTAAAGTTCTTTTTTGGACTTCCCTGGTGGCACAGTGGATGGGAGTCTGCCTGTCAATGCAGGGGACCTGGGTTCAATCCCTGGTCTGGTAAGATCTCACATGCGGTGGAGCAACTAAGTCTGTGCTCCATAGCTCCTAAACCCTCGCTCTAGAGCTCAGGAGCTAAAACTACTGAAGCCTGTGCGCCCTAGAGCCTGTGCTCTGCAACAGGAAAAGCCACCACAAAGATAAGCCTGAACACTGCAATGAAGATTAGCCACTGCTGGCGGGAGTCAGATAAAGCCCAAGCAGAGCAATGAAGACCCAGCACAGCCAACAGTAAATACATAAGTAAAATTTTTTTTAAAGTCATTTTTCTTCTAAAAGTTTGAAAATTATCTATTAAATTAGGATACATGTTAAAAGTCAAATATTTAAAATTGTTTAAATATATCTAACCTTTTTATTTTGTGAAATTCAATTAAATACTTTTATAAAAAGTACAGATGTCTGCCATTCTGGGATCCAGTGTCCTAGTATATTCCTGTAAGGAACCAATATTACAGTTCTCATGCAACTTACTACATAGATGGAGATTTGAGTGATGAACCACTTAATATTGCAAAGCCTTCTGCAGATTTCTTGTGCAACTACTTTTTAAAATACATTTCTTTCTTTAAAAAATTTTTTAATTAATTTGGCTGCCCAGGTCTTAGTTGCAGCATGCTGGATCTAATTCCCTGACCAGGGATTGAACCCAGGCCCCCTGCATTGTGGCCGAGGATGAGATGGTTAGATAGCATCACTGACTCAGTGGACATGAGTTTGAGCAAACTCCAAGAGATAGTGAAGGACAGGGAAGCCTGGCATGCTGCAGTTTATGGGGTTTCAAAGAGTCAGACATGACTTAGTGACTGAACGATGAACAATAGCAACAGCTCCTGCATTTGGAGCATGGAGTCTTAGCCACTGGACCACCAGGAAAGTCCCTTGTGCAATTATTTTGAATTCCATGGTAATTCACAAGGACTTTGAGAACCACAAATGGGAACATAAATCACATCAAATCATAGTCACTTGGGACTTCTGGGAAGTTATTTGTTGTTGTTTAGTCACTAAGTTGTGTCTAACTCTTTGTGACCCCATGGACTGCAGCAGGCCAGGCTTCTCTATCCTTCACCATCTCCTGAAGTTTGCTCAAACTCATGTCCATTGAATTGCTGATGGCATCCAACCATCTCATCCTCTGTCATCTCCTTCTCTTCCTGCCTTCAATCTTTTCCAGAATCAGGGTCTTTTCCAATGAGTTGGCTCTTTGCATCAGGTGGACAACGTATTGGAGTTTCAGCTTCAGCATCAGTCTTTTCAATGAATATTCAGGGTTGATTTCTTTTTAGATCAACTGGTTTGATCTCCTTGCTATCCAAGGAACTCTCAAAAGTCTTCTCTAGCACCACAGTTTGAGAGCATCAATTCTTCGGTGCTCAGCCTTCTTTATAGTTCAACTTTCACATACGTATATAACTACTGGAAAAATGATAGCTTTGACTAGATGGACCTTTGTCAGCAGAGTGATGTCTCTGCTTTTTATTTCACGTAATATTCTTGCATAATCTGTTATTATTCAAAGAGGATTTGATTAATTGATTTGCCTTTCCCAGTCCTTGTACCTCAGCGACTCACAATCCCCTAGATGGGGCTGCTCTGCTTGAGAGCAACACAGCACAGAGACTGTGTCACCTTGGGTTTCAGGATGGAGAGAAGAGCTGTGAGGAGGTGTTTACCTGGGGCCAGACAGTATTATCTCTGAGGGCGATAGAGCCATTGGTACAAATATGTGTTCCATATGCCACCAGAACTCCAGCCATCAGAGGCACCATGTGTCCACTGTGTATGTTGGATCTGTGGGACCCTGCCCTGAACAGAACAGATTTTATGCAACAGTGTGTTTAGCTTGATGTGTCTCTTCTGAGTATCTGGACATATGTAATGTGGGTCTTCATTTGCCCTCTTGTCCTGGGCGCTGCAGCATTGAAGGTGTTCTGAAGTTGGAAGCACAGATCTATGGGTCACTCACAGAGACCTGGCTATCACACAGAGAAAGCGTGAAGAGGGAGGAAAAGTCAGCATATTTGATGGCTGCTGACGTCCCACTTTTCTTTACAATATGTGCTTCCTTCTTAGCTCCACTCTGCTTTCTTCCTCTGATTTCCCAATCACTTTCTCTTTTCCATTTCCTTTTTAGTTGACCCCTTCTCACGTGTCAGAACTCCTATTGGCATCACGAGCCTCGACTATCCCTATCAGAGACTGTTACCTGCGCTGGATAGATAGATGCATGGGGGAGGGGTGGGGACACCGAACCTTGAAAAAATCCACCTTTGGGGAAATAGGGGCTTCTCTGGTAGCTCAGCTGGTAAAGAATCTGACTGCAATTTAGGAGACCCCAGTTCGATCCCTGGGCTGGGAAGATCCCCTGGAGAAGGGAACATCTACCCACTCCAGTATTCTGGACTGAAGAATTCCACAGACTGTATAGTCCATGGGGTCGCAAAGGGTTGGACACGACTGAGCAACTTTCACTTTCACTTTGGGGAAATGACAAAGGCAGACAGTGAATCATCTATGGTTGAGATTACTTCTAATATGTGTGCTGGCAAGACAGGAGCATATTTTATAGGAAACTTATTTTGAGGGTCTATTTCTCTTTCTCTAAGTATCATCTTTTATCTTACGACTGAGCGACTGAACTGAACTGAACTGAAAGTAGTAGAACCTTCATGCTGTTTAGCCTCAAACTATACACACTTGAGATATTCAATCTTAGATCCACAACCAATCAAATAAAACAAAATCTCTGCCCTGGCTTAGAATGAGATGTTTAGAATATGATGAAACAAATATTACTGCTGATGTTGTTAGTGTTGATACTTTGTTGGGGTTATCTCTGATTTATTTTGGGAAGGCTTTTTGGAAGAGATGATTTTTTTTATTGCCTTGGACAGTTTAGAAGGCTAAAATAAATAAAGCAATGTGATATATTTTAAGGCAAATGAAAATTGTACTAAAAGAGTATTACATCTTTGGCTAGCTTAAGCATTATAAGCACCTAGCTAGCAATATAATTGCTTTAGCCTCCTATCATGATTTTATCAAACAAGAATGCAGTAATGTGAACATTATAAACCTCTTGACACACCCGAATAAAGCCATCTGTGCACAGTCTTCGGTTGGAATAATTCTGAAGTGGTTGATTTTGTTTAATTGTAGGCTGGTAAAACTAATCTTGAGAATCTTTTGAGCTCAGTAAAAACTCTTATGTCATTAGCCAAGATTCAAAAAGTGAGCTAATTCCTGTGCTAGGAAACAACACATAATCACTTTCAGGGGAGGTAATACCTCTGCCCACAGAATATCCAAAATGTAAATTAGCAAGTAGCATTGAGTTAAATAAAAATACAGTCCAGTTAAATGTCAGAATGTTTTGTTATACCCAGAACCCCACATGTAAATGAGGTTAGGCTATGACGTTGAAAGTGTTAGGAAATTATCAACAGTGCAATTTCTACATTATGATGCTCCTACATTTGGCCAACTCTGCTGAAGTTGGTGGAGGGGCTCCCACAGTTGTCACAGGGAGAATGACTCTCAGATGATGCTCAGAATCTAGCAATAAATTCATAGATAGCCCAGGCATTTTTCTTCTCTCTTGCACTTGCCCTGGTTGTTTTACTGATCATTGCTATGGGAGACTAGGGAGGGAAATTTTTGTAACAATAGGTCTTTTAATCACAGTTACTCCTTTCTTGAGAACTATGTGCCAGGCATTGAACTAAGCTCTTCATATTCACTGTTTCATTCAATCCTCTCTAAAGCAGATGGGGTACAAGGTTCCTGTATCTGTAAGGTATGGTAGGAAAAGCTGAGATTTAGGGAGGTTCTCTGCCTTTTGGCTAAAGTTACATGTAGTGTGGGGGCTTCCCCAGTGGCACAGTGGTAAAGAATCTACCTGCCAACGCAGGAGACACAGGAGACGAGGGTTCAATCCATGGGTCAGGAATATGCCTTGGAGGAGGAAATGGCAACGCAGTCCAGTATTCTTGCCTGAGAAATCACATGGACAGAAGAGTCTTTTGGGCTACAGTCCATGGGGTTGCAAAGAGTCGGATATGACTGAGTGAATCCAAGAAACTTGCCCAAATTTGCATGACCATCAAGATGGCAAAACCTAGATTTGATCCAGATCACCCTGACAAGAAAGCCTGGACTCTTAACCACGTGCTATACTCTACTATTCCCCTTTCATGGAGTGTGGGTGAGGTTGATAAAATTGGGGCATGAGTAACAAATCAAAACCACAATGAGATATTTGACACCTACTTGGATGGCTATAATAAAAAATTTTGTTGTTGTTGAAAAAGAAAAACCCACAGAAAACCAAGAAGTGGTAGCAAGGATGTGGAGAATTTGAAACCCTTATTCATTGCTAGTGGGAATGTAAAATGCTGCAGCTGCTGTGGGAAACAGCCTGGTAATTCCTCAAAAAGTCAAACAAGATGACCACACAATGGAGCAATTCCACACTCAAGAGAACTGAAAACATGTTCATACAAAACTTTGTACAATGATCTTCATAGCAGCATTATTCATAACAGTCAAAAAGTGGAAATGACTCAAATGTCCATCCGCTGATGAATGGATCAACAAAATATGGTAAACCTACAGAATGGAATAGTATTAAGCCCTGAAAAAGGAAGGGAATACTGATACATGCTGCATCATGGAAGAACCTTGAAAATACTATACTAAGTGAGGGCAATCCAACACCAAAGACCAGCTAGCATATGATTTTATGTATAAATATATGAAATGTCCAGAACTGGCAAATTCATTGAAACAGAAATTAGATTAGTGGCTACCAAGGGCTGGGGGAAGGAGGACTGAGGAGTGATGCTAATGGATATAGAGTTTCCTTTCGGACTAATAAATGTTCTGAAATGATATACTGGTGATGGCTGCACAATATAGTGAATATTCTAAACTCCACTGAAATGTACACATTTAAACAGGTGTAATTTATATACAGTTTCAAAGGGTGACTATATATATAATGTATAAATATATATTTATAAAAATATTTATTATATATATATATATAAACAACTTCAGATCAGATCTGGAAAGTCCTTGAATACTGGACTACAGAGTCCAGGTTTTCTTTTGTACACAACAGGAAGCCATGAACATTTCTAAGGAGGTTGATGGCGTAATAGGAATTGTGGAGACATGTAAGGGGCTTCCCTGGTGGCTCAGATGGTGAAGAATCCACGTGCAATGCAGGAGACCTGGGTTTGATCCCTGGGTTTGTAAGATCCCGTGAAAGAGGACATGTATTAAGCACACATGCATGCATGCTAAGTCACTTCAGTCAGGTATGACTCTTTGTGACCCTATGGACCCCATAGTGCACCAGGCTCCTCTGTTCATGGAATTCTCCAGGCAAAAATACTGGAGTGGGTGGCCATTTCCTCCTCCAGGGGATCTTCCTGACCCAGGGATGGAAACTGTTTGGATCTGATAGAAAAACATCTGTCTTACTGGAAATCACTCTTCCTCCCTTGCTTGTCTTCCTGAGGGCCCCTAGCTGGATTCAGTGTTTTAGTATTTTGAAAGCATCCTCCTCCTCTTCCTGCTTCTCCTCTTCTCCTAATCCTCTTATTCTTTTTTTTTTTAATTTGAAATAATGGTTTTCTAAAATCCTTCATGGGCTTCCCAGGTGACTCAGTGGTAAAGAAACCGCCTGTCAGGGTGGGAGAAGTGGGTTTGATCCCTGGGTCATGAAGATCCCCTGGAGAAGGGAATGGTAACCCACTCCAGTATTCTTGCCTGGAAAATTCCATGAACAAAGGAGCCTGGCAGGCTACAGTCCATGGGGTCACAAAAAGTCAGATACGATTGATCAACCAAACAACAATAACAACAAAACCCCTCATAGATCACAGCTTCACCCAATGAAGTCACTGGCCATATAAATTCTGTTTCCTTTGTCTCCAGTTCCCCTCCATTTCTTTCTCCTTCTTCCATCTCACCCACACAGCAAGGAGCACAGTCAAAAGGAGTCGAGTTGTCCTTGGTTCGACTTGCTGATAATCTGGCCAGACTCATAGCTCCAACGTTCTTATTTGCATAATGCCCTCCTCCTCCTCATCATCATATCAACTCTTAGGGATCATTTGAAGCTTAGTTACTTCTCTGATGCCTGGATCATCAGCTGCAGTAAATAAATTATAGCTATAGCATCACTAGTACTATAGTGATTAACCCTGTTATTATAGGGTTCAGTTCAGTTCAGTCACTCAGTCGTGTCCAACTAGTAATTGACAGGAGTGCTGATCTTTCTTTAGAAGTGGGTTTCTTCCCTCAAATCTCAAATACATTGGTGGTGGTTTACTTGCTAAGTCATGTCCGACTCTTGTAACCCCATGGATGATAGCCGGCCAGGCTCCTCTGTCCATGGGATTCTCCAGGCAAGAATACTCGAGTGGGTTGCCATTTCTTTCTCCAGGGGATCTTCCCAAACTAGGAATCGAACCTGGGTTTCCTACATTAGCAGGTTCTTTACCAACTGAGCTACAAGGGAAGCCCGTTGAGGGCTTCAAATATGTTGAGGATGCCTTAAAAGCTTTGGCACTGAGAACTACTTTCAAGTGACAAAAATCCATTTGCCAAAGTCATCTGAAACAAACAAACAAAAATACCCTAACAGTGTGGGGCTGCTTTTTAGTTTGAATTGCGTTATCAAGTGGGGACAGGCACTCTAGGGGACTTTAAGGTCAGCAAATACCAAGTGAGCTATTATACCTCACAGAGCCGTCTCTGGGGATTTCCCACGAGGCCCCGCCCCCGGGCTGAGTCACCAAACCCCTCTGAGAGTCTTTGACCTGCAGCTCTTGTCAGCTGCAGAACCTCACTGCTCTGAAGATCAAGGAGAAGCAAAGTTCTTCAGCAGCCCTGTGATCTCCAGGTTTGTGGGGCAGATGGTGGGGGGAGGATGGGAGCTTTGAATTGTACATTGTACATTTGAATGTACAATTGTACATTGTAGCATTGTACATTTCTAGACTTTCTTCCCTTCTAATTTCTAATGACTTTCACTCCACAGCCCATTAAATAAAGACCAGGAACCTGGCCTCTAGAGATTGTTGTACTCTAGTTTTATGACTTCAAATCTCAAAATGAACAAATATATAACTATTAAGAAAGTGTGATAGTGAGTTCAACAGGGTGGTCTTTCAACATTTTAGCAATTTGGTGTTGTAATTCCACATACTGTTTGGACAAAGGAGGAATTTTAATAATGAGGTGTCTTCTCATGGAGCTGAACTGTCAGATTCTCTTTAAGGACTGTTATTTCAGGGACAGTACGCCACTGCCACTGTTGAAATCTAGATGCTAATGCTGAATATCTATGAAAGTCCCCAAAAGTTCTTGCTATTGTTATTTCTGCATTTTGGCAAAGCATGTTGGAAAGTGCACTCATAGACTTTGGCAAATCTGCACAAAGCTGTGTGTTTAGTCATGCAGGTCTTATCATAGAAGTTTCTATGAATGCACTACCTTTGCTGTGGTATTCCATCATTAATTGCTCTTGAAAACCCCTGAGTTGTGATCTTGTAGAAATGCACAGGTAATAAATAGGTGAACTGTTGATAATTATGAAAGGAGAAACCACCTCATCTTTGAAATTTTTTACCTTCTGCAGAGTGGGTATTTGTGAAACCAGCTACTTTGATTAAAATTCTGTTGAACTCTGCTTGGCTAATAAATCTATGCAAGATTTCATCATGGGAAATGGCTATTACAACATAGTGGCTACTGTGCTATTGGTCATGAATCTTGAGAGGACACGATCATTGCAGGATTTCTGCAACTGCTCAGCAGGTAAGAACCAAATTATCACGGGTGCTTGATCTGTTGAAAACATGGTTCGTTTAGTCTGGTAGTCAGAGTTAATGAGCTCGGTTTTAATGATCCTTTTTAAAAATTAAACTATAGTTAATTTATAATATTGCATTAGTTTCAGTGTGGTAGCTGCTCAGTCATGTCTGATTCTTTTCGACCTCATAGACTGTAGTCCGCCAGGCTCCTCTGTCCATGAAATTCTCTAGGCAAGAATATGGAGTGGGTAGCTACTCCCTTCTCCAGGGAATCTTCCATGATTCACACACACACAAATATATATGTCTGTGCTTGTGCATGCTAAGTTGCTTCAGTCATGTCCAACTCTTTGTGACCCCATGGACTGTAGCCCACCAGGCTCCTCTGTCCATGGGATTCTCTAGGCAAGAATACTGGAGTGGGTTGACATGCCCTCCTCCAGGGGATCTTTATATATATATATATATATATACACACACATATTGCCATGTATCTATTAATCTCATACTCCTTATTTATCCCTCCCCTCCATTAATATCTTTTATTCATTCATTTACAAATATTTCTTGGATGCTGCATCTTAGCTGTGTGGCCCTTGTCACTTAATCTCTTGTGTCTCAGCTTTGTCATGTAGGGGTGATATGAGGACCTATCATAGGATTGATTGCTGGAAGCACTGTGTGATGGGCTTAGATCAGTGCACGGTATAGGAAAAGACCTCAACAAATAGCTTGGTGTATGAAGACAAGTATTCAGACTGGGGGTGCGGCAAGGAATAAGCAAGTGGCTTAACAGAGTGGGAAAAGGCAGACACATTTAAATGTTAGTGTGCCAATAAAGGACATCGATCTACCCCTTAAGCCAGTCATACTGGTCTCCCATATCAATCAAGAGAAACTCTGTTTTATTCAATAGATGAAAAAAACCCTATTTTTTTCTGTTGATTTGTTTGTTGCTATATCTATACTTTGCTATTTTTAATTCTATGAATACACTTAGGGCAACCTTGCAAATGGATGTGTGTTTTTTTTTTGGCTGTACTGTGTCTTTGTTGCTGTGTGGGCTTTTCTCTAGTTGTGATAAGCGGGGTCTACTCTCTGGTTGCGGTCCACAGTCTTCTCATTGTGGTGGCTTCTCTTTTTGCAGAGCATGAGCTCTAGGGTGCTTGGGCTTCAGTAACTGTGGCTCGTGGGCTCTAGAGCACAGGCTCAATAGCTGTGACGCACAGGCTTAGTTGCTCCCAGGCATGCGGGATCTTCCCAGATCAGGGATCAAACCCATATCTCCTGCATTGGAAGGTGGATTCCTTACCACTGAGCCACCAGGGAAGCCCCAAATGGATAATTTAAAACAGTCAATCAACAAATAAAGTCTGTTGCTATGTTACCTAGAAATCGAATCTTTATTTCATATTCTGATTTTCTTGTGAACCTCATAAATGCTTCAGGTGATGACTGTCGGTTGAAAAACATGAACAGCTCTTATCTTCCCTTTTTAGGTACTTTCTGTGGGAAAAGCAGTCAGGAGCCTTGCATTTCTTGTCCTTTAAATAGCTTCTCCAGCACAAGTGGACAGAAGTCCTGTGACATATGCAGAAAGTGTGAAGGTATGATTTTAAAAATGTAATCTTTATGCTGCTATGTGTTGGGAAGACAAGTTTGTATTCCCCAGTGTACTGATCTTGCTTGAAAGTCTGAAGTGTCAGGTGGACTGATTCCTCTGTCAATAGGCAGGGTTCAGTAAAATAATTTACTGTAAGAGCCAACGCTGGTGGATTGAGCTTTTTAAATATTAGAGGAAACATTCATCGGACAAGAGAGAATTTTTTTAATAACAGAATGTAAAATGTCTTCTTTCGTTATTTAAAAGTGAGCTTTGTACTCTGAGGTCATTGTCTGTTCAGTCGCTAACTCGAGACCAACTCTTATACGACCCATAGACTGTAGCCCACCAGGCTCCTCTGTTCATGAGATTTCCCAGACAAGAAAACTGGAGTGGGTTGCCATTTCCTTTTCCAAGGGATCTTCCCAACCCAGGGATGGAACCAGAGTCTCCTGCATTGCAGGACAATTCTTTATCACTGAGCCACCAGGAAAGCCCCTAAGGTCATTAAGGAACATTATAAGTAGAAGGAGCATAGTTTTTATTGCAGAACATGAATTTGCTTCCTGCTTTTGGAGGTCAAGGGTCGGTGTAACCCTGATGGACTTTGTAGGTATTTTCAGGATCAAGAAGCCGTGTTCCCCCACCAGCAACGCAGAGTGTGAATGCATTTCGGGATTCCACTGCCAAGGGGCAGGATGTACCATGTGTGAAAAGGACTGTAAACAAGGTCAAGAGTTAACAAACAAGGGTAAGTTTCCTCTTATAGGGTGCAAATTTGTTATCTAGACTTACATCATTATCTTAGTTCACGGTCCTTTGATTATAAAACAGATTTGTAGAACCTTTAAGTAATAAATAATGAACCATGGAGTCACAATTCTGATATTTGCAAAATTACTTTTCAGTGTATGGAACTCATTTGAGATGACAACATTTTTCACCAGAACCACGCTTTTTCATGCATATACAATACTCTACATATAATTAGAATAAAACCTTTAGTCATATTAGGGTTTCATTTCAAGAAAAACTGTTGAACAATGTGTGTAGATTGTATTAAGCTAATAACTTATTACAGGATTATATTTATCATACACTGTTCAAGAAGAATTTTTTATCACTAATGAAATTCAGGAAGAATTGTTGGATAATCAGCACAGATCATATTCAATTAATGACTTTATTGTTATGAGATCATGTTCATCTCAGGGAAAGTTCAAAATGATAAAAATGCTTCCTCTTATTATTCCTTTAATTTTTATAAAAGGTTGTAAAGACTGCTCTTTTGGGACATTTAATGATCGGGAACATGGCATTTGTCGACCTTGGACAGAGTATGTATCATTTCTTTTTGCTTACAAAGTAAAAGTGTCTGGGTTAACTTTTCTAACTGATGCTTTTAAAATTTTTAGTTAATTAATTATTTTAATTAGAGGATAACTGCTTTACCACATTGTGTTGTTTTCTGCCATGCATCAACATGAATCAGCCATAGGTATGCATATGTTTCCTCCCTCTTGAATTTCCCTCCCACTCACTGATGCTTTTTTAAACCTGTCAAGTGTAATATAGAGTAACTGTGCAAATAAGCAGCATGGGAATGGTATCAGGTCATTGTGACTGGTTTGCCAAAATGTGCATTTTCTCCAGGAGTACTGCCCAGAACAGCTAAGTCAGATTTGCCAGTGGAACTTAGTTACTGTCTGCCCCAAGGGTTTTTCTGTCTCCCTCCAATCTCTTTGCTGCCTTTGCTGCTGCTGCTGCTGCTAAGTCACTTCAGTCATGTCCGACTCTGTGCGACCCCATGGATAGAAGAGGGTTAAGTATGTTTCCTTTCCTCAGAATCATTAACACAGACTTGGGCAAATAAGACCATCCCAGGCAGTCAAACAGCCAACAGTGTATTTTGTATGCCTTTGTTCTTTTTGCATTTTATTTTCTTACAAGATCATTTTTATTATTGTTTAACATTTACATTCTTATTGTGTTTTACAAAAGTACTGATTCACAGCACATTAGAAAGTTTTGTTTTTTTATTTTTTTTTGTCTTTCGACACATAGTTCTGAGCAGCGAAGTGAGTCTGTGTGGAAAGTGGGATTGAACTGGCTTTGGGGAATGGGTGGGTTCATGTTAGGTAAAGGACAAGGGAGAGACATAGGACAATGATAATGATGTTGATGACGACCACAATCATGTGCTTAGTTGCTCGTTCGTGTCTGACTCTTTGCAACACCATAGGCTGTAGCCCAACAGGCTCGTCTATTCATGGGGATTCTCCAGGCAAGAATACTGGAGTAGGTTGCCATGCCCTCCTCCAGGGGATCTTCCCAACCTAGGGATTGGACCCAGGTCTCCTGCATTGCAGGCAGATTCTTTACCATGTGAGCCACCAGAGAAGCCCCAACAATGATTATGGCTACCATTAATAGGGAGTGAACCAGACACATAGGGTCATTTACTCTTCACAACAGCCCTGGGACATGGATATCTTATTTTTCAGATGAGCTGTAGAGAAATTTCCTAACTTGTCCAAGGTCACTCTGCAAAAAGACCAACTCAGGACTCAAACCCTGATCTGTCGTATGCTAACACATCATGGGGTTAGGAGATCCTAACCCTATGAAGGAGACCCAGGGTTCGATCCCTGGGTTGGGAAGATCCCTTCAAGAAGGGAATGGCTACCCACTCCCATATTCTTGCCTGGGAAATCCCATGGACAGAGGAGCCTGGCTGGCTACAGTCCATGGGGTCGCAAAGAGTCGGACACCACTGAGAAATTATCACACACACTACTATTACAACCCTATGCTAAGTTGTCTGTCCTTTCTGTGTGCTCAAATACACTTAGAAGGTAGAGGTGACAGACTAACCAGGCAACAGCCTAATGTAGGCTCTCATGGGCCAGGGCTCTCCAGACTGGGAAGGAAGAAGAAGCCAGTTAGGCAGGTAGAGTGAGATGGATTGTGGAGAGCCATGAAAGCCAAGTGAACACTGGAGGAAGCCCGATGTTCAGTGAAGTTTTTCAAACTATCCTTGCTTTACCTATAAACCCAGATCCACATACCTTTGTCACTAGAATTGTTTAATCGAGTAGAAAATGTCAGTCTTTTAAAATTAGAATGATCTGTACCTGAATTAATTATTTGAACTCTTTTCATTGGACCCTCTAAGCTGTTCTTTGAATGGAAAGGCTGTCCTTGTAAACGGGACGAAGGAAAGTGACGTAGTGTGTGGATCACCGTCACCTGACTTCTCTCCAGGTGCATCCTCCACCATCGTGCCTGCCCCTGGGAGAGATCCAGGTAGCTGGTTTGTTGCTGTTAAATAAGTGAATGTATCATGGCCATTCTGGTTGGCGTCAAAATCACCCCAATGTCCTGATGTCTTGCATGTCATTCTATAGCAGGTACCTCCAACGTGCCTTCTTTCTTTCACCCTGGCTTTAAGGGACCCATCCCTTTCATCAGTGTTTATTATTCAGTCTGGGTAACATATTAGTGAGCAGAGCAAGGTGAGATTGGATCCAAACCGACACTAACCCCTTTGATCTTGCCAAATAACAATGGTGATAGAGTCCCATGTTTCCTATATCCTAGAAGGCCAAACCACTTAATTTTGTGGGTCTCTAGGAAAAGTATTGGGCTTCCCTGGTGGCTCAGTGGTAAAGAATACGCCTACCAATGCAGGAAACGTGGGTTCAATCCCTGGGTCGGAAAGATCCCCTGGAGAAGGAAATGGCAACCCACTCTAGTATTCTTGCCTGGAGAATTCCATGAACAGATGAGCCTGGTGGACTACAGTCCATGGGGTCGAAAAAGAGTTGGACACGACTTAGTCACTAAAAAACAACAACAAAGGAGCATTATTAAGGTTTTTTTGTTTTGTTTTTTTAAGTTTTCTTAACAAGCAAGCAGGCAAGTTTACTAAGAGAGCTGGTGGGAGATGCCCAAAGCACCTCTTCTCATGGTGAAAAGTTTACAAATGCAAGTTTACATCAGCATATTTGGAAAATTATATTTTTTGCCTCAGTTTTCCTTTTGCTCTTTTTTGTTTTTCAAGCTTTAAACTTTTTATTTTGTATTGGCTATTCTGTTAATAGCCAATTAACAATGTCATGGTAGTTTCAGGTGGACACCTAAGGGACTTCAGTTCAGTTCAGTTCAGTCGCTCAGTCGTGTCCGACTCTCCGCGACCCCATGAATCACAGCACGCCAGGCCTCCCTGTCCATCACCAACTCCCGGAGTACACTCAAACTCATGTCCACAGAGTCAGTGATGCCATCCAGCCATCTCATTCTCTGTCGTCCCCTTCTCCTCCCGCCCCCAACCTTTCCCAGCATCAGAGTCTTTTCCAGTGAGTCAACTCGTCGCATGAGGTGGCCAAAGTATTGGAGTTTCAGCTTTAGCATCAGTCCCTCCAATGAACATCCAGGATTTATCTCCTTTAGAATGGACTGGTTGGATCTCCTTGCAGTATAAGGGACTCTCAAGAGTCTTCTCCAACACCACAGTTCAAAAGCATCGATTCTTCGGCGATCAGCTTTCTTCACAGTCCAACTCTCACATCCATACATGACCACGGGAAAAACCATTGCCTTGACGTACATATATACATGTATCCATTCTCCTCCACACCCTCCTCCCATCCAGGCTGCCACATACCATTGAGCAGACTTCCATGTGCTATATAGTAAGACCTTGTTGGTTATCCATTTTGAATATAGCAGCCCAGACACAACCTTCCCAAATTCCCTAACTATCCCGTCCCCCCATTCTTCTCCCAGCAACCATAAGTTCGTTGTCTAAGTCTGTGAGTCTCTTTCTGTTTTGTAAGTAAGTCCATTTGTATCATTTCTTTTAGATTCCACATATGAGGGATGTCAGATGATATTCCTCCTTTTGGTCTTTTTCTACAGGTCTCACCTCCCAGATCATCATCTTCTTCCTTGCCCTGACATCAGCTGCCATGCTGTGCCTGGCGTCCTTTGTGGTTCTCCGTTTCTCTGTGGTTAAACAGGGCAGAAAGAAGCTCCTGTATATATTCAAACAACGTAAGATGAATATAAATATGTGAGATGTGAGTTTTCTGAGGCTAGACGTTTTGCAGTAGAAAGAGAAAGACGATTTTTTAAAATTACAGAAATCAGGTTAGTATAGCACAGTGGTTATCAAGCGGGACAGTTTTGTCCCAAGGGGACACTCAGCAGTGTCAGGAGACAGGTTTGATGGTCACAGTCTAAGAGGCAGTGGAGGGGGTGCTGTGCTCTGATATCTAGTGAGTAGAGGTCAGCAATGCTGCTAAAATCCTATATGCACAAGACAGCCCCACAACAAAGAGTGACCCAGCCCCAAACGTCCATGGCTGAGGTGGAGAAAGCTTAGTGATGGCAGAACAGTGCCCAAAGGTTCTGGAAAAATGACCACTTTAAGTATGCTGTAGCCTTGGACAGTTTTGTGTGTGTGTGTATGTGTGTGCACTCAATTGTGAATACAGGACACTGACAAAGAGGAATCAAAAATAACATTGCCCCATCTAGTAGGACTCCTCTGGCTGATGAATGACCTTGACCTGAGCTAGACCTACAGCTAGAAGGCCTAGAGAACTAAAAGGGAGTTTGAAGTGGTTTTAATGGGATGAGTTATTAGGACACTGGAAAAGACTCTGATGCTGGGAAGGATTGGGGGCAGGAGGAGAAGGGGACGACAGAGAATGAGATGGCTGGATGGCATCACCGACTCTGTGGACATGAGTTTGAGTGAACTCCGGGAGTTGGTGATGGACAGGGAGGCCTGGCGTGCTGTGATTCATGGGGTCGCAGAGAGTTGGACACGACTGAGCAACTGAACTGAACTGAACTGAATCTGGATTAAATGAGAAATTTCAATGGTGGATTCCACTCACTATACAAGATACTATTTCTATAAGGAATTCAGCAAGTGTCTAGCACAGAGTCAATATTCACTAAATGAAAGCTATTAATTTAATTCCAAAAGGCATATAGATGGAGGCAATCTGCATTTTTGACTTTTTGGAGGACAGAGCCTTAGATAACAGGAAAGACTTACTAAAAGGAATTCATATACAAGAGGGTTGCTCCAAGAGCTCTGTAATGTAGCCCAGATCATCATAATAATCATTTAATCATCATAATATGATTAGAGAGTGTCTACTTGTAAGTTGCTAAAAATATAGGAGGATAATTGCTTTACACTCTTGTGTCGGTTTCTGCTATACAAAAACATGAATCAGCCATAAGTATAACATGTCTCCTCCCTCTTGAACCTCCCTCCCACTCCCCACTCCCTCCTTCCCCTCTCAGGTTCCCTGTGTTACAAGCAACTTTCCACTAGCTATCTGTTTTACATAGGATAATGTATATGTTTGGAGTAGGAAATGACAACCCACTTCAGTATTCTTGCCTGGAAAATTCCATGGACAGAGGAGCCTGGCGGGTACAGTCCAGGGTCGCAAAGAGTTGGACAGACTAAGCAGCTAAGCATGGATGCATGCAATGTATATGTTTCAATGTTACTCTCTCAATTTGTCCCACCCTCTCCTTCCCCTGCTGGGTCCACAAGTCTGTTCTCTTTGTCTGCGTCTCTATTCCTGTCCTAAAAATAGGTTCATCAGTACCATTTTTCTAGGTGCCACATATATGGCTTCCCAGGTGATGCTAGTGGTAAAGAACCGACCTGCCAATGCAGGAGACTTAAGAGATGCTGGTTCTATCCTGGTCAGGCTCCCCTGGAGGAGGAAATGGCAACTTACTCCAGATCCTTGCCTGGAAAATTCCATGGACAGAGGAGCCTGGCGGGTATAGTCCAGGGTCGCAAAGAGTTGGACAGACTGAGCAACTAAGCACTCACATATGCAATGTATATGTGTTAGTATATAGTATTTGTTTTTCTCTTTCTGACTTAATTCACTCTGTATAACAGGCTCTAGATTCATCCACTTAACCAGAACAGACTCAAATAAAACAATTATCCTCCAATTAAGAATAAATTTTTTTCTTAAAAAAGGCAAAGACCCTGGATACAAAAAATCAGTAATAATGACATAAAGTCCTGCATTGTTTCAAGAAAATGTCAAAAATATGTATAAATTTTTTTTTTAATATGGGAGGGAAAGTACTAGTAAAGTCTTATCTAAAGATGAAATACACTGATTTGTATAAAGGATCTTTTTGGAAACAATATAAAATCTTTTCAACATTTTGAAATAAACAGAAAAAAATGCATGCATGTAAAGTTTGCATGTATTCGAGCTAAGCTGCTTCAGTTGTGTCAGACTTTGTGCAGTCCTATGGACTGCAACCTGCCAGGCTCCTCTGTTTAACAAACTGTAAAGTGAACACCTGTGTAACCCTACCCATGTCAAGAAATAGAACATGCTCTGCTCCCCGGAAGCCCTTCTTGTGTTCCTTCCAGATTAAAAACCCTCCTTCTGCTAGTGCTAACCACATCTAGATTCTTACGGCGTTCACTTCCTTGCTCTTATTTATAGTTTTGCTACCCAAGAACATGGTTTGATTTGGCTGTTTGTGAACTTCAGACCAGTGGAATCACACTATATCTGTTCTATATTTTCCTTCCCCCTTTCACTCAACATTGTATCTTTATGATTCATCCATGTGTGGCATTTATCTTGAGTTGATTTCCGTTGTTAAATGTTCTTCTATTGGAGGACTGTATCACAGTTTGTTTATCCATTCTAATAATCCTGGACAATTGGGTTGCTTCCAATTTGGGGCTCTTACAGAGAATAATATTTGGATATTTTTGTTTATGTATCTCAGTGTACATAAGCACGTTTCTTTCTTTCCTTTTTTTAAACCTAGGAATAAAGGTGCTGGAATATGTATCTTGGTCTTCAGTTCAGTCACTCAGTCATGTCCAACTCTTTTTGACCCCATGGACTGCAGCACACCAGGCTTCCCTGTCTATCACCAACTCCCGGAGCTTGTTCACACTCATATCCATCTTGGTCCACAGTACTAGATTTATAAAACTTTTTGAGAGTGATAGGAGTCCAATTGGCGGCGTATGAGAATTCTTTTTGCCCCAATCCCTGCTAACACTTAGCATTATCAGACTTCTTAATTTTTATCTGTATGCTGGGTGTATAGTAGTATCTTGTGGTTTTAATTTGCATTTCCCTGATTACTGGTGAGACTGAACATCTTTTCGTGTTATGTTTGGTCACTAGCATTTCCTCTCCTGCAAATCACCTGATCTTTTGAGCCTTTTCCCTTTGGGTTGTTTGTCCTTTACTTACTAATCTATAGGAATTTTTTAGTCTACTGTTCATGGGCAGCAAATATATTTTCCGACCCTGTGGTTTGTTCTTTGATTCTCTTTTTGAGGTCTTAACCTCTGATTTAAACCTCTAAATTCTCACCGAAACTTCTGATTTAAACAACTATCCGTCCCAGCTTTACCCCAGACTGCAATAAAGGTCTTTATAAAATGGTTTTCAAAAGTATTTATGAGTAATTAGGGAGTTTCAATGGAACTGTCATCCATTTTAAAAAATTTTAGGTTATTTTTTAAAACTTTCTATTTTGAAATAGAGATTCACAGGAAGTTGTAAAGACAGTACAGAAAAGTCTTATGTGCCATTCATGGGGTTACATCACATTTAACTATCTGGTAGTTCAGCTGGTAAAGAATCCTCTTGCAATGCAAGAGACCCTAGAGATCCCCTAGAGAAGGGATAGGATAACCACTCCAGTATTCTTGGGCTCCCCTGCTGGCTCAGATGGTAAAGAATCTGCCTGCAATGTGGCAGACGTGAGTTCAATCCCTTGGTTGCTCCAGTATTCTTACCTGGAGAATCCCCATAGACAGAGGAGCCTGGCAGGTTAGAGTCCATAGTGTCGCAGAGTCAGACATGACTGAGTGACTAAGCACAGCACAGCACACAGCACATAATATCAAAATCAGGCAGTTGACATTGGCACACTGTGTGTGTTTAGTTTGTGTGCATGTGTATGCTCAGTTGTTCGGCCGTGTCTGACTCTTTGTGACCCCCAGGAACTGTAGCCCACCGGGCTCCTCTGTCCATGGAATTCTCTCGGCAAGAATACGGGAGTGGGTTGCCATTTATTCTTCCAGGAGATCTTTCTGACCCAGGGGTCGAACCCACAACTCCTGCATCTCCTGCATTGGCAGGTGAATTCTTTACCATGAGCCACCTGTGTTTAGTGTATGTCATTTTATCACACACGTAGATTGGTGAAACCAGCAGCACAATCAAAATGCAGAACTATTCCATGACTATTACATTAGTGCTGGTATGAATAATCATGTACAGGACTTGTGGGGACATAAGCTTACGTATCTTGAAGATAAATGCCCAGGAGTGCAATTACTGGGTCATATGATAAGTATGTGCTCATTTTTTAAAGAAATCGCTGAACACTTTTCCACAGGAGCTGTACCATTTAACATTCCACCAGCAAGGTGTGAGAGATCCAGTTTTTCCTCATCGTTGTCAGCATTTTGTATTGTTGCAATTTTTAATTTCAGTTGTTCGAATAGATATGCACTAATATCTTAATGGTGGCTACAATCCACGGGGTGGCAAAGAGTCGGACACGACTGAGCGAGGGAACGGAATGGAACAGAACGGAACGGAATATTTTAATGTGGGCTTGATTTGCCTTTCCCTAAAGGCTGACCATTTTTCATGTACTTATTTTCCATCTGTCAATTTTCTTCAGTGAAACGTTCCTTCATGTCTTTTACCCATTTTCTAATTAGGTTGCTTGTCTTACTTTTGACATTTGAGTTGTTTTTTAAAGCTCGATGTGAGTCTTCTATCAGATACGAGGTTTGTCAGTATTTTCTCCAGTCTGCCACTTGCCTTTTCAGCCTCTTCACATGGTCTTCTGCAGAACGAAAGTTTTTAATTTTGACTCCAACTGGCCAATTTTTTGTAATTTATAGGATTATATCTAAGAACTCTTTACTAAGTCCTAGATCGCAAAGATTTAGACTTTCTCCTTTGTCATATGCTAAATATTTAACATTTAAATATACATTTCATTGTTAGTTAAGTTCTATATAAGGTGTGAGCGTTTCAGGTCAATATTTTTAAATTATTATTATTTTTGCCTATGGGTGGCCAATGGCTTCAGCATCATTTATTGAAAAGATTATTCTGCTTCCATTGAATTAATATTGCATTTTTGTAAAAACTCAGTTGGCTCAGTTGTGTGGGGACTATTTCTGGTTTCTATCTTCTCTTCCATTGATCTGTGTGTTTTTCCTTCTGCCAATACCACACAGTCTTGCTTACTGTAGCTGTAAAAAAAGTCTTGAAATTAGGTATAGGGTAGAATGAGTCCTCCCACATTATTCTTCTCTTTCAAGACTGTTTTGACTATTCTGGTTCATTTGACTATTCTAGTTCATGAAGATAATTTTAGGATAATCTTATCTCTATCTACAAAAAGTCAGCTGGGATTCTGATAGCAATTGTGTTAAATCTGTATATCGGTTCAGGAAGAATTGAGATCTTTCCTATGTTAACTATTCCAATCCATGAACACAGTGTGTCTCTCCATTTATGTATATTTTCTTTGATTACTTTCAAAGTAGTTTTCAGCATACAAGTCCTGCACATGTTTTTTTTTTAAATTTAGGCCTTAATATTTAAATTTTACAATTGCAAATGATATTGTATCTTAAATTTTGTTTTTTGACATGTTCATTGCTAGTATATAAAACACAGTTGGTTTTTTTGTACTTCGAGTTTTGTCCTGTGATTTTGCTGAACTTGCTTACTAGTTCTAGGGTATTTTGTAGTTTTCTTGAGATTTTTTGTGTATATCATAGTGTCATCTGCAAAAAAAAAAAATTTGTGTTTTTTCGTTTCCAATATATATGCCTTTTATTTCCTTAATAGGCCACTGAAGTTATTTAATTCATATTGAGTGAATTATGATAGTTTATGTTTTTTGAGGACTTGGTCCATTTCATCGAAGTTGTCAAGTTTACGTGCTTAAGTTACTTATACTACTCCCTTACTATCCTTTCATTGTATACATATCAGTAGTGATGTCACCTACTGATACCGTTAATGTGTGCCATTCTCCTTTTTTCTGAATAAGTTTTGGTAGAGATTTGTCAATTTTATTGATCTTTTCAAAGAACCATCTCTTTGTTTCATTGATTTTCTTTGTCGTTGCTCTATTTTCAATTTCACCAATTTCTGCTTTTACCTTTGTTATCTCCTTTCTTCTGCTTGCCTTGGATTTATTTTGTTCTTTTTCTATTTAGGTGGAAGTTATGTTATTGGTTTGAGAGCTTTCCTCTTTCTATTATAAGAACTTCCCATTATAAGTATCCTCAGTACTAAATTAGCTGTGTCCACACATTTTGATATGTTGTTTTCCATTTTCTTTCAGTTCAATGTATTTTTTGTGTTTCTCTTGATTATTTAATAGTGTGGTTTTTAGTTTCCTAGTATTTGGTGATTTTTTTGGTTTTCTTTCTGTTGTTGATGTCTATTTTGATTCCATTATAGTAAGAGGACACCTCTGTGTGATTTCTTTTAAATCTGCTGAAGTTTGATTCATGGTCCAGGTCATGGTCTGTCTTGATCTTTGTTCTATTGTTGCTGTTCGGTCACTCAGTTGTGTCCAACTCTTTGTGACCCCATGTCCTGCAGCACTCCAAGTTCCCTGTCCTCACCGTCTCCTGGAGCTTGCTCAAACTCATGTCCGTTGACTTGGTGATGCCATCCAGCCATCTCGTCCTCTGTTGTCCCCTTCTCCTCCTGCCTTCAATATTTCCCAGCATCAGGGTCTTTTCTAATGAGTCTGCTCTTGGCATCAGGTGGCCAAAGTATCAGAGTTTCAGCTTCAGCATCAGTCCTTCCAATGAACATTCAGGATTGATTTCCTTTAGGATTGACTGGTTTGATCTTCTTGCAGTCCAAGGGACTGTCAAGAGTCTTCTCCAACATCACAGTTCAAAAGCAGCAATTCTTTGGTACTCAGCCTTCTTTATAGTCCAGCTCTCACATCCATAATGACTACTGTAAAAACCATAGTTTTGACTATACAGGCTTTTGTCAGCAAAGTAATATCTCTGCTTTTTAATGTGTCATCTAGATTTGTCAGCTTTTCATCCAGGGAGCAAGTATCTTTTTAATTTCATGGCTGCAGTCACCATCTGCAGTGATTTTGGAGCTCAAGAAAATAAAATCTGTCACTGTTTCCATTGTTTCCCCATCTATTTGCCATGAAGTGGTGGAACCAGATGCCATGATCTTTGTTTTTTGAATGTTGAGTTTTGAGCCTGCTTTTCCACTCTCCTCTTTCACCTTCTTCAAGAGGCTCTTTAGTTCCTTTTTGCTTTCTGCCTTAAGGGTGGTGTCATCTGCATATCTGAGGTTATTGATATTTCTCCCAGCAATCTTGATTCTGGCTTGTGCTTCATCAAGCCTGGCATTTCTCATGACGTACTCTGCATGTAAGTTAAATAAGCAGAGTGACAATATACAGCCTTGATCTCCTTTAGACACTTGAAAAGGTGGATAGACTGTCCTATAAATATCAATTCAATCCTGTTGATTGATGATGTTGCTGAATTCCTCTTTATCATTTCTGATTTCCTGTCAAGTTGTTCTATCAACTCCTGGAAGAAGGCCATTTAATTCTTCAAATATAATTGTGAATTTGTATATTACTCTTTTCAGTTGTATCAGTTTTGCTTCACCTATTTTGTAGCTCTGTTGCTTATTGTATACATATTTAGTACTGCCATGCTTTCTTGGTGAATTGACTCTTAATTATATAAGGTCCCTCTCTGTGTCTGGTAGTTTTCTTTGCTCTGAAGTCTACTTTATCTGACAGTAATATAGCCACTCTTGCTTTTTAAAAATTTATAATATACATGGTATATCATTTTGCATCCTTTTACTTTCAACCTTCCTATATTTTTATATCTGAAGTAAATTTCTTATAGACAACATATAATGGTCACACTACTAATTTTTGTCTTTTGATTGGCATATTTTTAAATGTACATTTAATATAATTACTTATATGTTAGGACTTAAGATGTTATTTTATTTTTGTTTTCTGTTTTCTTTCTCTGGAATAGAAAGAAATAGAATAGAAATAGAATAGAAATCCACTGTCATTTAATTTGCTCTTACCCTCTAAGTGATGTGTTACTTCTCTCTGGCTGCTTTCAAGATTTCTTTTTGTTTTCAGAACTTGAACTGAAATGTGTGAATTTTGTTGGATAGTCCTGTTCAGGATTCACTTAGCTTCCTAAATCTGTAGATTTAAGCCTTTTTCTAGATTTGGCAAATTTTCAGCCATTATTTCTTCAAATACTTTTTCAGCCCTACTCCCTTTCTCTTCTTTTTCAAGGATTCCAATGACATCAATATTAGCCTTTTTTTTTTTTTTCTCTATAGTCCCACATGTCCCTGAAGGGCTGTTCACTTTTTCCCCAGTCTTTTCTCTCTGTTCAGATGGGGTAATGATTCTTTCCTTTCCTTCTTCTACATTCTTGTGCTGACCCCATTCACTGATATTTTTAATTCTGGTTGTTGTAATTTTTCAGTTCTAAAATTGCCACCTGATTCTTTTCTAAGATCTTGTATTTATTTTTCACTTGTTTCCAGTGTGTTCTGAATTGCTTGTTGAAGCGTCCATCTTTTTGATGGCTATTTTAATGTCCTTGACAGATAACTCTAACATCTTCATCACATAGACCTCCTCAGGATGGGATCCTTGTTATTGCTAGATATGTGTGGGTGTCCGGGCTCCCCATTAAGCCTCCACTGATAAGACTCTGGCTAGGTTGAGGTACTTTGTTCCTGCTCCCCACATGGTTTCCACTGATAATAGATGGACGGGATTGGGGGTGACCTTGATACTGTGAGTGGTGATGAAGTCCTAACTCTCCACTAGGACTCCTCTGATGCCACCCTAATGAGGATGGGCCAGTGAGCCTTGATAGCACTTGGCAAGGGTATAAGTCTAAGTGCTCCACTGGGTCTTAGTGGTGGGCTTGGGTGTGGGACCACTTTTATTATTAGTCCACTTTTACAGTTCCCAGGCCAGGGCATATGAAGCAGAAAGAATACTCAGGGAACTCAAGGCCATAGTTCCTTGGGTTCCAAGATCCTTAACTGGTCTACTTTCTTGCCACCTTTCAGATTCTTCTTATGTTTGTTATATAAAAGGTCCAGCAAACATTTTCAGCAATACTTAGCAGGAAGAATAGAAGAAAGTATGATTACTCTGTCTTTCCAGAATCAAATTTTCATTTAAAAATTAATCTTTGATGTTATTTCAAAAGGAAAAGGGCATCTCATTGAGAATCCTGAGTATCTTGCCAATTTTTTTAAGATCTTGGAGGTGGTGTGCTTGTTGAGTTTGGTTATTTTTTTTTACAGTTAAGAAGCATGTAAAATTGAGGTAGGGCCTTTTGCTTTGTCAGAGTATAAAAATATACCTGCTGCTGCTGCTAAGTCGCTTCAGTCGTGTCTGATTCTGTGCGACCCCATAGACGGTAGCCCACCAGGCTCCCCCGTCCCTGGGATTCTCCAGGCAAGAACACTGGAGCGGGTTGCCATTTCCTTCTCCAGTGCATGAAAGTGAAAAGTGAAAGTGAAGTCGCTCAGTCGTGTCCGACTCTTAGCGATCCCATGGACCGCAGCCTACCCTGCTCCTCCCTCTATGGGATTTTCCCGGCAAGAGTACTGGATTGGGGTGCCATTGCCTTCTCCAAAAATATACCTACATATATATTTATATATATTTTAACTGATGTTTTATATATATATATATATATATATATAAACTGATATACCTATGTATATGGGCTTCCCCTGTGGCTCAGTGGTAAAGAATCTGCCTGCCAATTCAGGAGATACAGGTTCAATCCTTGGGTTGAGAAGTTCTCCTGGAGAAGGAAATGACAACCCACTCCAGTATTCTTGCCTGGGAAATCTCATGGACAGAGAAGCCTGGCAGGCTACAGTCCATGGGGTTGCAAAGAGTCAGACATGACATATATATTTTTATATATGTATATATATATATTTAATTGATGGACTTGGGTGTGAAGCCACAGTTATATGTGTGTGTGTTACTTACATATAAAATTTAATATATATTTTAGAATTGCAAGTTACTCAGCAATAGCACAAATACTTTAACACGTAAATGAAAATCTGGAAGCTAGTGCATAAATCAGTTCTTTACTTACTAATCAATGGAAGCAGTGGGAGTATATTTAACATCTCAGAACTGGAAGCATTTCATTCAAAAGAAACCATCTAATGTGTAATCTAAGTAACCCTCAAGACTAAAACATGTGCTGCTGAATTGAAACTGCAATTATGTTTGGCACATGACTAATTTTATGCTATAATGACTCATGCTCAAGACTGTTTTTAGCTTTTGTGGATACTAAAGAAACTAGTTTGTTCAGGACCAATAAAATAGTATTAGGTAAAAAGAAAAAAAATCTTAAATAATCCTGAAAAATGTTCATATTTGCTATTACCTCTGTTGATGATGAGTTTGTTCAAACTAAAGTTGAGAATGTTTGCTGTTTAGAGATGTTCTGCAAATGGGATTTATGGAAAATGGGTGTTAAGTGATTAAAACAGACAATGAAAGATAACTTTTAAATTACCTTTTAGCGTTTATGAGACCAGTACAAACAGCCCAAGAGGAAGATGCCTGCAGTTGCCGATTTCCAGAAGAAGAGGAAGGAGAGTGTGAACTGTGAAGATGTGTTGGGACTCTCTTGAGAAGAATCACAGGAGAAATATGAAAGATCCCACTATTGTACCTTTCTAAAACATCATTCCAGCTCACACTCAGGATTACCCCAACAAATTTTTCCTAAAAGCGAATGAATTTGTCTTTGAAGATGTACCACTTTTAACAGAACAGAGAAATGGGACAGAACTGGTGGTAAAGGGGACATTTTGTAGACACTGCTTAAGAGGTTCAGGCTAGTTTTCTTGAAATCCAGAGAAGTATATTATAAATTTAATCATGGAATCCAATGGTGCAGTTAAAATGATAATCAAAATCAGTTCTATTTTTTTTTTCTGGTGCTCATATGACATGTGGCAATAAGCCGTAAGATTCAGACAATATCCCCGACCAGATTTTCCATTGGTTCAAGCATCCTCCACAAGGGCCTCCTCCACTGTCGGAGAGAATGATGACAATCATCATCATGGCCCAAGTTTGGGGTCCAGAGCAAAAAAATGAAAGAAAAAAAAAGGCAGACCTTGGGACTTCCCTGGCAGTGTAGCAGTCAAGACTCCACACTCCCAATGCAGAGGGCACAGGTTTGATCGCTGGTTGGGGAGCTAAGATTCCCTCATGCTGTGCGATGCAGTCAAAAACAAACCAAAAGGGAAAAAAAGAAAGAAAAAAAAAAGCAGACCTTGATGAAGAGTTTTGAGAAGAGTCCATGGGTATTCTGTGGTCCTCTCCATCTTCACATCTTCTGCCTTTGTCCTACTCCCTTCTGAGTCACAACTTACTTTTTTATAGTCTTAAAAAACTTTAACCATAATATTTGATACACATAAACTAGGAGACCCATGAACACATCGCCCAACCAAGTGAGTTGCCAAACTCCCATGGGCCAAATCTGAGCTGCTGTGTGCCTTCGTATGGTTTATGAGCTAAGAATGGTTTTGCATGTATAAACAGTTAAAAGCAAATCAAAATAAGAATATTATCTCATGACGCATAAAATTCGCTGAAACTCAAATTTTGGAGTCTGTAAGTAGGTTTTTTTGGAAAACACAAACCACCCTCAGGTGCCCTTTGCATTACAACAGCAGAGTTGAGTAGTTGTGACAGAGACTGTGTGGCTCACAAAGCCTAGAATATTTAATAGCTGACATAAAGGGTCAAAGTCGGGATCAGAGCACCCATCCTTGTGCTCCTTCCCTCCTTCATCTCCTACCCACCTCCCCACCCCAAACCCAGAAACTTCTCACAGGAATGTTGTCTATCATTTTCCTGCTTTTAAAAAACTCATTTATCATATAATTATGTACCCCGCAGTTAGTTTACTTACTTTTGTTTGTTATTGACCTTTATGAAAATGGTATTGAGCTGTATGGAGACTTATTGTGCTTTAATCACTGGAAAGTATATTTATAAGACTCACTCATGTTATTTTGTGTAGCTAGAATGCTTTCATTTTGACTGCTGTATAGTCTTGCAAATATACTATTATTTATCAAATCCACTCTGAACTACAGGACATTTTGGTTGTTTCTAGGTTTTTTTTTATAATTATGGAAAATATTGCCATGCATGTTCTTTTGTGTGTTTCCCATTGATAAGTGTCTCTAGGGAAACTTCCTTATAGTAAGAATTTCTGGATCTTAAGGCATTTGAATGTTCAACTTTATTAACTAGTACCCATATCAGTAAGGATGTGCTAAATTATGCAGAAATAACAAGTGACCCCACCTCCAAAGTCCACACAAAAGAGGTACACTTCTGGCTGTCATGATCTGCCCACTGCAGGCTGGCTGTGATTCTGTCACAGGTTATTTCACTCTGGGATTTAGGGGTATAAATCCCAGAGCACCTTCTCCTTGGAACATTGACCATCTCGTGGCAAAGGAACACAGGTCACTTTGCTCATATTTAGTTGACTAGATTCTAACTTCAAGAAAAAGTCATGCAGCCAACTATGGGCGACTATAGGGCGGAAAGTATAATCTTCACACAGGGAGGGGCAGCAAATGTTTCTGAGCAATAAAGAGTCTTCTTCAGGGCTGAACCGCTTTTCACCGCGGTTTTTCTAATTTATGCTCCTGTCAGCAGTGTACAGGCACCCCATTATGTTTCATCCTTGCCACCCTCAGGTATTTTCAGAGTCTTAATTTTGCCAACCCATGGAGTTTAGGATAGCACCTCACCATGCTCTTATTTTGCATTTCCTTCATTACTAATGGGTATCTTGTCACATTTTTATACCAATTTTTTTTCTTTTTTGAGAAATGCTAAGTCGTGGTTTTTAACCATTTAAAAAAACGTGTATTTGTCATTTTATTATTGATTCATAGAAGTTCTTTACGTAGTCTTGATAATAATCTTCCATTACTTATATGTGTTATAAGTATCTGCTTTATTTGCAATTTTTTCTCTTTTTGTAGTGTCTCTCTTTGTCTTGAGGGTAATAAAAGGTAAAGTTCTTAATTTAATATGGTTAAATTTACAACTCTTTTACTATATAGTTAACATTTCTTTGGTGTCCTGGTTAAAGAAACCTTTTGCTCCCCCAATATCATAAAGATCTTTCCCCACATTTTATTCTAAAAGTTTTAAGTTTTGTTTCTTGTATTTAATTCTAATCTTATCAGGAAATTTTTTTGTGTATGCTATGAGTAATGATCCAATTTTGAGTTTTTTATTTGGATAATCATTAGTCCTGGTAACAATTAATGAATAGGCCATTTTTCCCCTTATGGATCTGTAGTATACCTCTGTCGTTTCCCAAATTTCCCTCTATCTATGAGTGTTTTCTGGGATTTCTATTCTATTCACTGGCCAATTTGTCTGTCCTGTGCCAATACACACTGTCTTTGTTACATTAGTTTAATAATAGCTCTTGATACTTGGCAGGACAAGTCTTTGATGTCCTTCAATAAAGTTTCATAAAATTTCTCTGTAAATTGTACAGCTTTGGTTAGATTTATCTCTTGATTCATTGTTGTTGCTTTTTAAATGATTTTGTTTGTTATTGGAGTAGAGAGATGTCATTGATTTTCTTATATTACTTTCTAACCAGTCTCTTTCCTAAACTCTCCTATTATTTTTAGGAGTTTTCTATATAGACAATCATGTTATTTGTGATAATGATAGTTTCTTCCTTTTCTAGTCTTTTGTATTTTATTTCATTTGCTTGATGTACTGCTTGGCTTCATGCCAGGACCTCCAGTACAGTGTGATAGTCTCTTTAAAGTCATATTTATAGAGGATACTTTCAGGGTATTATTATTATTATTTCTTTGGTAAATATACTCAATCAGATTAAGGAAGTTCCCTTCTTGTCCTGGTTTGTGAAGAGGGCTAGTTTCCATTTTGTAATCAGGAAAGGGTGTTGAATTACATCAAATGATTTTTCTGGGAAAAAAAAAAAAGCATTAGATTGTAGATAGTTCAGCCAATGGTTCTGTCATGTCACATTCCAAGAAAATTTCTGCCTGAAAGAAATTTAATGCAGCAGCAGGTATAATAATAGGTATTCCTTCTTCCCCTTAAAATACACTTTGGTGTATGATGTAATAAAGGTGGCACTTGTGGTAAAGAATCCACCTGCCAATACAGGAGACACAAGAGATGCAGGTTTGACTCCTGGTTGGGAATATCCCAAATGGCACCCAACTGCAGTATTCTTGCCTGGAGAATCCCATAGACAAAGGAGCTCGGCAGCCACAGTCCACGGGGTTGCAAAGAGTCAGATACAACTGAACCCAGCACTCAGCACAGAATATGTGTTCAGAAAACATTTGCTATTTTAAGTCAAGGAAGTACCTTCCATTAGCTTTTTCTTTACTATTTTGGTAAGAGTTTGTTGTTTATAGTAAAAGACTGTAATGTTTGTGGAGGATTTTCTGAAACTTTCTAGGAAATCTCATAAAACACATGAAAAAGTAACAATGGGCATGATTAGTCTTCCAGAATGAGAACATTTAAGATTTGATTTGAACACTTTGACCAACTCTGAATGGCTCATAGGCAGTCTCTGGCTGTTAATTTTGGGAACCTGATGAGGATGCTTCAGGCAAGAGTCCTGTTAACCCAGTATTCTGGCAGGAATAAGAGAACAGTCATTGGTGGTAAAATCCTTTGAAAATAAGAGGCAGGGACGCCCTGGCAGTCCAGTGGGTAAGTCTCCATGCTTCCACAGCAGGTAACATGGGTTTGATCCCTGGTCAGGGAACTAAGATCCCACGTGTTGTGCAGTGTGGCCAAAAGACATAAATGAACGAAGTGGTATAAAATAAGAGGCAAAGCAAAGCTGGGGGATTTTACCAGTACTGCTTCAGAACAGAGTTAGGTGTAACTTTTTCTCTCTCTTCCAAACTACAACGCTAAATTCCAACATGGCTTTTACTCTCCACTTTGGTGCCTTTGCGTTTAATTCTCTGTTGCCAATTATCCATAAACACAAAGGGTCTGATCATGCCCCACAGGCTTGGGTCACCCAAGATAGCTCATCTGTCCTAGACTGTAAACACAGAAAATCCACAATTTATTCTACTTATGTGACCTAGACTGTGTTTATTACGCAGACTGTACCACACTTTCATCATAGTATAATTTGGCATAAAGTCTAAATGGTATAAATGAAAAACACAGGAACTTGGGGATATGAGTCATCTTTCCCCCTAAATGACAGTTAACGAAGGATGAAAATCAAGACAGAACTCAGTGATCCCCTTTGGGGATTAATTTAGGAAATCCACTAATTAAGTTGAATAGAAGTTGCTCTGGTCAAAAGAAATGAACCTATTTAGGGATGGACAAGTTGGAAACAGTCTTCCAAAGTGCTTCAAAACAAGTCTTGGTGACTTCTAAAGCAAATTTTGATTTTCTCCTCTGGTGGAAGGTGTCGGTCTGATGGAAACTTTTGATATGAGGGGCACTGGGTGGCTCTAATGTGTGCCTCCCTCCTCTGCAGAGCAGAGCTTTCCACTGTGGGTGGGTGTGCACTCAGACCACAGAGGGTGTGAGTTATGTGCGGTCTGTGTGTGGTGGGGCCAGCAGCGCAATCATTACCTATGTTTTTTTTTAAGGGCTCTATAAAAAGCATAAAATAAAAAGGACTCTATAATAAAACATACACTGATTGCTTTCACAGGAAAAAGGAATACCTAAGAAAATTCCTAGTTTAAAAAAGTTCTATAGCCCTTGCAATGTCAAATCATAAAGGCTAATAGTGAATTGATGTGATATTCTTTTTTTTATTAAAATTAAAAAAGATTATCTTTAGTCGTGGCGAGCAGGAGCTACTCTTCGTTGTGGTACGCGGGCTTCTCATTTTGGTGGCTTCTCTAGTTGCAGAGCACAGGCTCTAGGGCACATGGGCTTCAGTAGTTGCAGCTCACAGGCTCTAGAGCAGGCACGGGGTCAATAATTGTGGCACATGGGCTTAATTGCTCTGAGTACATGGAATCTCCGTGGACCAGGACTCAAACCTGTGTCCTCTACCTTGGCAGGCAGATTCCTAACCACTGGACCATCAGGGAAGTCCCTGATGTGCTATTCTTTGTAAACACCAGAAACAGACATCATTGGAAGGACTGATGCTAAAGCTGAAACTCCAATACTTTGGCCACCACATGCGAAGAGTTGACTCACTGGAAAAGACTCTGATGCTGGGAGGGATTCGGGGCAGGAGGAGAAGGGGACGACAGAGAATGAGATGGCTGGATGGCATCACCGACTTGATGGACTTGAGTCTGAGTGAACTCCGGGAGTTGGTGATGGACAGGGAGGCCTGGCGTGCTGTGATTCATGGGGTCTCAAAGAGTCGGACACGACTGAGCGACTGAACTGAACTGAACTGATGTGAAAGATTTTGAGTCTGGGATTTCTTTGGCTCCAACAACTTACTTTTTATTCACATATAAAAATGAATGCTGTTTTTTTTATATCAATATTGATTCAGATAGCTGTGTTTCAAATTAAGTCGCTGAACCTTTCAAACAACACACCTTTTACAAATCCATGGAAGTGGCTGATTCTGACAAACCCAGGGAAGGGATGACTGTGAAATACAAGGGTCTCTTCATTGGACCTGCATCCTCCAGATGCTCTGATAAGCCCCATGCTAGGACACGAAGACAACAGACCCACCTCCCTCTGGTCAGCTTTGAGTCCAGGGGACTGACTAACACAATGTTACCAGGACTTATTACATGCTAGGAAGAGAATGGGAACTAGGAGGCAAGAGTGCAGCCTTCTTGGAGCCTACAGGTGTGTCAAGAGACAGCTGTGTGCTAGGGAGCCTGAATGCTTGGTGGGGAAGCATGCACATAGCAAGGGTGGAGGGAGGCCTTCCTTGGGGGAGGGTGAGGACGAATGGGAGGAATGGGTGATATCTACTCAGGTTGTGTGTTTTCCAGAAGGAGCAAGGTGCCCAGGCAAACAGGAGGGAGGGTCAGGTTCAGGGGATGGGCAGAGGAGATGAAGGAAGCTGCAGGTTGTTTTCCAGTCACCAAGTCATGTCAGACAACCCCACGCCAGGCCTTCCTGTCCCTCACCATCTCCCAGAGTTTGCCCAAGTTCATGTTCATTGGATTAGTGATCCAACTAATCTCATCCAACCATCTCATCCTCTGTTGCCCTCTTCTCCTTATGCCTTCAATCTTTCCAGCATCAGGTTCTTTTCCAATGAGTCGGCTCTTTGCATCAGATAACCAAAGTATTGGAGTTTCAGCATCAGCCCTTCCAGTGAGTATTCAGAGTTAATTTCCTTTATGATTGACTGGTTTGATCCCCTTGCTGTCCAAGGGACTCTCAAGAGTCTTCTCCAGCACCACAGTTTGAAAGCATCAATTCTTTCATGCTCTGCCTTCTTTAAAGTCCAACTCTCACATCCATACACAACTGCTGGAAAGACCATAGCCTTGACTGTATGGACCTTTGTCAGAAAAGTGATGTCTTTGCTTTTTAATATGCGGTCTAGGTTTGTCATAGCCTTCATTCCAAGAAACAATCATCTTCTAATTTCATGGCTGCAATCACTATCTGCAGTGATCTTAGAGCCCAAGAAGAGGAAATCTGTCACTGCTTCCACATTTTCCCTTCCATTTGCCATGAAGTGATGGGGCCAGATGCCATCTTTGTTTTTTTAATATTGAGTTTTAATCCAGCTTTTTCACTCTCCTATTTCACCCTCATCGAGAGTCTCTTTTGTTCCTCTTCACTTCCTGCCATTAGAGTGGTATCATCTGCATATCTGAGATTGTTGATATTTCTCCCAGCAATCTTGATTCCAACTTGTAACTCATTCAGACCAGCATTTTGCGTGATGTGCTCTGCACATAAGTTTAATAAGCAGAGTGACAAGATACAGTCTTGTCATACTCCTTTCTCAATCCTAAACCAGTCAGTTGTTCCATGTCTGGTTCTGTTTCTTCTTGACCCACACACAGGTTTCTCAGGAGACAGGTAAGGTGGTCTGGCATTGCTACTTTTTTAAGAGTTTTCCACAGTTGGTTATGATCCAAACAGTTAAAGTCTTTAATGTATTCAATGAAAGAGAAGTAGATTCTATTCTGGAATTCCCTTGCTCTCTCTATGATCCAGTGAATGCTGGCAATTTCATCTCTGAATCCTCTGCCTTTTCTAAACCCACCTTGTACATCTGAAACTTCTCAATTCAAGTACTTCTGAAGTCTAGCTTGAAGGATTTGGAGCATAACCTTACTAGCATGGGAAGTGAGTGCAATTGTCTGGTAGTTTGAATATTCTTTAGTACTGCTCTTCTTGGGAATTGGGATGAAGATTGACCTTTTCCAGGTCTGTGGCCACTGCCGAGTTTTCAAAATTTGCTGACATATTGGGTGCAGGACTTTAATAGCATCATCTTTTAGGATTTTAAATAGCTCAGCTGGAATTCTATCACCTCCACTAGCTTTGTTTGTAGTGATGCTTCCTAAGGCCCACTTGACTTCACACTCCAGAATGTCTGGCTCTAGGTGAGTGACCACAGTATCATGGTTATCCAGGTTTTTAAGATCTTTTTGTACAGTTCTCTGTATTGTTTCCATCTCTTCTTGATCTCTTCTATTTCTATTAGGTCTTTACCATTCTAAGCTGCAGGTTAGCAGGGACCACATACTCAGATCTTAGAACCTAAGTTAAGAAGCTCAGATTTTCAGATTTGGACACTGACAAGGAAGCCAGGGAAGGGACCTGAGGTGCCTTGCATTTTAGAAAGATCTCCTGGACTGCAGTAAGGAAAATGGATTAAAGAGATCAGGAACTCTTCCAGGAGGGAGACTCATCTGGTTGGGGGAGGTGGGGAATGAGGCCCTGATTCCTGGCTTGGGCAGTTAGGAGGACAGTGGTACCATCATCAGAAGCAAGAAACCCTGGAGGAGGAAGAGGAAAGTCATCCCTGGACCCTTTAGGATACCTCAGTGGAGAGGCCAAAGGATGGGTGGAGGTGGGTGAGGAGATGGAGGACAGGGAAAACGACCTGGCAGAAGCTCAGGGCAGGGTCTCCAGCATCCAGAAGATGATGGCAGACTCAGGATGATCCAAGGTCACCAAGATGCCATGACAGTTGACAATGAAACATGCATTGGGTTTAGTTACAAGGTATTAACCTTAATGAGAGGCTTTCAGGGGAAAACCAGACTATGGGAATCTGGGAATTCATGGTGAGTTGCAGCAGGTGAACTCAAACCTGTCAAAAGTTAGTGAAAAAAAGGTGCTGGGGTGAGAACTGGGGTGCCACATGGAGTTGTGGGGTCTTGGGATAAAAAAAGGAATGCCCAGTTAAATTTGAACTTTAGAGAAGCAATGAATAATTTCTCATTATAATAGGTCCCACTATCTGGGACATGCTTTTAGCAAAAATTTTCTGTGGTTTATTTGAAATTCAGATTTACCTAGGTGCCTTTTTTCCCCCTTCTTGTTTTGGCCACACCGAGGGGCTTGTGGGATTTTAGTTCCCTGACCAGGGATTGAAAATGGGACCTTGCAGTGACAGCTCAGATGGACCACCAGGGAATGCCTATGGGAGTTCTATATTTTTATTGCTAAATTCGGCAGACCTCATTAAAGTGGAGTATTTGGTTTTCTTTCAGTGGGAGACACTTGAGCAAGGTGACATGAAGATGTTAAGGAGAGAGTCTAGAATGGAAATCAGGTGGGGGCACCCTGTTGGGTGGACAGGGTGTGGCTGGAACACAGGTAATGAAGGTGGAGGTATCCAGCGGGGCCAGGCAAATGCAGATGCTGGTAGACCTCTGGGCTCCATGGAGGGAGAGGGGGTTGTCTGCCACCAGGTTCTCTGGGATCCTCTGCCGGCATTGGGGTGGTGGGGCATGTATGGAAGGCCGGAGGATGGGAGATAAATAACCCATTTGATTGGAGGCTTGGAGAGCTCATTTCAGGTAACAGCTTCACCCTGCAGGGGCAGCAGTCCAGCTCCACTAGGGCTGAGGTTCCTGTAAAGGCTCAGAAGAGGAGGAGTGGACTTCCTCCCACCCTCACACCCATCCTGCCCGCCACCCCGGGGTTTTCCAGGAGAAACAGAGGTCAGCAGGAAGAGGAAACTGATGTTGGCAGGAGCTGCAAAAAGAGTCCAAGTTCCAGTTGGACGCATTAATTATGTACTCACTAGTATATAAAGGCCGTTCCAATCCATCATTCAGTCTTTCTGAAGACAGGTTACCAGCAACACTCAAACTCGTGGGTGATGTTAGGGCCCCAGTAGCAATGGTGTCCTGCAAAACAAGCTATTTTGGTGCACAGGAATTTCGAGAAGGAAATGAACCTGTAAGGAAGGAAATGGATGTCAGCCAAGAAAAGATGTCAGCTGAAAAAGTACTTCCTTCCTCCCTCCCCACTTTCACCTCTCACCCCACCCCACACCCCAGCGCTATGGGATAAGAGGAACTCAGAATCTTAATACCAGAAAATGGCTTTGACCATGACAGAGGCTGGGCTGTACAGACTGTTGTATAAATTGTAACATGGAGAGAACTCACTGTCACCAGTCATCCTCACCGCCTAACATCACTTTGTATATGTCTTTCTTTATTGTCTGCCTGCCACTGACTCTCTGCTGTGATCCTTGGAAAGTGCCTGTGACTGTGGGTTGAATGAATGAGTTAATGAATGACATCAAGGAGGCACACTAGGAGCCAGCCATTTATCGACTGAGTGGCAAGGAAATATTCCTGCAACATCAACTCTCTTCACTTATTGTAAGAAATCCTGCCAAAATTCCTACCTTTTACCCAGTGAAGCCAGGTTGGGTGAGCTGCTCACTATGGTTCCTGAAAACTCTACGATTGACAGTGGTGTATTTTCTTTGAGCTTTGATCATGATTGCTTCTCATACCATCAGGGAGAGGGATTTGCATGACAGCTGTTGTTTAGTTACTAAGTCGTGTCTGACTCTTGGGACCCCACGGACTCTAGCCTGCCAGGTTCCTTGGTGCATAGGATTTCGCAGGCAAGAATACTGGGGTGGGTTGCCATTTCCTTCTCCAGGGGATCTTCCTGACCCAGGGATTGAACCCACATCTCCTGCGTTGGCAGGTGAATTCTTTTCCATTGGCTAAGCACCATATAAGTGTTCTTTTCCACTTTGGGATAATTGCGGGGAAACTTTAAAAGATTTTACCTTCCATTGGAGAGGCATGTCATTCCCTTTGCATTCTGACTTTGCTTCTCTTCAGAGGATCTGAGACTTGGATGGGATTTCGATTTCTGCTCTTGGTGTTTGCAGGATCCTGGGAAATAAACAATTTACCCCCGTGTGGAAGAGACAATTTAACCCGTCAAACACAGAGAGCTGAGATGAAGTGGCATTAGATGAACACAGGCTGGCATACTTGTTCAGTCACTAAGTCGTGTCCAGCTGTTTGTGACCCCATGGACTACAGCATGCCAGGCTTCTCTGTCCTTCACTATCTCCCAAATTCGTGTCCATTGGGTCAGCAATGCTAACCATCTCTATGCATGCATGCATGCTAAGTTGCTTCAGTCGTGTCTGACTGTGACTCTATGGACTGTAGCCCGCCAGGCTCCTCTGTCCATGGGATTCTCCAGGCAAGAATACTGGAGTGGGTTGCCATGTCTTCCTCCAGGGGATCTTTCTGACCCAGGGATTGAACCTGAGTCTCTTATGTCTCCTGTATTGGCAGATGGGTTCTTTACCACTACTATGACCTGGGAAGCCTAACCATCTCTAAGAAATCCCAAATTTTGCTCTTTCAAGATTTCTTTTCACTATTATTAAAGATATATATAGCAAGCCAGAATCTTTAGTGAACTCTCCCATCTGATACACCTAATAGACAGCTTGAGGTCATACAGTATCTGGGTTCAGTTCATGGGCATTGGACTCAGCCAGTTTGAGGTTTGATCCCTGTCGCCATCCCTTTTGTCTGAGTCAACATAATCCTCTAATGAGGATAATGGTTTCCTCCTACCTAAAATGCCATGGGACAGTTGCATAGATGACATAAATACAACATTTAGCACCATCCCCTTGGCAAATCAAGCACTCAAGGAACGATCTTACATTCTTCTTAAATAAGCACGAAAAGCACATTTGGCTGTGCTCAATGCAATAGCACTTCTCTTGAGCAATTCAGCATTCCTGATTGCAGTCAATGCCAATAACTCCGTGTAATTATAATCAGACATCCTGCAGTCCTGGTGTTTCCAAATATAGACACTGACAGGTTTGGTCCTAAGAGGTCCCAAGAAATCAATCTTAGCAAAGCTGTCCAAAGTGGGGCTGCCTGCTCACCTCCTGTGCAACTTGGCAGCCTGACAACCACTGCCGTTTTCCAATTCTTCCTCCTTCACTGAAACAAGTACAGGAGTATTTGCATGCACTTCCCTCTACTGTAAAACTTTCTATTTTTTAAACTTTACAAGTGAATTCTGAGTATATGTTTGACAGTGAAACAGTGTTTCTTTATTTTTTAAAAGACAAAATCCTGCATGGCTTCTGTGCTGTGTCACTCAGTCGTGTCCGACTCTTTGCGATGCCATGGACTGTAGACCACCAGGCTTCTCTGTCCATGGGGATTCTCCAGACAAGAATACTGGAGTGGGTTGCCATGCCCTCCTCCAGGGGATCTTCCCAACCCAGGGGATCTTCGAACCTGGGCCTCCCACATTGCAGGCAGGTTCTTTACCGTATGAGCCACAAGGGAAGCCCACATGGCTTGTGTAATGGTAACAAATACATGTTTGGTGCTTGAAATTACCCCACGCTCTACTTATTCCTGTGTTGCAAGAACACTGTTTGAAGAACATGTTTTTAAAAGTGGAATTCTTCTTCTGGCATATAGATCTCAAATACGAGGCATTCCTGAAATAAATTTAAATGTTCAATGGAAAAATCATTCTCTATTAGAATTTTTAGGTATCAATGATTAAGTTTAATAATTTTTAATATACAAGTTTTATTTATTTTTTAAATTTTTTATTGAATTTGTTACAATATTGCTTTGGTTTCATGTTTTGGTTTTTTGGCCTCAAGGTATGCGAAATCTTAGGTCCCTGACCAGGGATTGAACCTGCATCCACTGCATGGGAAGGCAATGTCTTAGCCACTGGACCACCAGGGAAGTCCCTGAGATACAAAATTTTAAATAAAGATATAGACTAAGAGTGTTAAAACAGTCTCAAATGATAAATGCTTAAGTTGCTACAGATAATGAGTAAAACAAATTTGTTTTCAATAATACATTTTCAATGATATTTTTAATTAGTCCATTCCACTCAACTATATATACTTATTAACTATTAAATTGAATATTAATACAGCAGTGAATTTCTTCTCTCATTCTCATGAATAGTTTTACAGATCCCTGGAGGTGAAACTGCTAGATGACAGGGCATGTAAATTTAAAATGTTTACAGGTACTATATAGCACAGGGAACTCTAGTCAATACTCTGTAATAACCTATATGGGCAAAGAATCTAAAGAAGAGTAGATATATGTTTATGCACAACAGATTCACTTTGCTGTACACCTGAAACTAATACTACATTGTAAATCAACTATATGCCAATAAAAACAAACAAACAAAAAGCATATAAAAGGTACACAAGTGACACATCTTGGTAGAAAAATAAAGTCATATTTTCTGATATGAAAAAAAGTAATATATTAAAATATTGACCTGTAGATTCAGTGATGCGCCATTAAAATTTTTACCATTTTGTGTTCTTCATGGAATTTAACAAACATTTTCTGAAAGGTATTTCAAATACCAAATAACCTGGCTTATCTACATCATTACTTTCAAAGAGTCCATCTTTCATATGCTAACCAGATTTATTATTATATAAATACAGATTGAGAGGAAGCAGTTAACATTTATATTTCAATGCATGTTCCAAATTGATTAAAACAATTAATCACAATATTTTGCATTTTAAAATAAAATAAAAACGTTTATAGGTGTTGCAAAATTGTCCTTTAACAGGGGCTGGCAGAAAGAATGATGAAAACATTCTGGAAATAGTGGCAATAGTTACACAATACTGTGAATGCTCATTTTTCCCTCTGAAGTTTTCTAATGACATGTTTATAATACAATATTCTATAATTCAATCACTTCTTTTTTTACTGAAGCACAGTTGACATGTAGTATTATGTTAGTTTCAGGTGTCCTCCATAATGATCTGACAATTTCATACATTATAAAATGTTCAGCACAAAAATTCTAGTAACCATCTCTCCTCTTATAAAGTTATTACAATATTATTGACCATACTTTTAAAAAATTTTATTTATTTATTTTGGCTGTGATGGGTCTTCGTTGCTGTGTGGGCATCTCTAGTTGCAGACAGTGGGGTTACTCTTGAGTTGTGGTGCAAGGGCGTCTCATTACCATGGCTCCTTGTTGCAGAGCAGGGCTACTAAAGCTCAGGCTCACTAGTCGTTGCACTGGGGCTCAACTGCTCCACCACATGTGGAATTTTCCTGGACCAGAGATAGAACCTGAATCTCCTGCATTGGCAGGAAGATTCTTTACCATTGAGCCACCAGTGAAACCTCCATTTCTTTTTTTTATTGAAATATAGTTGACTGCAGTGTTATGTTAGTTTCAGGTGTATTCTGTAATGATCTGACACCTGCACACATTATATAATGTTCAGCGCAATAATTCTAATAACCATTTCTCCCACATAAAGTTATAACAATATTGTTGACCATAGTCTTTAAGCTGTGTATATTACATACCTGTTGCTTATTTGTTATATAACTGGAGGTTTGTACCTCTTAATCTTCTTCATCTATTTTGCAACCCCACCAGTCCCCTCCCTTCTGGCAACCAAATATTTGTTCTCTGTATCTGTATGTTTTCATTTTGCTTTTTAGATTCTATGTATAAGTGAGATCATATGGTATTTGTCTTTATCTGTCTGACATTTCACATAGCATAATGCTCTCTAGGTTTATCCATGTTGCTGTAAATGGAGAGATGGGCTCTTTTTTTTTTTCTCTTTGCTGAGTAATATTCCATTCCAGTAATTTTCCACTGGAGTACTCCATTTCATTCCCAGGTGGCTCAGTGGTGAAGAATCTGCCTGCCAAGCAGGAAATGTGGGTTTGACCCCTGGGTCAGGAAGATCCCCTGGAGAAGGAAATGGCAATCCACTCCAGTATTCTTGCCTGGGGAATTCCTTGCACAGAGAAGCCTGGCGGCCTATAGTCCATGGGGTCACAAACAGTTGGATGCGATTTAGCAACTGAACAACAATATTCCACTGTACATATGCCACATCTTCATTATCCATTTATCTATTGATGGACGCTTAAGTTGCTTTCCTATCTTGGTGATTGTAAATAAAGCTGCAGTGAACATTGGGGTGCAGATATCTTTTCAAATTAGCATTTTTGTTTTCTTCAGGTAAACACCAAGAAGTGAAATTGCTGGATCATATGGCAGTTCTATTTTCAATTTCTTGAGGAAACTGTGCTGTTTTCCACAGTGGCTGCACCAATTTACATTCCCACAAGCGGTACACGAGGGTTCCCTCCTCCCCACAGCCTTGCCAGTACTTGGTATTTGTTCTTTTTAATGATGGTCATTCTGACAGGTGTGCAGTGATACCTTATTGTGGTTTTTACTTGCGTTTCCTGATAATGAGTGATTTGAACATATTTTCATGTGCCTACTGGGCATCTCTATGTCTTCTTTAGAAAAATATCTATTCAGGTCCTTAGCCTGAATTTTTTGAGTCTTTTTGATGTTGAGTTGAATGAGTTCTTTGTATGTTTTGGATATTAACCCCTTATTGGATGTATTGTTTGCAAATTAGTCCTCCCATTCAATAGGCTGCCTTTTCCTTTTGTAGATAGTTTCCTTTCCTGTGCAAAAGTTTTTAGTTTGATGTAGTCTTACGGAGAAGGCAATGGCAAGCCACTCCAGTACTCTTGCCTAGAAAATCCCATGGATGGAGGAGCCTGGTGGGCTGCAGTCCGTGGGGTCGCTAAGGGTCGGACACGACTGAGCGACTTCACTTTCACTTTCACACATTGAAGAAGGAAATGGCAACCCACTCCAGTGTTCTTGCTTGGAGAATCCCAGGGACGGGGGAGCCTGGTGGGCTTCCGTCTATGGGGTCACACAGAGTCGGACATGACTGAAGTGACTTAGCAGCAGCAGTAGCAGTCTTACTTATTTATATTTGCTTTGTTTCCCTGTGCCTGAGAGAGATAACAAAAAAAATTTTGCTAAAACTGATGTCAAAGAGTATTCTCCCTATGTTTTCTGCTAGGAATTGTATGGTTTTAGGTTTTACATTTAAGTTTTTAATCCATTTTGAGCTAATTTTTGCGTATGATGTGAGAAAGTAGTCCAGTTTCATTCTTTTGCATATAACTATCCAGTTTTCCCAAAATCATGTATGGAACAGTTTGTCTTTTCCCCATTATATATTATTGCCTCTTTTGTTGCAGATTGTCGACATATGTATGAGTTTACTTCTGGGCTCTTTATTCTGTTCCAGTGATCTATGTGTCTGTTTTAGTGCCAGTAACATATGGTTTTGATTACATTCACTTTGTAATACAGTTTGAAATGAGGGAGGATGATACCTTCAACTTTTTTCTTCTTTCTCAACACTGCTTTGGCTATTCAAGGTCTTTGCATTTCCATACAGATTTTGCATTGAATTTACTGGGTGGTACAGTCATTTTAACAATATTAATTCTTCCAATCAGTAAGAAAGGTAAAACTTTCCATTTGTTTGTATTGTCTTCAGTTTATCTCATCTGTGACTGATAAGTTTCTGAGTACAAGTCTTTTCAGTTCAGTTCAGTCCCTCAGTCATGTCTGACTCTTTGTGACGCCATGGACTGCAGCACACCAGGCTTCCCTGTCCATCACTGATTCCCGGAGCTTGCTCAAACTCATGTCCATCAAGTCGGTGGTTCCATCCAACCATCTCATCCTCTGTTTTTCCCTTCTCCTCCTGCTTTTAATCTTTCCCAACATCAGGGTCTTTTCTAAGGAGTCAGTTCTTCGCATCAGGTGGTAAAAGTATTGGAACTTCAGCCTCATCAACAGTCCTTCCGATGAATATTCAGGACTGATTTCCTTTAGGATTGCCTGATTTGATCTCTTTGCAGTTCAAGGGACCCTCAAGAGCCTTCTCCAACACCACAGTTCAAAATCATCAGCACTCAGCTTTCTTTACAGTCCAACTCTCACACTGGAAAAACCATAGCTTTGACTAGACGGACCTTTGTCAGCAAAGTAATGTCTCTGCTTTTTAATATGCTGCTAGGTTGCTCATTGCTTTTCTTCCAAGAAGCAAGTCTTTTAATTTCATGGCCACAGTCACCATCAGCAGTGATTTTGGAGCCCGAGAAAATTAAGTCTGTCACTGTTTCCATTGTTTCCCCATCTATTTGCCATGAAGTGATGGGACTGGATGCCATGATCTTAATTTTCTGAATGTTGAGTTTTAAGCCAGTTTTTTCCACTCTCCTCTTTGACCTTTATCAAGAGGCTCTTTAGTTCTCCTTCACTTTCTGCCATAAGGGTGGTGTCATCTGTATATTGAGGTTATTGATATTTTTCCTGGCAATCTTGATTCCAGCTTGTACTTCATCTAGCCTGGTATTTCTAATGAGGTACTCTGCATATAAGTTACATAAGCAGGGTGACAATATTCAGCCTTGACATACTCCTTTCCCAATTTTGAACCAGCCCATTGTTCCATGTCCAGCCATCTCATTCTCTGTCGTCCCCTTCTCCTCCCACCCCCATATATATCTAAAATTTTTATATCTTCTTGTTGGATTGATCCTTTGATCATTATGTAATGTCCCCTTTGTCTTTTGTTTGTTTGAAATTCTGTTTTGTCTGATATATATCGCTACCCCAGCCTTTTCTTTTCATTTTCATGGAGTGCATTTTTCCATTCTCTGATTTTCAGTCTGTGTGTGTATTTAGATTTGAAATGAGTCTCTTGAGGCAGCATATATATGGGTCTGAGGTAGGAGATAGACTGGGCTTCCAGTTGGATGTTTACAATCAGCCAGCCTCCTCTTTGCATTTCCTGAGACACGACATAGGTGGGTTCCCGTTAAGGAATTTACAATCCGCCTCCTGTTTGCTCTTAGCGAAAGTGAAAGTGAGTTGCTCAGTCGTGCCCGACTCTCTGTGACCCCGTGGACTATACAGTCCGTGGAATTCTCCATGCCACAATACTGGAGCGGGTAACCTTTCCCTTCTTCAGAGGATCTTCCCAACCCAGGGATGGAGCCCAGGTCTCCTGCAATGCTGGCAGATTCTTTACCAGATGAGCCACAAGGGAAGTCCTTAGTGGAAGTAACAATATAAACAAGGTAAACAGCCAGGCTTTGTCACTTGTAAACACCTCATGGGAATAATCATGGCAAGGACACAGAGAGACAAAAACCCTGTCCGAGTAAAAGATAATGGAGACACTGTATATGTGCATAAAGGCTCCTTGGAATAAAAAGTCAGAGGATAATTCCAGGCCATATGAGTCTTGCTTGTCGCAGAAGCCTTTACTTCGAGATCCATCTTAGCTAAGATGTGCGTGCACACCCCAGGGGAGGGTCCTGAGACAAATTAACCAGAGAGGGACAAAGCAAGATGCTTGGGCTGAGAGAAGACTAGAACTGGAAAAACTGCCCCCTGTTAAAGGATTTAAATTCCCAAAGGCACGACTCTCTGAGCTCACCCAGGAGTCTTTCTGCATGTACTTTTCTTCTCAGTAAACTTCTTACTTTACTCTTTACCTTTGGCCTCCTCACCTGAATTCTTGACTAGGCAGGCAAAGACTAGGGACCTTAGCCCTAACTGCTAGCTCCTGTGATCCAGTGGTTAGGACTCCAGATCTAAGACCTTGCTTTCAGCTACCGCTTGCTGCTGTTTGCTTCAAGTTACCACTTACTGCTATGTGCAGCCAAAATCAGGTCTAGATTTTTTTATCCATTCAGCCACTCTATGTCTTTTGATCAGAACGTTTATTCCGTTTACATTTTTAAGCTTTAAGTATAGTTGATTTACAATGTTTTAGGTGTACAGCAGAGTGATTCAGTTTTATATATATATATATATGTAACTGAATCTATATATAGATATTTTTCTTTCATAGTTTTCATATCTCTACTTGTGGTCTTTTCTTTTCCACCTAGAGAAGTCCCTTTAACATATTTTGTAAAGCCAGTTTAGTGGTGCTGAACTTTTCTAGGTTTTGCTTATCGGTAAAACTCTTTATCTTTCCCTCAAATATGAATAATAACCTTGCCAGTAGAGTGTTCTCGGTCATAGGTTTTTTTCCTTTCATCACTTTCATATATCATGACACTCCCTTCATGCCTGTAGGGTTTCTTCCCTTGCATGTAAGTAGTTACTTTTCTCTTGCTGCTTTTAAGATTCTTCTTTAACTTTTGTCATTTTAATTATAGTGTGTCTTGGTTTGGATTTCTTTGAGTTCATCTTGCTTGGGACTCCTGTGTTTTCTGTCTGGATGTTTGTCTTCTTTCTCAGATTAGTAAACATTTCAGCTACTGTTTCTTCTAATAAATTCTCTGCCTCTTTCCATTTCTTCTTTTTCTAGGACCCCTATTATGTGAATTTTAGCTGGCTCCTGGCTTGATTTGGCCTTCAGAGACAGATGTACTGGGGGCTCATCTTCCCAGATTGAGGAGTTAAATGTGGAGCTCAAATCCCTCACTGTTCGGGAAGGTTCTCTGCAATTATGATCATTTGCCCATGTGTCAGTTGCCTATCTGGGGTATGGTAGTAATAAGTAAACTGTTTTCTCAAGTTTTATGAGTTGTTATTGCAAATTATTAAACTTGAGGGAGGGGTCAAGGGGTTCCCTCAATTTATAGCTCATCAGTCAGAAATACTGAAGGAACTTGCGATAGGCATTGGAAGAGAGGCAGTCTTATAGGACTGAGCCCTTGGCTTATGAGGCCTATTCTAACACCAGTAGTTAGTGCCAGATTTGAACTGAATTGTAAGACTTCAGGTTAGTGAATTGGTTGGTGTAGAGGAAAAAAAAAAACACATACATCTGATGTCAGAAATCAGAGTAAAGTGGTTTGACTACAGAGTCAAGTGGCTTTCTTCTTTCCCTCCCAAGCCTTACTCTCCATGCCCTGTGTATCAAGTCTTAATCAGACCCAGCTTCCCAAACCCCTACAGTCTTCCACTGAGTCCTCTGGAACCCAAAGTCATTGCCACAAAACCCTCTGGGTGTGGTCTTCCTGGTTCTGCCCACCCAGGACCCTATGCCCTCTGCAGAATCAAAGTCTAGGGGCTGGACTCAAGTTATCGTCGCCTCTAGGACTCTTCCTTTCCTGTAACAAACATTTTAGCATCAGGGTCAGTAGCTTCCTCCCCACCATTAGCCCATTAACTCCACTGCCCCAGCCACATGGCATGTGGGATCTTAGTTCCCCAGCCAGAGATCAAACCCATGCTCTCTGCAGTGGGAGCGTAGGTTCTTAACTACTGGACCACCAGGGAAGTCCTAAGCATTGTATTCTTATTATAAACTATCCATGACCCATCTAAATTTGACCTCCTCTCTCCTAACACCAGTCACCACTCCTTTTGTCAAGGCTAGAGGGAACTTGTCTTTTCCAATAACTGCTGCTGCTAAGTCACTTTAGTCGTGTCTGACTCTGCGACCCCATGGACGGTAGCCCACCAGGCTCCCCCGTCCCTGGGATTCTCCAGGCAAGAACACTGGAGTGGGTTGCCATTTCTTTCTCCAATGCATGAAAGTGAAAAGTGAAAGTGAAGTCGCTCAGTCATGTCCAACTCTTAGCGAACCAATGGACTGCAGCCTATCAGGCTTCTTCATCCATGGGATTTTCCAGGCAAGAGTACTGGAGTGGGCTGCCATTGCCTTCTTTTTAACTGCACGATCTTAAAAAAATCTGGTTTTAAGCATCCTCCCAACCTGTGGCTGCACCATTCAGTTCCAGCTTACATTCTCTACTATTGACAATCCCAAATTCTTCATCAGCCTGTAATCTGCAGATTGGATCACATTTTCCTGTCTAGCAACCCATTCTATTTTATATAGTTGTGTTTGAATCTAAGTATAGTTGATTTAAAATGTTGTGTTAGTTTTGAGTGTATAGCAAAGTGATTCATATATATATATAATTCATATGTAATTCATATATAATTCATATAGCAAAGTGATTCATATATATATAATATATATGTATATATACATATATTCATATTCAGATTTTTCCCTTATAGTTATTCCTTGGGCTGTATAATAGAATCCATTTTTATATAGTAGTGTGTATATGTTAATCCCCAACTCCCAATTTTTAAAATTTGTTTTCATTTTTATATTTTTTTATTTTAAATCTGTATCATTTATCTTTATTTTTAAATTAAAAATTTTTTTGGCCACACCACATGGCATGGAGGGTCTTACTCCTTGACCAAGAATTGAACCTGTGGAAGTGCAGATTTTTAACCACTGGATCGCCAGGGAAGTCCCTCAAACTTCCAATTTATGACCCTCTCTTTTGGTAACCATAAGTTTGTTTTCTGTGTCTGTGGATCTCTTTCTGTTTTGTTTGCAATTTTATTTGTATAACTTTTAAAAAAGATTCCACATATAAGTGATACCAAATAATAGTTGTCTTTCTCTGTCTTAGCAGCCCATTCTTGCTTTTTCTTCCCCCAGCTTAGAGTCTATGATGTACTGTCCCTCCAGTCCCTTTCTACTAACAAGCTCACTGGAAAATCTCACCCCAATTAAATTCCGCTCCCTGATTGCACTCCAGAAGCTGGTGGGGCTGGAGAAAAGCTCAGTGAAATGCCTGCTTTCTCATCACACTTCCCACCGGAGACTTCTAGGTTTCCTAATCATGACCCATCGCCCTACATTTCCCTTGTCAGGTGGCTTTCTGCCACGTCCAGATAACCAGATAATAATAATTTTCCCCTCTCTTCTCAAATTTCAATAACCTCTGCTTGCTTCCCACTCTCAGCTGATAACCCTTTCATTTCATTGAAAAAAGCAGGAAACCTCAAAACAGAATTTTGGCTGGCTCAATAATGGCCCCTCAAAGCTATCCACATTCTGACCCCCAGACCTCTGACTATAGTGCCTTACGTGGCATGTGTTACCTCACATGGTAGAATTAAAGTAAGGATCTTGTGGTGGGGGGATTATACTGCGATTACATAGGGAACACTCCAAAAATGAGGGCAATTTCCCTATTGTAGGGTTATCTGATTAGCAACCTCAGTTCCATTTGTAGGGGATACCTTTAGAATTCTGCCCACCACATCACCCATGCCTGCATCGCCCATGTTTTGTTTCATTTTCCATCAAAGCACTTAACATCATCGAACATAAACACACAAATATGTATTATAGGTATTATAACACATACATTATGTGTTATATGTGATGTGCTGTGCTTAGTCACTCAGTCATGTCTGACTCTTTGCAACCCCACGGACTGTAGCCCACCAGCCTCCTCTGTCCATGGGATTCTCCAGGTAAGAATACTGGAGTGGGTTGCCATGCCCTCCTCCAGGGGATCTTCCCAACCCAGGGATCGAATGCAAGTCTCCCACATTGGAGGCGGATTCTTTACCATCTGAGCCACCAGGGAAGTCCTATATGTTATATACACACACTCAAATAAATACCATATATTGGACAATCGATACTTTCAAATAGTGGTGCTGGAGAAGATGCTCGAGAGTCCCTTGGACAGCAAGGAGATCAAACCAATCAATCTTCAAGGAAATCAACCTTGAACTGGTTGCTGAAGCTGATGCTCCAATATTATTGCCACCTGATGCCAAAGCCTTTGACTGTGTGGATCACAATAAACTGTGGAACATTCTGAAAGAGATGGGAATACCAGACCATCTGACCTGCCTCTTGAGAAACCTGTATGCAGGTCAGGAAGCAACAGTCAGAACTGTACCTGGAACAACAGACTGGTTCCGAATAGGAAAAGGTGTACGTCAAGGTTGTATATTGTCACCCTGCTTATTTAACTTATATGCAGAGTACATCATGAGGAATGCTGGGCTGGAGGAAGCACAAGCTGGAATCAAGATTGCTGGGAGAAATATCAATAATCTCAGATATGCAGGTGACACTACCCTTATGGCAGAAAGTGAAGAGGAACTCAAAAGCCTCTTGATGAAAGTGAAAGAGGAGAGTGAAAATGTTGGCTTGAAGCTCAACATTCAGAAAACAAAGATCATGGCATCTGGTCCCATCACTTCATGGGAAATAGATGGAAAAACAGTGGAAACAGTGTCAGACTTTATTTTTGGGGGCTCCAAAATCACTGCAGATGCTGATTGCAGCCATGAAATTAAAAGACGCTTACTTCTTGGAAGGAAAGTTATGATCAACCTTGATAATATATTAAAAAGCAGAGACATCACTTTGCCAGCAAATGTCCATCTAGTCAAGGCTATGGTTTTTCCCGTGGTCATGTTTGGATGTGAGAGTTGGACTGTGAAGAAAGCTGATCACCGAAGAATTGATGCTTTTGAACTGTGGTGTTGGAGAAGACTCTTGAGAGTCCCTTGTACCGCAAGGAGATCCAACCAGTCCATTCTAAGGGAGATCGATCCTGGGTGTTCATTGGAAGGACTGATGCTAAAGCTGAAACTGCAATACTTTGGCCACCTCATGCGACGAGTTGACTCACTGGAAAAGACTCTGATGCTGGGAAGTGTTGGGGGTGGGAAGAGATGGGGACGACTGAGAATGAGATGGCTGGATGGCATCACCGACTCTGTGGACATGAGTTTGAGTGAACTCCGGGAGTTGGTGATGGACAGGGAGGCCTGGCGTGCTGTGATTCATGGGGTCGCGGAGAGTCGGACACGACTGAGCGACTGAACTGAACTGAACTGAACTGATGTGAAAAAAGACCCTGATACTGGGAAAGACTGAAAGCAAAAGGAGAAGAGGGCAGCAGAGGATGAGACGGTTAGATAGCATCACTGACTATGATGAATGAATAGTCACAGATGAATGCATAGAACAGACATGAATCTGAACAAACTTCTGGAGATAGTGAAGGACAGGGGAGCCTATGTGCAGAAGTCCATGGGGTCACAAAGGCTTGGACACAACTTAGCAACTGGACAATAACAACAAACTACATGATGGCAGATAATAAAGTCTTTTGACTTTAAAGTTAATCACTTGTTTTAAAAAAAACTTTCATAGCACATCTAGATTGGGGTCTGACCAAAGCCTGGTTACAAGAGGCTAACCAAACTGGTTTATTCTTTAAACTATTTTTCTATATCTTAAATACTGCATGGCCTTCCCTGGTGGCTCAGATGGTAAAGAATCTGCCAGCAGTGGGGGAAACCTAAGTTTGATCTCTGGATTGGGAAGATCCCCTGGAGGAAGGCATGGCAACCCACTCCAGTATTCTTGTCTGGAGAATCCCCATGGACAGAGGAGCCATGGCTACCATCCATGGGGTCCCAAAGAGTCAGATACGACTGAGCAACTAAGCACAGCACAGCAAATATTGCATATAGAAATTTAAGAGTAAGGAGAAGGAAATGGCAACACACTCCTGTGTTCTTGCCTGGAGAATCTCAGGGACGGCGGAGCCTGGTCGGCTGCCATCTATGGGGTCGCACAGAGTCAGACACGACTGAAGCGACTTAGCAGCAGCAGCAGCAGTAAATAGCAATAATAAGAGTTCATTCTTAAAGTACTAGAATAAAAACAATTACACATTAAACACATTCTTTAAAAAGTCTAAAATAAAAATTTCTATAGAGCCATAAAGTTTAAATTATAATGAAATTGATCCAAACAGATTCTAATATAAATTTAGGGGAAGTTTTACTCTAAGATTTGAACTTTAAAAATCACAGAAACTTAGAGCCTATAACGCAGAGTGAAATAAATCATAAAGAGTAAAACAAATATAGTATACTAGTGCATATATATGGAACCTAGAAAGATGTACTGATGAACCTATTTGCAGCGCAGCAATGGAGATGCAGACATACAGAATAAACTTGTGGACCCAGTGTGGGAAGGAGAAGATGGGATGAATGGAGAGAGTAGCATGGGCGCACGTACACCACCATAGGTAAAATAGATAGCCAATGGGAATTTGCTATACGACTCTTGGGACTCAGACCGTCCTCTGTGACAAGCTAGAGGGGTGGGATGCAGTGGAGGTGGGAAGGAGCTTCAAGAGGGAGGGGACAGATTCATGTTGACTTATGGCAGAAACCAGCAAAGCATTGTAAAGCAATTGTCCTCCAATTAAAAGTAAATTAAGATGTATTTTTAAAAAGTAAAAACAAAAAAATCACAAAATCCTAAAATTCTAACTTCAGTAGTTTATGGGCAGCAACCTTTTTTTCACCTAACTCTTGTGTGAAAAGTATATCAAATGGATAACAAAAACACATGGCTCATTTTACAAATCCAAATTTGGGGTACTAGTCAAGGAGAATAAGGAATAGGTTTGTTTGGAGATTTTTTTTTTTTTTTTGGTTCTTGAGTCAGAGATTAACCTACTCAGATTCTAAAAGGCTGTGGCTCGTTTTCTCCCTCCCACCTCACTCCCTCCCTCCTCCCTCGCTCCCTTCTTTCTTCCTTTTCTCCCTCCCTTATCCCTTTTCTTTTTCTATACTAAGGATGTCACCCAAATATAAATATAATAACATGTGTTCTTGCCTGTGTTCTTCCAAAACTTGATCTTTTAGATTTCATCTAAAAAAAAAGTCAATCAACTGGAAAGAGCAAAATCCCTCTACCACCAGAGGGCAGTAAATACCACTCGATGCAGACGTCCGGCGTGTGCTCAAAGAGGGCCAGATGGGAAAGGAACAAAACATCGTTCAACTCCTGCCTCTCCTTCTGTGGATGAAAAAAAGCTGGCTTGTTTGAGACCATGGAGCTAGTTGCCATAGTCTGTTAACCTCAGAGGTTGCAGAGAATGAAATAGCGTTAGTGTGTGTGTGTTAGTCGCTCAGTCGTGTTCGACTCTGCAATGCCATGAACTATAGCCCACCAGGCTCCTCTGTCCATGGGATTCTCCAGGCAAGAATATTGGAGTGGATTGCCATCCCCTCCTTCAGGCGATCTTCCAAATCCAGGGATCGAACCCAGGTTTCCTCTGTGAAGGGAGATTCTTTACCATCTGAGCCACCAGGGAATGAGATAGGAGGTAACTTATTAGGGATACTCTTCTCCAATAATTTAGTCTGATTGTGTACCACTCACCAGAAGAAAGAAAATATGTGCTCAAGGACAGGATATAAGAATAGAGGAAAAGCAACACTGACCAAGGCTATTTTAGGGCACATATGACCTACTGTTAATAGAAATGATTTCCAGGGCCTTTACCAAAGTGGTAAAATTGTTGGGACTTACCTCTAGCTTTTTCCCGTGGTCATGCATGGATGTGAGAGTTGGACTGTGAAGAAAGCTGATCGCTGAAGAATTGATGCTTTTGAACTGTGGTGTTGGAGAAGACTCTTGAGAGTCCCTTGGACCGCAAGGAGGTCCAACCAGTCCATTCTAAAGGAGATCAATCCTGGGTGTTCATTGGAAGGACTGATGCTAAAGCTGAAACTCCAATACTTTGGCCACCTCATGCGAAGAGTTGACTCACTGGAAAAGACTCTGATGCTGGGAGCGATTGGGGGTGGGAGGAGACGGGGACGACAGAGAATGAGATGGCTGGATGGCATCACCGACTCAATGGACATGAGTTTGAGTGAACTCCGGGAGTTGGTGATGGACAGGGAGGCCTGGCGTGCTGTGGTTCATGGGGTCGCTAAGAGTCGGACACGACTGAGCGACTGAACTGAACTGAACTGACCTCTAGCTCCAGGCTTCCCACCTGCCAATACAAGAGATGCAGGAGATGTGGGTTTGATTCGTGGGTAGGGAAGATCCCCTGGAGCAGGACATGGCACCCCTCCCCAGTATTTATGCCTGGAGAATCCCATGGACAGAGGAGCTTGGCGAACTGCAATCACTAAGAGTCAGACATGACTGAAGCGACTTAGCACGCACCCCTACCTCCAACAAAAACCCTGTTCCCTAACCAGCTGGCTGGACCCCTTCAGAAGAGGAGCATCTAACCTGGAGCCCAAAGGCACTGGAGGATACTTTCTTTCATTTAAAAAGCACTGGTAAGAGTGGGTAGAGGCCCATGTTAGTTCTATCAGGACAAAACTTATATGAAAAAGTCAGGTCTTTATAACCCCCATATGGAGGGCAACAGTGAGAGCCTGAGACACAAAGGCTCCCAGCCTGATCCCAGCCGCAGCTGTTGGACCAGGTGGAGGACGGCTGCCATCTGCAGTCCTCTCAACCCAAAAGACAGAACCCTGTGGCCTTGCCCCCACCCCCTCTCCAGGTCTCTCCCATCTCATCTCTCACTTCTTCCTCTCATCCCCTCTGCTCTAGGATCACTGACTTTCTGTCCCTTGAACCCACTCAGCTCTTTCCTGCTTTCGGGCACTGAATTTGCTGTTTGTTCTGCCTGGAATGCTTTTCAACCAGACCTAGCCCCCAAAGGCTCAGCCTCATACATTCAATTACCTGCTGGACGTGTCACCCATTGCATGGGTTCTCACAGATGGGTCACACTCATAATATTCCAACCTCGTCATGCATTCTTGCTTTGTGTGTGACAGCCCTGCCTTGACCCTGTTTCCTCCACTATGATGGCTGAAAAGTTACTTAGCCTTTCTGGGTCTGTTCCCTCGTTTATAAAATTAAGACAATAGCACCTACATTACAGGCTTTTTGTGAGGATTTAAGTGAAATTTTACATCTAAATCATGTAGCGCAGGGCCTGATCCATAGAATATATTGGGTTAGTCAAAAAGTTCATTCAGGTTTTTCTGTAAGATGTTATAGAAAACCTGAATGAAATTTTTTTCCAATCTGATACCTCAATGAATGGCAAACTTCACAGTAAATTATAGCATGATATTAATGTTGTTTAGTGGCTAAGTCATGTCTGACTGTTTGCAACACCATAGACTGCAGCACACCAGGCTCCTCTGTCTTTCACTATCTCCTGGAGTTTGCTCAGATTCACGTCCATTGAGTTGGTGATGCTATCTAATCGTCTCAACCTCTGCTGCCCACTTTTCCTGTTGATGTCAGTCCTTCCCAACATCAGGGCCTTTTCCAATGCGTCAGCTCTTCACATCGGGTGGCCAAAGTATTTGAGCTTCAGCTTCAACATCAGTCCTTCCAATGAATATTCAGGGATGATTTCCTTTAGGTTTGGCTGGTTTCATCTCCTTGCAGTCCAAGGGACTCTCAAGAGTCTTCTCCAGCATCACAGTTCAAAAATAATAGCATCTTCCTCCATAAACCAGCTCCTCTCACTTCCTTTCCCAAGGCAGATAACAGATAAGGATTCCTAGATGTTGCTTATCTTTCACCATCTATATTGAACTCATCAAAAAATCCCAGTGTGTGCGTCCAGAATCCAGTCCCTTCAATCCTGACAACCACTATCCTAATTCATGTCATTATTTTTTTTGCCTGGGTTATTGCAGCAGTCTTTCAACTTGACTGTCATCCATGGTCCACATGATGTTGAAAGTAATCTATATTACTTGGTCAGATGCAGGCACACTTCGTTTTATTGTGCTTCACTTTACTTGGCTTCAGAGATAATTGCATTTTTAAAATTGAAGGTGGGTGGCAACCCTGTGTTGAGCAAGTCTATTAAAGCTGTTTTTCCAACAGCATCTGCTCACTCTGTGTCTCTAAGTCACATTTTGGTAATTCTTGCAATATTTTAAATTTTATTATTATTAATAATATTAATAGTATGATATTTACTATGGTGCTCTCTGATCAGTGATCTTTAATGTTGCTATTGCAAAAAGATTAAAAGTTGCCAAAGGCTCAGATAATGGTTCCAATTTTTTTTAGCAAGAAAGTGTTTTATTATAATTAAGGCATGTACATTATTTTTTAGACATGATAGTGCACCCTTAGTAGACTATAGAATAGTGTAAATATAACTTTTTCATTATGTTGCATTAGGAAACTGAAACTGTATGTATTAGGAAACCAAACAATTTGTGTGACCCACTTTCTTTGGATATTCACAGTTTTACAGTGGTCTCAAACCAAACTGCAATATCTCCAAGGTATGCCTGTAATCGGGCTTCCTAGATGGCACAGTAGTAAAGAATCCACGTGCCAATGCAGGAGCCACAAGAGGTGCAGGCTTGATCCCTGGGTTGAGAAGATCCCCTGGAGTAGCAAATGGCAACCCACTCCAGTACTCTTGACTGGAAAATTCCATGGACAACGGAACCTGGTGGATTACAGTCCTTGGGGTTGCAAAGAGTCAGACACGACTGAGAGACTGAGCATGCACGCATGTCTGTAATCAATAGGGTTGATTCTGTATACTATAGAACTTGGTCATAAAATGAGACTACAAGGTAAGAATAGCATTATACCAGTAAAGTCATCTAGATTTACGGTTTAATTTGATGAAGTCTTTACTCTTTTAATTAGTTCATCCAGAACTGACTTTTATGTTTGGTGTGAGGTAGAGGTTCTGTTTTATTTTTCCTTTGAAATGTGTGTGTGTTTAGTCGCTCTGACATGTCCAACTCTTTGCAACCCCATAGACTGTAGCTCTCCAGGCTGCTTTGTCCATGGGGATTCTCCAGGCAAGAATATTAGAGTGGGTTGTCACGCTCTCCTCCAGGGGATCTTCCCAACGCAGGGATTGAATCCAGGCCTCCTGCATTGCAGGCGGATTCTTTACTGTCTGAGCCACCAGAGAAGCCCATCCCTTCTCCATGGGATCTTGCCAACCCAGGAATCGAACCATGGTCTCCTGCACTGCAGGCAGTTTCTTTACCAGCTGAGCTACCAGGGAAGCCTTTTAAATAGATAACCAGCAACTCCCCACTTAGTTGCAAAGTGGTTTTTTTGTTTTTTTTTGGTCATAGCTTGTGGGATATTGTTCCCCAGTCAGGGATTGAACTCCAGGGCCCTCAGCAGTGAGAACACAGAGTAACCACTAGATCACCAGGGAATTCCTTGCAATGTTGCTTATTTTAGGAGAGGTGCCAGGTCTCCATAGCAGCACGTGAGATCTTAAATCTTTGTTGTGGTGTGTGGATCTTTAGTTGTGGCATGTGGAATTCACTAGGGATTGAACCTGGGACCCCTGCACGGGGAGGGAGAAGTTGTTGAGCCATCAGGAAATTGCCTGCAATATTACTTTTGAAAACTCAAATATCTAATTATGGATGAAATGAAAACACAGTTTGGAGGCTTAATTCACACATTAAAGTTCAAATAAAGCCTTTAATTTTTATCAAGTAAATTAAAGGCTTTAAATATCTTCATTTAAATATCTTTATTTAATATCTTTATTAAATAGAAGAAGATTCCACTTAGCACTTGTGATATTTCCCTTGGAAAGGATTCTCAGAATAAACTGAAATCAGGAAAGATGGCATTTCCCCATCCCCACCTCACTTTCCACCTATTGTTTGGATGACAGAAACACAGAATGTCATTTAACTCAAGCACTGACATAAAAGTCTCTGCTGCCTCTGAGATTTAGCATCTCAAGCACTGGCCCAGAAAAACAGAGCATCCTGTGATGTATATTCAACTCTTTTAGTCTACAAAACATAATTCCTGAATGAACGCTGCTGCTGCTGCTAAGTCACTTCAGTCGTGTCCGACTCTGTGCGACCCCATAGACGTCAGCCCACCAGGCTCCCCCGCCCCTGGGATTCTCCAGGCAAGAACACTGGAGTGGGTTGCCGTTTCCTTCTCCAACGAATGAAGGTGAAAAGTGAAAGTGAAGTCGCTCAGTCATGTCCGACTCTTAGCAACACCATGGACTGCAGCCTACCAGGCTCCTCCGTCCATGGGATTTTCCAGGCAAGAGTACTGGAGTGGGGTGCCATTGCCTTCTCCAAATGAACTCTAATGATTCTTAAATAATCAGTGAGAATTGGTTTAAAAAGAACAAAATAATGCCATTTGCAGCAACATGGATGGACCTACAGATTGTCATACTAAGTGAAGTAAATCATAAAGAGAAAGACAAATACCATGTGATATCACTTATATGTAGAATATTAAAAATAATATAAATAAATTTATTTACAACACAAAACAGACTCATGGGCATAGAAAACAAACTTATGGCTACCAAAGAGCAAAAAAAATGGGGTGAGGGGGATAAATTAGGAGCATGGGATTAACAGATACATGCTACTATAAAATAGATAAGCAACCAGGACCTACTGCATAGCACATGGAACTATATTCTATATCGTGTAATAACCTATAATGGATAATAATCTGAAAAGTTATATAGGTATAATGATCAAATTGGGTTCGATCCCTGGGTCAGGAAGATCCCCTGGAGGAGGAAATGAATCAGTTTTCAGCACACCTGAAACTAACACAGTATTGTAAATCAATTATACGTCAGTAAATATATACACTTCTTATTTTTTTATTTTAAAATTTTTTTAAATTGAAGTATAGTTGATTTACAATGTTTTGTTAGTTACTGCTATATAGCAAAGTGATTCAGATATATATATACATTCTTTTTAAATATTATTTTCCATTATGATATCATTGGATATTGATTATAGTTTTCTATACAGTAGGACCTTGTTTATCCACTCTGTATATGAAAGCTTACTTCTTTTAACCCCAACTTCACTTCATCCCTCCCCCAACCCCCTCCTCACTGGCAACTGCTAGTCTGTTTTCTACGCCCATGATTCTGTTTCTTTTTCATAGATAGGTTAATTTGTATCACATTTTAGGTTCTATGTATAAGTAATGGTATTTGTCTTTCTCTTTCTGACTTATTTCACTTAGTATGATAATCTCTAAATCCATCCATGTTTCTGCTCATGGCATTATTTCATTCTTTTTTAACCAACCCTCCTGTTTTGTTCTTTTTCTTCAGGATTGCTTTGGTGATTCTGGATCATTTATGGTTCCGTATGAATTTTAGAACTATTTCTTCTGGCTCTGTGAAAAACGTCATGGGTAATTTGATAGAGATCACATTAAATATGTAGATTTATTTGGGTAGTATGTAAATTTTCCCCCCTCAAGTGCCTCTTTATAATAAAAAAAAAACCCATTGGCACCACTATCATTATCACACCTAACACTGGTGTGCAGTGAGCACATTGCGGTTTTAACACTTTTCATCCCTACACCAAACCTAGGGGTAAGCAATGTACTCATCCCCAATTTGCCGATGAAGGAACAGAGAAGCAGAAGGAAGAAAAATGTCCAGAGGTAACATGGGATTCCCTTCCTGAAAGTCTGCCCTGAGCCTCATGGATCAAACCTCAAAATGTTAGCAAATAGAGCCTCTGCCCCTTCAACCTTCCCCCAGCTAATTGAAACCTCAATTATTCCTCAATCCCAGAGGTGATTCCCAGACACCCAGCCATCCTCTGGACACAATTCAGTTGGTCAAAAGTCATGCCTATGAAGCAGGCACTCAAAGTCGGTGCTCTGGGACAACCCAGAGGGATGGGGTGGGGAGAGAAGTAGGAGGGGGTTCAGGATGGGGGGACACATGTATACCCGTGACTGATTCATGTCAATGTATGGCAAAACCCACCACAATATTGTAAAGAAATTAGCCTCCAATTAAATTATATAAATTAATTTTTTTAAAAGTCATGCCTAAATCTCTCATTTAACAAATGGTCTAGGGAGGCAGAAGCACAGCACTTTCGCCTCCTTCGTCTTAGACATTGAGTCTTGGATGAGATGGCTGGGGGATTTTTAGCAGCCGGGTCGTCCTGTTGGCTCTGACAGCTGATGAAAACCTTGGAGTAGAGACAGCACTAAGAATGGAGAATGAAGAGAAGAGTACAGACTTTTTCGGGAAAAGCTACCTCAACCTTGTTATTGAAAGAACAGAAGAGCCGTGACTCAGAGATGATGCATCAAAGGTCAAGGCTGGTCCCTAAGGGAGCAGAACCTGCCGGAGGGTGGGGAGAAGACAGTGGAGACTGCTGAGTGCTTTTCCGGAATTGCTGCATTTCAGAGGAAAGTGTTGTCTATGTGAAAGGGAATTGTGAGCTGGAAGTGTGGTTTAGGCGAAAAAAGTTAATGAAGAGACAGACATGGATCATAAATATAGATGCGTAAGTTAAACTTCAAGGCAGTCCGACAAAGCAATGAATGAATCCTAGAGTCAGGACTGTTTCGGGCTCTTCATTTGACAGAGAAGCAACTGTTTAACATCTGAAGTCCTTAAATGTGCTAATTTCCTCGTTGATCCCCTAAATTCCCAGGCCCCTTATGCTCAAGCCAGGGCAAGAATTCTCAGCATCTTCCTTCCACACATCCACTTTAGGCTGCTCATGGCAGATCATTTCTGCTTTTGAGCCTAGCTGCAGTCAAACCTATAAAATGTCAATCTAAATGGTTTCATATTAAAACACAAATGATCACCAATGAATATCCCAAGTTCACTTCTAATCTAATCTGTTTTAAATTTCAGGTATTTTTAAAGTAATGTGTTTATTGCTGCAGATAAAGTTAATGCTTCAACTTGATGCTATGTGTGATCACATTCATTATCAGGAAGAAGAATTTTGTCCTTCTGCTTCTCCAGTCTCTGCTTTAGCAACCAGATTGTAGGTATGTCCCCAAGCCCAAAGGTAGAAGTCCCTCCAGACATTGGCACCCTGCTATGTGAGACCCTACGCTATGGTGAGAAACACATTATAGGGTGTTGCCATTATGAAAGGCCACTGCAGGGGCTTACAAATGGAAAAGGCCACTCCAGCAACTTAATTCCATTATGGAATCTCTTAAGAACTGGAAAAAAACAGAATGACGATTTTTGTGATATTGCCATGGTCATGTTGACGGAATCATACCACCTGCTACTTGGCAGTCAAGAACAGGGACAGCTCAGAGAGAAAGAAATAAAAGCTGAAATACAACCTGAAAGAATGGCCAAATTTGGGCTTTAAAGCTGCAGAAAAGTTACTGTGTAATATAATGGCTTCCTGATGTATTGAACTGAAGCCCAAAGTGAGAGAAGGGCAAGAAAAATTGTGCTCTAGGGTTAATGCCCGGCTTCCTCTAAGGCTCAGTGGTGAAGAATGCGCCTGCCAATGCAGGAGATGCAAGAGACACAGGTTTGATTCCTGGGTCAGGAAGATCCCCCAGAAGAGGAAATAGCAACGACTCCATTATTCCTGCATGGGAAATCCTATGGACAGAGGAGCCTGGCGGGCTATAGTCCATGGGTTCACAAAAGAGTCTGACATGACTGAGTGACTAAACAACAACAGGGTAAATGCCGAAATCTTGAAGACTTAATTGTGTTTGGCAGCTGTGAGTAGGTCCTTTGTGAAATGTCAGTTCTTTTGCCACCCAGCACCACCTGCTCCCAAGTCCTTCGGAAACTTCTGTCTTTCAATGGAAACTTGTAACTCTAAAATGCCGATTCCTCTAGATCTGTAAGAAAGCAAATACTACTGCTGTTGCTTTTTCAAAGGTAGAATGTTCAGTAGCTGCCTCTGTACTTGTTCAAGGCGGGATCAGTCCGCTGTGGCTGGGTTGGTTTTCTCAGGGTTCTCACACATGTGATAGTTCTACATGGGCTTTAGGACCCCTGGTGGTAGTGCATGGGTTTGTTAAAAAACGGAGAATGAAGGGAAAGGAAAACTGTTCCAGTTAATGACTTTTAAAAATGATTTTTAAGAAATATTTATTTATTTGGTTGCATTAGATCTTAGTTGTGTCATTCAGGCTCTCTAGTTGTGACACACAGGCTTCAGGGTAGGCAGGCTCAGTAGCTGCAGCATGTGGGCTTAGCTGCTTCATGGCATGTGGGATCTTAGTTCCCCACCCAGGGATCGAACCTGTGTCCCCTGCATTACAAGGTGGATTCTTAACCTCTAGACCACCAGAGAAGTTCTTTTATCTACTTTTGAATCTAATAAAACTTAAATCTGTCAGCAATGTCGATTTTGAGCCTATTGTATGATGAAGGCTGACCTCGATTTTGCAAGATTTCTTCTCTATGGAGTTTAGAAGCTAGAGCAGCCACTATATTATATATAGCTATTCTGGAGGTATTCAAGGGACAAAGGAAAGGAGAAAGTAAAGAGCCAGAGAGAACCCATGGAAAAAGCAACTTCAGGGCACTCATTGGAGACATCCTGTATGGATTGGTTACTAGTGCTGTGTAACAAACAGCCCCAAAATGTGATGGCATAAAACAATCATTTTAATATATTCATGGATTACGTGTCCTGGGAATCAGTCTCTGCCCACTACTTCCTGCTGGTTTGCTACATAGCATGCTTTTATGGAGTGAGGATTCAAATGGGTTCATAGGTAACTTGATTTTGGGAAACTGTGAAGATTTACAGAAGGAACTACCTTTGAGCAGCTGTTTTCAGTGCAACATTCATATCTGTAGAAACATACCAAGGCTCATTGGATGAACATTTAGAATATTAGTAAATTGCTTGGAGATTCCCAAAGTTCTACTTTAGAGGATTGAACCATGTGACTGTGTTTTGTTATCATTATTTTGTGTACTGTGTCCAAAGTTACTTTTTATTTTTTTCCAGTTTTTTTTTTAATTTTTAATTGGAGGATAATTGCTTTACAAAGTTGTGTTGGTTTCTGCCATACAACAACAATCAGTCATAAGTATAAAAAGTTATGAATTAAACAGAGTAAAGTAAGTCAGAAAAAGAAAGAAAAATATTGTATATCAATGCAAACTAGAAAGACATCTACTTCTGCTTAATTGACTATGCTAAAGCCTTTGACTGTGTGGATCACAAGAAACTGGAAAATTCTTCAGGAGATGGGAAAGCAGACCACTTTACCTGTCTCCTGAGAAATCTGTATGCAGGTGAAATCTGTATGCAGGTGAAGAGGCAACAGTTAGAACTGGACATGGAACAATGGACTGGTTCCAAATTGGGAAAGGAGTAAGTCAAGGCTGTATATTGTCACCTGCTTATTTAACTTCTATGCAGAACACATCATGTGAAATGCTGGGCTGGATGAAGCACAAGCTGGAATCAAGATTGCCGGGAGAAATATCAATAACTTCAGATGCAGATGACACCACCCTTATAGCAGAAAGCGAAGAACTAAAGCGACTCTTGATGAAGGTGAAAGAGGAGACTGAAAAAGCTGACTTAAACTCAACATTCAAAAAATGAAGATCGTGGCATCTTATCCCATCACTTCATGGCAAATAGATGGGGAAACAATGGAAACAGTGACAGACTATTTTCTTGGGCTCCAAAATCACTGAAGATGGTGACTGCAGCCATGAAATGAAAAGATGCTTCCTCCTTGGAAGAAAAGCTCTGACCAACCTAGACAGCATATTAAAAAGCAGAGACGTTACTTTGCCGACAAAGGTCTGTCTAGTCAAAGCTATGGTTTTTCCAGTAGTCATCTATGGATGTGAGAGTTGGACCATAAAGAAGAATGAGCACCAAAGAATTGATGCTTTTGAACTGTGGTGTTGGAGAAGACTCTTGAGAAAGTCCCTTAGAATGCAGAGGAATCAAACCAGTCCATCCTAAAGGAAATCAGTCCTGAATATTCATTGGAAGGACTTATGCTGAAGCTGAAGCTCCAGTACTTTGGCCACCTGATGCAAAGAGCCACCTCATTGGAAAAGACCCTGATGCTGGGAAAGACTGAGGGCAGGAAGAGAAGGTGACGACAGAGTATGAGATGGTTGGATGGCATCACCTACTCAAAGGATATGAGTTTGAACAAGCTCCAAGAGATGGTGAAGGACAGAAAAGCCTGGCATTGGTGCAGTCCATGGGATCGCAGAGTTGGACATTACTGAACAACTGAACAACAGCAACAACAATTATCCTCTAAGTAAAGATAAAAAATAAAAATTAAAAAAGTAAAAATACCCATTGGCAAAACAAAACAAACAAAAAAAGTGTTCATGCATTTTGTAAAGTGTTTGTTCTAAGCACATTAAATGTCTTTCGAGGGTTAAAAAATATAACATGTTCATGGATTATGAAATTCAGACAAGGGTGACTTGTCCCTGCTCCACAAAGCCTTGACCTTTAGCTGGAGAGATCTGGTGCCTGGAAGCAACGCCATAGCTGGGGTTAGACTCGCCCCAGGATCACCTTCATTGCCATGCTGCGCTGGCACCTGGTGGTCTGTGGAAACCCAGCTGGGGCTGTCAATGAGAATCCCTATGCCTGGTTCTCCTTGGGGTCTGGTTTCTTATAATACGGTGGCTTCAGGGCAGTAGCTGCTTACACAGTGACTTAGGTCTCCAGAGGTGAGTGTCCCGGTGAAGGATTACCTTTTATGACCCAACTGCAGAAATCATACAGGGTCTCTTCCCCACGTTACGTCTGTTGCAAGTCCCACAGTGGAGGAGTTTTGTTTCATTTTGGATGCACCAAGTCTCTGTTGTGGTGCGCAGGCTTCTCCAGTTGCGGCACACAGGCTTAGCTGCAGCATATGGGATCTTAGTTCCCCAGCCAGGGATCACACCTGGGCCCTCTGCATTGGAGTGCAGAGTTTCAGGGAAGTCCCAGTAGTGTGTTTTTTGTTGTTGTTTGTTTTAATAAGCTATTCTTTTAAAAATATTTTTAAAAATTATTTATTTTTGTCTGGGATGGATCTTCGACACTTTTTGCATGGGGTTTCTCTAGTTGCAGAGAGTGGGGTTACTCTTTCTATGGTACGCGGGTGTCCTGTTTCGGAACATAGATTTCAGGCACGCAGGCTTCAGTAGTAGCAGCAAGCAGGCTCTAGGACACGCAGGCTTCAGTAGTAGGGTTAGGGTTAGGGTTAGAGTTTGCCCAGCTCTGGAGTTTTAGCTCAGTAGTTGTGGTTCATGGGTTTAGTTGCCATGTGGCATGTGGTATCTTACCAGGCCAGGGATTGAACCCTGGCCCCCTGCATTGGGAGTACAGGGTCTTAACCACTGTACCACCAGGGAAGTCCCTAGATGCTATCTTTTTCACACAGTTTGTTCATACAGTTGGCTCTTGAGATTACTGAAGCGGAAGCTAAAGAAGGGATCTGGTGATCTCTTAGCTACTTATTCTTCATCTCTACTGCTTTGATCTATGGAGAGAACCAAGGGGTTAGGCAAGATATTGCTTGATCAAAAGATTTGCAAAGTGTGTTTTGGACTAGAGATGAGTAGAGCAAGGGGATGCCTGGTTTAAGGTCAGTGACAATATAATTTTGCCAAAGTGACAGGACAAAACGGGGCTTCTGCAGAGAAGTCTTTCCTGTAGAGAGCTCTCTCCTGTCAAAAACTGTTCATGAAAGGGACCACCCACCCCCTCACAAGATACATCAGACCCCAGAACCTGAGCTGCTACCACAATTGTCTATTGAATTCTATATTTTCAATCCAAGTAAAACAACTTCTGGTAGTCATGATTCTTAAAAAGAAATAATGTCTCGACTTTCCTGGTGGTCCAGTGGTTAAGAATCTGTCTGCCAAAGAAGGGGACACGGGTCAATTCCCTGGTCCTGGAAGATTCCACATGTCTCAGGGCAGCGAAGCCCATGTACCACAACTACAAAACCCATGTGCCCTAGAGCCCCTGCTCCGCAGCAAGAGAAGCCACCACAATGAGAAACCTCCACACAACTGGAGAGTAGACCCCAATCACTGCAAACAGAGAAAGGCTGCCTGCAGCAATGAAGACCCAGCACAACCAAACAACAACAAAAGAATAGATTAATTAATTTTAAAAAAAGAAACAATGTCTCAGAATATAAACGATAGTTTATTAATGTGTGCCATACTAACACTGGTAAAGAAGAGGAAGAAAGAGAATAAAGCCCAATAATATCAATTTCATAACAAGTTTAGCTCATCTTTCAGTAAAATGTATATAAAAATATTCAGTCATAGATCAATTTGAAGGACATTATTTGAACTGTAAGACCTATCGACATTGAGAAACTTCCAGTCTCAATGACTAGGAAAGAAACCATCAAATTCCCTCAGCTACAATCTAACCTTTCTCATTTTCAATTCAATGAAAATGACTTTCCCTCTAAAAACATTGGCCTTCCCAAATTAACAGAACTAATCTCCCTACAGAGAGATCCAAATGATGAACCTCCAATCCTAACACTCACGTGGTAGATACTTTAAGACAAATCTCACGTAAGAGTAGAAGTGGTATTTAATGAAAATGGAATCTCCCATTGTAATGTAATTACACTCTACTGCCGGCAAAATGCTATCTCTAAGATGCAATTCAGTTCACACTGATTAAGTTATACTGCCCCATATATTTAAGCCAACAAGATGAAGAGTATAGGATACAGACTAACCATGATATCAACCTTGTGAAGGTCAAAAGAACGACAGGCACACTCTCCAGGATTAGTTTTTAAAAACTGCTCACGTAAGGAAAACATTCCCTTGCATGCTTCTACTGAGGGCCTGAATCTGGCCTACAGTTAGGCAAAAAAGGCTAAAGTTGTGTGTGGTGTATTCATTGGTGTTTTGAATGCAAATGTTACTATTTAAAGATTGGCCTAAAGTGTGACATTGAGACATCTATGAAGAAAAAAGGAGGAAAAGAACAATTTTTAGCCTAGTTTGTGTTATTATTTAGACAGAGTTTCAACTCCAGTGACAAGTCCTCCTTCTTTAAAAATCTTTTCATTTTATATTAGAATATAATTGATTAACAATGTTATGTTAGTTTCCGGTCTACAGGGAAGTGATTCAGTTACATATACAAGTATCTATTCTTTTTAAAGGAGGAGGAAATGGCACCTCACTCCAGTATCCTTACCTGGAGAATCCCAGGGACAGAGGAACCTGGTGGGCTGCTGTCCATGGGGTCGCACAGAGTTGGACATGACTGAAGTGACTTAGCGGCAGCAGCAGCATTCTTTGTAAAATTATTTTCCCATTTAGGTTGTTAGATAATATTGAGCAGAGTTCTCTGTGCTATACAGTAGGTCCTCGTTGGTTATCTATTTCAAATGTAGCAGTGTGTATTGGTCAATCCCCAAATACCTAACTATCCCTCCCCTTCTTCCCCACCCCTTCGCCCTCCCTCCACTGCCCATAACCCTAAGTGTATTCTCTAAGTCTGTGAGTCTGATTCTGTTTTGTAAATAAATTCATTTGTATAATTTTTTTTTAGATTCCCCATATTTTTTTTCTTTTTCTGACTTACATCACTCAGTATGGTCATCTCTAGGTCCATTCATGCTGCTGCAAATGGCATTATTTCATTCTTTTTAATAGTTGGGTAGTATTTCATTGTAAATATGTACCACATCTTCTTATCCATTCCTCTGTCCACAGACATTTAGGTTGCTTCCATATCTTGGCTACTGTAAATAGCGCTGCAATGAACATTGGGGTACTTGTATCCCTTTGAACCATAGCAACCCATCTGGAAGGGAAGAAATCAAAGTATAAAGAGCAACTACTTGGGACCTCTGAGAAGTAAATGATAGATGAACTGGTAGGGAAATCAAACTTGAAGAAGAGGAGGAAGATTTTCTGGTTTTTTTCCCCCCTTTTCTTTCTGGTTTTGGGCCAAGGGAAGCCCCGTCATAGAATAGGTCACCTTTTTTTTGCGGGGGAGCCAAAGAACCAAGAAAAGGGGCCTATATAAACCACAGCATAGAGGAATTCTTGTTTTGTTTTTCCTTTCTCTCTCTCTTTTTTTCTCTCCAGGCCCTGCCCTAAGACCCCCAGCAGCAGACCTATAAAGTGGCAAGGAAAAGCAGCTGGATTTCTAGCTGAAGGACTGAGAAAGGGATCCATGGGAATCAGCAGAGAGAGAAGAGAGTTGGAGAAGGGATCTTCTAAGTCTATGTATGAATATATGTTTGCCCTTGAACATATATATATATATAGTTGATATATATATATATACATATATATATATATAGTTGCTGTTCGTTCATGAAGTCATGTCTGACTCTTTGTGACTCCTTTGACTGTAGACTGCCAGTCTCCTCTGTTCATGGGATTTTCCAGGCAAGAATACTGGAGTGGGCTGCCATTTCCTTATCCATGGGAATCTTCCCAACCCAGGGATCAAACCTGTGTCTTTTGCATTGGCAGGTGGATTCTTTACCACTGATCCACCAGGGAAGCCCTGAATCACTTTGCTGTACTCTCGAAACTAGCACAGCATTGTACATCAGTTATACTTCAATAAGAAACAAATACCTCCCCGCTATCCCCGCAACAAACAACAAACAAGTGAAATAGAAATCACACAGATAGAGTCATTTCTATAGCACCAATAATATACTCCTACTCCCAAGTGAAAAAATTTAGATCTGCACAAAGTCTGTATGCTGGCATTCACAGCAGTGTTACTCTAATCGCCAGAGACTGCTCTTCCAATAGCAAATGAATAAACAAATTGTGGAACACAAGAAAATGGAATCCTTCAAGATAATGAAAACACTGAAATATTGACTCAGATGAATCTCAAATGCTTTTAGGCTGAATGAAAGAAGCCAGACCCGAAAAGTTCCATACTGCATGATTCTGTTTAGCAGATATTCATGCAAAGGCACACTTTAGTGATGGGAAAGGGATTTCCAGGTGGGAGGACGCACTGACCACAAAGGGTCAGCATGAAGGGATCCTGAGCTGTGGCTAGAACTATTCTGCGCCTTGATTAGGGTGGTGGTTACATAACTATCAAATTGTCAAAACGCATAGAACTATACAGCAAAAATTGTTCACTGCATGCTAATTCAAAATCAGAGAAATGAAAAAGTATAAAGAACTTCACATTTATCTGAGTGCAATCTGAGCTGTCAGTCCAGTTTCAAAAGATGGTGGAGATTTCAAAAGAGAAGTTCTAAATCAAGAAGGACACAGGAGAAAATTCCCTTTTGTCATTGCTTTATTCTGATAAAATAAAGAAGGGAAATAAATGCTCTGTACCATATTATTAACATAGTAACACAGTCAATAGCTATCAATGGATTTTTTTTAAAGAAGAGGAGAGGGACATCCCTGGTGGTCCATTGGTTAAAACAGCAGGTTTCCAATGGAGGGGGCATGGGTTTGATCCCTGGTGGGGGAACTAAGATTCCACATGCTGCCTGGAGAGGCAAAAAAAAAAAAAAAAAAGTTAGAATAAAATAGGATATTTCCTTTCAGAAGAAAAATATTCATGAGGTCAGTAAAGTGATGTCAAGTTTCCTTAAATAACATGTATCATCGATTTCTCCCTCCAGAATGTACTAAACTTTGGATCATTCTGGCTTTTTTTTAAATTTTTTTAATTTCAGGAGGGCTAATGAAATCCCTACATTCATTCCCTGTGCTGGAAATAAAAATATAAAAAGCAAAATATACATCAAGTGCAGAAATAAAATTTCCTTATTGTCAGACAACTCCATCTTCAGCAGGGAACGACAAACACGTCAAAGCATATTTTAGCTGTTTTCTTTGAATGGCATGCCGTTGTTGGAGCAGCATTTTGTTTTGAAAACTATGGATTAGATCGATGTGTATCTGTTCAGGGGAGTGTCCTATATATAAGGCTTCCCAGCAGGAATGACCATGAATTGGTCTGCAATTGTGTCCAATTGTGGTGTGAAAACACAAGCCCATTAAATGACTCAGAACATTAAGAACAAATATTTCTCAATACTTTGTAAATGGGAATATTTGTAAGTATTGCTACTACTGCTGCTGCTGCTAAGTCACCTCAGTGCAACCCCACAGACAGCAGCCCACCAGACTCCTCCATCCCTGGGATTCTCCAGGCAAGAATACTGGAGTGGGTTGCCATTTCCTTCTCCAATGAATGGTTGCATGCTAAGTCGCTTCAGTCTGAAATGTGCGACCCTATGGACTGTAGCCCACCAGGCTCCTCCATCCTTCAATACTGGAGTGGGTTGCCATGTCCTTCTCCGTTGTAAGTACGGAATATTTTTAAAAATATGTTATAACAATGTCTTTTCAATGCCAAACAAAACCATACTATTTTCTTCAGCAATTTCTCAAAAAGAATTTTTATTCCCATGGCGTGCTGTGATTCATGGGGTCACAAAGAGTCGGACACGACTGAGAGACTGAACTGAACTGAACTGAAGTGACTCAAAATCTTAATTAGGTGTAAAAACACAACTAAATATCAAGTACAAAAATTCTTTCATAAGGTAAAAATACATCCTCCTGTAATTCAGATTGTGAAATTAATCCATTTTATTAACCTTCAATTATAGGAGCCATAGAGTATGCTTATGACCATACTTAACTTCTATTACAAAATCCAAAATGGGCTTCAGAATTAACTTTCTAAATAATACTGATTTAATTCTTCAAAAAAAGTTTATTTGTGATAAAAGTGTGGAGTTGTTTAAAATCTGATATAAGGAAGCCCTATTAGAACCCATTTCTTTTATTTTGGGCATTCTTGTAAATGACAATTCTGTTCAAAGCCCTCAATCTGATCCAGCATTGACTGATCCCGCTTGGGTTTGGATCTTATGAATTAACATTGAAATAATTTCTGCTACATTTATTTAAAATTAACACTAGCTTGAAACCATCTTGAGCATCTCTGTCTGAGTTGGATACAGCTACCTAGAATTGGCAAAAAAAAACTTTCTTTTTTCAATTTGATAAATATTAGCCATTGGTGTCACAGGTGCACTAGTGGTTAAAGAAGCTTCCTGTCAATGCAGGAGATTTAGAGACGTGGGTTCGATCCCTGGGTCAGGAAGATCTCCTGGAGGAGGGCATGATAACCCACTCCAGTATTCTTGCCTGGAGAAGCTCATGGATGGAGAAGCCCAGGCTATAGTCACAAAGAGTCATATATGAGTGAAGCAACTCAGCATGCATGTACACACAGCCTTCGGTGTTATTTGGGGCAAACTGCCATCTGTTTCCTCCGGAGAAGGCAATGGCAAGCCACTCCAGTACTCTTGCCTAGAAAATCCCATGGATGGAGGAGCCTGGTAGGCTGCAGTCCGTGGGGTCGCTAAAGGTCGGACACGACTGAGCGACTTCACTTTCACTTTTCACTTTCACACATTGGAGAAGGAAATGGCAACCCACTCCAGTGTTCTTGCCTGGAGAATCCCAGGGACGGGGGAGCCTGGTGGGCTTCCGTCTATGGGGTCACACAGAGTCGGACACGACTGAAGTGACTTAGCAGCAGCAGCAGCAGCAGCAGCAGCCATCTGTTTCCTCAGTCTGGGCAGAGATGAGTTTGGAGTGTGTGATCCAGACCATAGGAAAGGGTAGAGGCTTGAAAGTCTCTGGTTCCCAGAAAGCCAATGTGGGCACGGAGCACTCAGTGTCAAACCTGGGCAGGGAGAGCTCAGCCCACAGAAACAGAGACTTAACACCTGTGCACCTTATACCTCAGAACAGGTGTGGGGCAGGTGACTCCTGATGGCCCGAGAGATAGATCCCTTGATCTCAGGGATGGAACATGAAACTGGGGCCCCAGCCCCCACCCCCAGTCAGGGCTGTGATTTCACCGTATCATCCCTGGCTCTGGCCTGACAAGCCCCCTGAGTTCCTAACCGGGAGTCTTTTTCTGCCCACACGGTCCTGGGAGGCCTTGTCCAGCCTTGACTTGGTGCACCTGGCTCCTTCCCACCACCAAGACCACACTCCCTTCCAGCCCTGTATTCAGTTCAGTTCAATTGCTCAGTCACGTCTGACTCTTTGTGACCCCATGGACTGCAGCAGTTCCTGTCCAGGCTTCCCTGTCCATTACCAACTCCAGGAGCTTACTCAGACTCACGTCCATTGAGTTGGTGATGCCATCCAACCATCTTCTCCTCTGTCGGCCCCTTCTCCAGCCCTCAATCTTTCCCAGCATCAGAGTCTTTTCTAATGAGTTGGCTCTTTGAATCAGGTGGCCAAAGTATTGGAGCTTCAACTTCAGCATCAGTCCTTCAAATGAATACTCAGGACTGATTTCCTTTAGGATGAACTGGTTTGATTTTGCAGATCATGGGACTCTCAAGGGTCTTTTCCAACACCACAGTTCAAAAGCATCAATTCTTTGGCACTCAGCTTTCTTTATGGTCCAACTCTTACATCCATACATGACTACTGGAAAAACCATAGCTTTGGTTAGATGGACCTGTGTTGGCAAAGTAATGTCTCTGCTTTTTAATATGCGGTCTGGATTTGTCATAGTTTTCCTTCCAAGGACAAGCATCTTTTCATTTCATGGCTGCAGTCACCATCTGAAGTAATTTTGTAGCCCAACAAAATAAAGTCTGTCACTGTTTCCATTGTTTCCCCATCTATTTGCCATGAAGTGATGGGACTGGATGCCATGATCTTGTTTTTTTTGAATATTGAGTTTTAAGACAGCCTTTTCGCTCTCCTCTTTCACTTTCATCAAGAGGCTCTTTAGTTTGCTTTCTGCCATAATGGTGGTGTCATCTGCATATCTGAGGTTATTCATATTTCTCCTGGCAATCTTGATTCCAGCTTGTGTTTATCCAGCCCAGCATTTCGCATGGTGTACTCTGCATATAATTTAAATAAGCAGGGTGACAGTATACAGCCTTGACTTACTCCTTTCCCAATTTGGAACCAGTCTGTTGTTCCATGTTCAGTTCTAACTGTTGTTTTTTGACAAGCATACAGATTTCTCAGGAGGCAGGGAAGGTGGTCTGGAATTTCCATCTCTTCAAGAATTTTCCAGTTTGTTGTGATCCACACAGTCAGAGGCTTTGGTGTAGTCAATAGAGAAGAAGTAGATATCTTTCTGGAACTCTCTTGCTTATTCAATGATCCAGCGGATGTTGGCAATTTGATCTCTGGTTCCTCTGCCTTTTCTAAATCCAACTTGACTATCTGGAAGTTCTCGGTTCATGTACTGTTGAAGCCTTGCTTGGAGAATTTTGAGCAGTACTTTTCTAGCCTGTGGGATGAGTGCAATTGTGTGGTAGTTTGAACATTCTTCGGCATTGCCTTTCTTTGGAATGGGAATGAAAACTGACCTTTTCCAGACCTGTGACCACTGCGGCATTGGCCCCGTCTCTTTCACCTGGGCTACACCTCTCATCATACCATGCACCACTGACAGAACCTGCCGAGCCTCAGCCCCTTGGCCCAGTCGGGTCACTGCCCTCACCCTACCACTACAGATCCCGCCTAGACTTGGCCAGGTTTTGCCAGGCTCCACTACGCTCACATACATCAACACGCCTCCAGACTGGCCCATTCCAGGCACTGCCCCAACCTGGCCTATAGAACTCCCATGCCAAGGCATTGGCTGTTGGTGCAGGTGGCAGCACCCTCCTGTGGACCCCAAGTCTCCCTTCCCAGCTCTGCTCCCAAGGTTGCTCTATGCCTGGTCTTCTCCTGCACTTCCAGGACAAGAAGACCTCATCCTTAACAAGACATGAGTGAAAGCCAGTCTCACACCACCAGTGTTGGCTTCCTTGACCCACTGGCCCAGCCCAGGTGTTAACCAAATACCTGACAAAGGGACTGCCCAGGATGTGGACATACAGACAAGGAAGAAACAGAAAGAAAAACTTACCTTTGGGAAACTTTCCAAAGATATTCACTTTCTGAATAAAAATGATGTACAAACCCATAAAAGCTGGTAGTAGGTGGATGGATGAAAATGTGAAGCTTAAATAAAATAACTGACAAATTATTAAAGCAGACTCAAATTTAATTGGGAATTGTCTCCTAAGAAACCTGTATATGGGTCAAGAAGAAACAGAACCTGACATGGAACAACTGACTGGAGCAAAAGGAGTATATCAAGACTGTATATTGTCACCCAGCTTATTTAACTTACATGCAGAATACATCATGTGAATTGCTGGGCTGATGAAACACAAACTGGAATCAAGATTGCCAAGAGAAATATCAACAACCTTGGATATGCAGATGATACCACTTTAATGGCAGAAAGCCAAGAGGAACTAAAGAAAAAGCCTCTTTTAAAAAAATTTATTTATTTTAATTGGAGGCTAATTACTTTACAATATTGTAGTGGTTTTTAAGAAAGAGCCTCTTGATGAGGGTGAAAGAGGAGAGTGAAAAAGATGGCTTAAAACTCAACATTCAAAAAACAAAGTCCATGGCATCCAGTCTCATCACTTCATGGCAAATAGATGGGGAAACAATGGAAACAGTGACAGAATTTATTTCCTTGGTCTCCAAAATTGCTGTCAATGGTGACTGCAGCCATAAAATTAAAAGACTTGCTCCTTGAAAGAAAAACTATGACAAACCTGGACACCCTATTGAAAGACAGAGACATCACTTTGCTAACAAGGGTCTGTATAGTCAAAGCTATGTTTTTCCAGTAGTGACATACAGATGTGAGAGTTGGACCATAAGGCTCAGCCCCGAAGAATTGATGCTTTCTAATTGTGGTGCTGGAGAAGACTCTTGAGAGTCCCGAGGACTGCAAGGAGATCAAACCAGTCCATCCTAAAGGAAATCAACCCTGAATATTCACTGTAAGTACTGATGCTGAAGCTCCAATACATTGGCCACCTGATGTGAAGAGTCAATGCATTAGAAAAGACCCTGATGCTGGGAAAGACTGAGCAAAAGTAGAAGGGGGCAGCAGAGGATGAGATGATTAGATAACATCACTGACCCAATGAACGTGAATCCGAGCGAACTCCAGGAGATAGTGAAGGACAGGGGGAGCCTGGCTTGCTGGGCAAAGAGTTGGACATGTCTTAATGACTCAACAACAATCATAAGTGGAGAAATTACAATTGGTGACAAACAAGTTATGTTGAGCAGAGCCATAGGACAGTCTGAAGAGACAAAAGGAAGGTTAGCTTTTATTAGGTTTTAGGAGGAAATACGGAGAAGGCAATGACAACCCACTCCAGTACTGTTGCCTGGAAAATCCCATGGGCAGAGGAGCCTGGTAGGCTGCAGTCCATGGGGTCACGAAGAGTTGGACATGACTGAGTGACTTCACTTTCACTTTTCACTTTCATACATTGGAGAAAGAAATGGCAACCCACTTCAGTGTTCTTGCCTGGAGAATCCCAGGGACTGGGGAGCCTGGTGGGCTGCTGTCTATGGGGTCACACAGAGTTGGACATGATTGAAGTGACTTAGCAGCAGTAGCAGTAGCAGGAGGAGGAAACAGTGGAGGTTTGCTTTGAATAACAGTTCACTGGAGAAAAACAAAAATTTGAGATTGTGAGGGTTTCTCGTTGGCTGCAATTGGACTGGGGCAGGGAGGGATCTTCTTCCCTTTTCTTTAACAAGAGATGAAATTCCTATGTGAAAATGTCCTTTCTTGTCAAAATAACTCTTTTTCTGTCTTTCTTTTGGTTATGTGGTTTGCCATGATTTGGTACCCATATGAGAGCTCTTCATGCAGGGCTTCCTGACTCCATTTCAAATGCAGTCTCATTTCTGCAGATGAACAAATGGGTGAGTGGATGGTGGATGGGTGGGTGGGTGAGTAAAATGTGAGGGTAAATGAATGAACGGTGAGTGGGTGGGTAGATGGATTAATGGGTGGGTGGGTGGATGAATGGTGGATGAGTGGATGGTGAATGAATGGATGGTGGATGAGTGATGGTGGATGGATGGTAGATGAGTGGATGGTGAATGAATGGATGGTGGATGAGTGATGGTGGATGGATGGTGGATGAGTGGACGGTGAAGAGATAAATAGATAAAGTGTAGATTTATGTTTGGAATGTTGGATGAGTAGCTGGATGGAAAGATGAATAGAGAGGTAGATGGATGGGTGGTGGATGGGTAGATGGATGGATGGGTGGGTAGGTGGGTGGATGGATGGCAGATGGATGGGTGAGTGGATGAATGGGTGGGTTTGATGGTTTGAGGTGGTATATGGTTTGATGGTTTGATGGGTGAATGGATGATGGATGGATGGTGGATGGCAGCTATTCCTAATTGTCTTTTTAAAAATTTTATTTATTTTTAATTGAAGGATAATTGCTTTATAGAATTTTGTTGTTTTATGTCAAACAGCATGAATCAGCCATAGGTATATATATGTCCCTTCTCTCTAGAACCTCCCTCCCATCTCCCTCCCCATCCCACCCCTCCAGGTTGATACAGAGCCCCTGTTTGAGTTCCCTGCATCATACAGCAAATTCCCATTGGCTGTCTGTTTTACATACAGTAATGTAAGTTTCCAAATTACTCTCCATACATCTCACTCTCTCCTCCCCCTCCCCCATGTCCATCAGTCTTTTCTCCATACTGCCATGCAAATAAATTCATTGGTACCATCTTTCTAGATTCCATATATATGTGTTAGTATATGATACTTTTCTTGCCTGGAGAATCCCAGGGACGGGGGAGCCTGGCGGGCTGGCGTCTATGGGGTCGCACAGAGTCGGACACAACTGAAGTGACTTAGCAGCAGCATATGATACTTTCTCTTTCCGACTTACTTCACTCAGTATGATAGGCTCTAGGTTCATCCACCTCATTAGAACTGACTCAAAAATGCGTTCCTTTTTATGACCGAGTAATATTCCATTGTGTATATGTACCACAACTTCTTTATTCATTCATGTGTCAATGGACATCTAGGTTGCTTCCATGTTCTAGCTATTGCAAATAGTGCTGTAATGAACATTGGGATACATGTATCTTTTTCAATTTTGGTTTCCTCAGGGTACATGCCTAGGAGTGTGATTGCTGGGTCCTATCCTAATTGTCTTTTGAAGAGTGGCCCCAGGGATCAGTGGAGCATACCATTAGGAAAAAAACAGGTGTGTTTTGGCCAGTCACGTCTTTATCATACAGATATGTGCTTTAACTAATGGCCAACAAATATTTATTGAGCACCTGCTGTGTTCCAGGCAGTGAGAATACAGGAATGAACAAAATAGACAGCCCTGCCTTTTTATGGAGCGGACATCACCAGATGGTCAACACTGAAATCAGATTGATTATATTCTTTGCAGCCAAAGATGGAGAAGCTCGATACAGTTAGCAAAAACAAGACCAGGAGCTGACTGTGGCTCAGATCATGAACTCCTTATTGCCAAATTCAGACTTAAATTAAAGAAAGTAGGGAAAACCACTAGACCATTCAGATATGACCTAAATCAAATCCCTTATGATTATACAGTGGAAGTAAGAAATAGATTTAAGGGTCTAGATCTGATAGAGTGCCTGATGAACTCTGGATGGAGGTTCGTGACATTGTACAGGAGACAGGGACCAAGACCATCCCCATGGAAAAGAAATGCAAAAAAGCAAAATGGCTGTCTGAGAAGGCCTTACAAATAGCTGTGAAAAGAAGAGAAGCGAAAAGCAAAGGAGAAAAGGAAAGATATAAGCATCTGAATGCAGAGTTCCAAAGAATAGCAAGGAGAGATAAGAAAGCCTTCCTCAGAGATCAATGCAAAGAAACAGAAGAAAACAACAGAATAGGAAAAACAAGAGATCTTTTCAAGAAAATTAGAGATATCAAGGGAACATTTCATGCAAAGATGAGCTCGATAAAGGAAAGAAATGGTATGGACCTAACAGAAGCAGAAGATATCAAGAAGAGGTGGCAAGAATACACAGAAGAACTGTACAAAAAAGAGCTTCACGACGAAGATAATCACAATGGCGTGATCACTCACCTGGAGCCAGACATCTTGGAATGTGAAGTCAAGTGGGCCTTAGAAAGCATCACTACAAACAAAGCTAGTGGAGGTGATGGAATTCCAATTGAGCTATTTCAAATCCTGAAAGATGATGCTGTGAAAGTGCTGCACTCAATATGCCAGCAAATTTGGAGAACTCAGCAGTGGCCACAGGACTGGAAAAGGTCAGTCTTCATTCCAATCCCAAAGAAAGGCAATGCCAAAGAATGCTCAAACTACCGCACAATTGCACTTATCTCACATGCTAGTAAAGTCATGCTCAAAATTCTCCAAGCCAGGCTTCAGCAGTATGTGAACCGTGAACTTCCAAATGTTCAAGCAGGATTTAGAAAAGGCAGAGGCACCAGAGATCAAATTGCCAACATCCCTTGGATCCTGGAGAAAGCAAGAGAGTTCCAGAAAAACATCTATTTCTGCTTCATTGACTATGTCAAAGCCTTTGACTGTGTGGATCACAATAAACTATGGAACATTCTGAAAGAGATGGGAATCCCAGACCACCTGACCTGCCTCTTGAGAAACCTGTATGCAGGTCAGGAAGCAACAGTTAGAACTGGACATGGAACAACACACTGGTTCCAAATAGGAAAAGGAGTACGTCAAGGTTGTATATTGTCACCTTGCTTATTTAACTTGTATGCAGAGTACATCATGAGGAACGCTGGGCTGGAAGAAGCAGAAGCTGGAATCAAGATTGCTGGGAGAAATATCAATAACCTCAGATATGCAGACACCACCCTTATGGCAGAAAGTGAAGAGGAACTCAAAAGCCTCTTGAAGAAAGTGAAAGAGGAGAGTGAAAATGTTGGCTTGAAGCTCAACATTCAGAAAACAAAGATCATGGCATCTGGTCCCATCACTTCATGGGAAATAGATGGGGAAACAGTGGAAACAGTGTCAGACTTTTTTTTTTTGGGCTCCAAAATCACTGTGGATGCTGATTGTAGCCATGAAATTAAAAGACGCTTACTCCTTGGAAGGAAAGTTATGACCAACCTAGATGGTATATTAAAAAGCAGAGACATTACTTTGCCAACCAAGGTCCATCTAGTCAAGGCTATGGTTTTTCCCGTGGTCATGTATGGATGTGAGAGTTGGACTGTGAAGAAAGCTGATCGCCGAAGAATTGATGCTTTTGAACTGTGGTGCTGGAGAAGACTCTTGAGAGTCCCTTGGACTGCAAGGAAATCCAACCAGTCCATTCTAAAGGAGATCAATCCTGGGTGTTCATTGGAAGGACTGATGCTAAAGCTGAAACTCCAATACTTTGGCCACCTCATGCATCGAGTTGACTCACTGGAAAAGAGCCTGATGCTAGGAAGAATTGGGGGTGGGAGGAGATGGGGACGACGGAGAATGAGATGGCTGGATGGCATCACCGACTCGATGGACATGAGTTTGAATGAACTCCGGAAGTTGGTGATGGACAGGGAGGCCTGGCGTGCTGTGATTCATGGGGTCACAAAGAGTCGGACACGACTGAGCGACTGAACTGAACAAACACTAAATAAACCAGAGGTGAATAAAACCCCCTTTTGGAGGGCTGTGGAGAAAAGCCATTCAGGGTGAGGGGCACAGGAGGTGAGAGAGGGTCCTAAGGCAGCCTTTGTTGAAATGCATTCCTGCTTGTAAACCACCGAGTGTTCATCATAGCGAGAGCAACCGTATTACATGTTGAATGAAATAAGTACATGGAGGAATGGCAGGGAGAAATGGACCATGGGGTAGCCTGGCCCTCACAGCTGGGCATTGGTGTTCTTCCATTGAACATTGATGATTTCATGGGACACCATCAGATGCGGGTACCCTGTGTCCATGCCTGACCAAGGCAAAAACAAGAGCACTCCAAAGTCACATCTACTCAGACAAAAGCAGGAATATTATGGGAACAAATAATGGTTCAATGTCTCTTATCCTGACTAATATAATAGATGGCTGCTGCTTTTCCAGTTATGAGTTAGTCTCCCAATCTTCTGGATAAGAATTAATAAAACATCTGACTTCCCCAGTGGATCAGAATCCACCTTCCAATTCAGGGGACAGCAGTTCAATCCCTAGTCTCGGAAGATCTCACAAGCCTCGGAGCAACTAAGCCTGTGCACCACAGCTACTCAAACCTGCATGCTGTAGAGTCAGTGCTCCACAATAAGAGAAGCCACCACAATGAGAAGCCTGCGCACCGCAAGGAAGAGCAGCCTCTGCTTGCTGCAACCAGAGAAGGCCTGCGCTCAGCACTGAAGACCCAGTGCAACCAAAACTAAATAAGTAAAAGAGTTAGTAAGGTATCCAAAGACAAATTCATCACTGCTTCTTGACAGCATCCAACCCCACGCAAAGCCTCACCTCCTTGGACACCACTTCCCCATCACCCAACTCAAATCCTTAAAGTCCTTTCCAATTCCTCTTGTTTCTCATGATGTAGGGTTCTATGGAACAACTAAAATAACCCAACGTTTTCTGGCTACAGGTGTGTTCTTACTGGCTGGTTGCAGGTGTGTTCTTGTTGGTTGTTGGAAAGAAGACATTGACAGTCAAGAAGCAATCAAAATGAAATTATTTGAATTGAAACAATAGTTCAATATTCTGTGGTTTTTGAAACTCTCCTCACCTCCATTCCCTACCATCTTTACACTGGAGGACCTGGATAAGCTAAATTTTCTGATCTCAGAAAAAGCCTCCAGGAAACACAAGGAGAACTTTGGAAATCAAAGTTTAGTTACTGTTCCAGGGAACAAGAGGGCTTTCTTGACTGAAAAATCCAGTACCCCTGTGAATCAGGGATTCTGATGACTTGTGCAAAATTTGGTTTTAATGATTAGATTTGAAATGCGATGGAAGTATGAACAGTATAGCCAGCCTTCCATTATATGAGTTAAGGATGGAAAGTAAAAATAATAATCATTAAATAAAGTCACCCAGTTGACCTAGCTCATTTTAGCACCAATTCTCGTCATCAGCCCATCGTCTGTGAATCTTTTCTGAACTTTTCATTTCTGTTCAACGTTACACCCTGCTCTCAGTCATGATTAATATTCTCCAGCTGAAATTCTCCTCTAATATCAGAAATATGACAAAAATGCTGGCGGAAGCCCTTTGGGCATCATTCAGGTGACACTTGAGTCATTCTCCTGAACCTCTCTGAAATGAGCTTCTTGTGTAATTGGATGAATCAAATCAATAAATAGAGAGGATATTTATCCATCACCCTTCCTCTTCCGCCATCACTTGTGGGGCGTGACGCATGCCCTAGTGGATTAAATCCAGACCTAGATTGTCATAACTTTGGCAGCTCATCCTTCTTTGAGAAATGGTTTTCTAGGTCACAGCCTGGAGATGGATGTCTCTGAAAGAAAAATGATGCCCGAAAGAGAAGCACCAGCCCATCTGTCACTGCCCAGAAGGTCCCACAGAAATTCATCTTTTTTCAGGCAAACGCATGGACTTGTTTTTCAAAGTACTTTACAAAAATGTCTGGGCCTCTTGAATTGTGCTCTTGTCATTGGGAATATAGCCATTTTCTCATGTGGTCACCCCTGTTGCAGGGTAGTTGTGGGCAAGTCATACTAGTCCAATTCCATTAAGCCAGTTTTCTTGGGTACCCTGCAATGGAGGGATTCCTGAGGCCCAGGGCTCCCCTAGAAAGAGATTCTCTACATACTCGCCACCTTCCAGCAATGTCAGGAGTGGGACATTCGAGGGGTGTCACATACAGAGAACCAGCTCAGCCAGATCTGGGTTCCCATGACAGCACAGTGCTGATCAGTTGGGAACTTGGGCAGCCCCACTTCCGTTATCTGAAAAGCAGGAGTGTCACTGTGGCTCTGTACCTCCTTCCTGGACACCTGGCCATGTGCTGCCCACAATTCACAGAGCCCGTGAATTGCATAAACCTTGGCATCGTTTTTATTATCCCACTTATAGAGAAAGTGCCAAGCTTCCCTAGTCTCTTTGCAGTGATGTGGGCTTGCTAACTGTCACTGGGAGGCTTGTCCCCAAGCCTTGGGACTCTGCTGGGCTGGCTAGGCCCTGGCTTCCCCCAGAGCAATGTCCGCACTCCCATGATGGAGCCAGGCACTCACATGCTGCCTCAACAGATGCTGGTGGAATAATGTAAGATTGCGTTCTCTGAGTCTGGAAATTAGACGTACAAAGTTCAGTATAATCCTCCTGCAACTGGATGGGGCTTCATTCCCGGGCTTGATAAAATGCGTGCCCACAAGGGAGAACCAGCTCCCCATCTGCAGTAAATCAGTTGAGGGTATTAACATACTCAGTCTGCTGTCAAAGTAGAGATGGGTACACACTAGGTGATGCTCAATCAGAAGCGTGCAGTTGTGTGCAGTCGTTCCAATTGTGTCCAACTCTTTGTGACCCCATGGACCATAGCCCACCAGGCTCCTCTGTCCATGGAATTCTCCTGGCAGGAATATTGGAGTGGGTTGTCATGCCCTCCTCCAGTTGATCTTCTTGATCCAGGGAGCAAACCCACAATTCCTGCATTTCATGCAGATTCTTTACCACTGAGCCACTGGGGAAGCCCCAATCTGGAAGACCGCTTTGTTAATAAATCCACTGGAACACAAAAAAGCATGAAGAAGATTACTCTTAGGAGACTAGTTGGCAGGTCTATAAGTTTGTTTTCAGATCGTGGAAGGTATTGTACTGAGAAGAAGCAAAATTTTGGACAGCTGGGTTATTTTGTGCTAATTTATCTTCTAAATTTTTTTTCTGGGTATGATTCAACACATCTTTCCTATAATCAACCAGTATCCACTTGTGTTAAGTTCTTCATATTTTGAGGGTCTCCCCATTTTTTCACAACAGGAATTGATGATGTGTTTTGAATTTCATCTGATCATTGCTGCCACAACTCTGATTCTGTGTCTGGCACTGTGGTCAGCCCTAGAGATGAAGATGATTTATGGGATTCGATGGGATGACACATGAAAGCTCTGGCAGGTGCCCGGCATGGTTGACCAACCAATACCTTCCATACACGTCTAGGATGCCCTGGACTGGGTTGTTTAAACAACAAATGCTTACTTACAGTTCTGGAGGCTGGAAATTTAAGAAGGATGCCAGTTTGGCCAGGTTCAGATGAGGACTCTTATCCTGATTTGCAGGCGGCCACCTTCTTGCTGTGTCCTTACATGATAGAGAAAGATCATCTCTCTCATGTTTCTTTTCAGAAGGGCACTAATTGCATTCATGAGAGCTCCATTCTCATGACCTAATCACCTCCCCCAAAAGTCCAACCTCCTAACACCATAATCTTGGAGGTTAGGGCTTCAAAATATGGATTTGGGGGGCACAAGTGTTCATGTCACAGGTGGGTACATTACTTGATACATCTTTTTCCCCTGGGCTCCCCGAGGAGGGATGCAAGCACAGGGAGCCTTCAGGCTGGGTCTTAGGGATGAGTTCGATGTCTATAAGGCAAAGAGCATCATGGGCAAAAAAGAAACTGCAGAGACACAGGACGGTGTCCATTCAGAGGTTGGTCCTAAGTAGCTCATGCTGTGGGAGGTGGTCCCAAGAGTTGGGGGAAAACCAGATTAGGAGTGGGCTGGAGCCTCCCTTGGAAGGGAAGGATGGACTTTCCCCTGAGCCCTATCCCACAAGCATTTGGCTTTCTGATTCTGTTCCTTTGCTCCTGGTGCTCCACAATGGCCAGAAATTCCTGCTGGGGGGCTGAATGGAAGCACTTCCAAACCAGCTCCAAGTCTGATTTCCTGTCCACTCTGAGCTGAGAAGGGCTCTGGAGGCAGATGTCTTCTACATTGGGCAAGCAGACGGTGGCCAGTGCAGTAAGTGGGTAGATTGCAATAGTTCCTCTGCTGAGAAGTGGGCTTTCTCTCTGCTCTTGTTACAGGTTGAATTGTGTCCCACCTCCCCACCCCCCAGATTTATAAGTTGAAGTCCTAAATCCAGGACCTTAGAATGTGATGTATTTGGAGTCAGAGCCTTTAAAGAGATGGTTAAATGAGGTCATATGGGTGGGTTCGAATCCAGTGGGATGTGTGTCCTCACAAGAAGAGATTAGGACACAGACCCACAGAGAGGAAAGACCTTGTGAAGACACAGGGAGAAGGTGGACGTCTACATGCCAAGGAGGGAGGCCTCAGACATAACCATCTCTGTAGACAACTTGGTCTTGAACTTCCAGCCTCCAGGACTGTGAAACAATAAATTTCTGTTGTGTAAATGCCCAAGCAAACTATTACAGGACCCTTTGAAGGTAGGCTGGCTAGGCTTAGATGAAAGGAATTCGGTGTAAGTGACCCTGAGGGCTTCCAAGTCAGGTTGAGATCTGAAGAGCCCCAAAGCTTTCACTCTTGCCCTTGTGCTACCCTGAGACACCTCATACTGCCCTGAGACACTGTGTGAGGGCTTCAGGACTAGGCGGATGAGCAGGTGGAGAGGGAGGCCTGGCTACCAGCCAGTACCAGCCCCCAGCCAGGTGGGTGAGGTCCTCTTAGAAGCCAGGGCAATGTGAGTGACCAGAACAACACCAGCAGACTCCTCACCCTCTGTGAACAATGCAGTCCAAACTGCTGACCCCCATACTCAGGAGCCAATAACATGGTGTTGTCTTAAGCTGTTAAATTTTGGGGTTTTTTCTTGCACAGTAACAAATGACTGAGACAATAAGTTTTGGCTGGGATAATAAACACAGAACTCATGCACCAGGTGAAAGGATTTCCCAAAATTCACTCATTCAGCAAATTGTGTTTGAGACCCAGTGTGTGTCAGCCTCTGTTCTAGGGCCTTGGGATACATTGGTGAGCAAAACAGAGTCCTTGCCTTCATAATATTGCTAATAAATAGAATAAGTAAACAAGATATGATTAGTGAAAACACATTAAAGAACCTTGGTAAGGGGATAGGAGATACAGGGGGAGGAAATGGCAGGGTTTCATTTTAAACAAAGGTTGTCAGGCAGGACCCATGAGCAGAGGCAAAGTTTTGTGGGTTTTTTTTTGCTACAGTTGTTTTTTGTTGTGCACAGGTTTTCTCCAGTTGCAGCAAGCAGGGTTACTGTCTAGTTAAAGTTCAAGGGCTCAGAAGTCGCAGCTCATGTCCTGTAGATGGGAGGGGCTCAGTGATTGTGGCCCACGGGCCTAGTTGCCCTGTGGCATGTGGAATCTTCCCATGGACTACAGATTGAACCCATGTTCCCTGCATTGGCAGGCAGATTCTCAACCCCTGAACCACTGCTGCTGCTAAGTCGCTTCAGTCGTGTCCGACTCTGTGCGACCCCATAGACGGTAGCCCACCAGGCTCCCCCGTCCCTGGGATTCTCCAGGCAAGAACACTGGAGTGGGTTGCCATTTCCTTCTCCAATGCGTGAAAGTGAAAAGTGAAAGTGAAGTCGCTCATTCGTGTCTGACTCTTAGCGACCCCATGGATTGCAGCCTACCAAGCTCCTCCATCCATGGGATTTTCCAGGCAAGAGTACTGGAGTGGGCTGCCATTGCCTTCTCCACTGAACCACTAGAGAAGTCCAAATTTTGTTAATATCTTTTTAATCAGGCATAGAAACTGTTTTCTTTCTTCTGTTTTGAAAAAAATGCTCTCCTTTTTTTAAAGAGCTGTTATTATTCTGTTTATTTTTGGCTGGGCTGGGTCTTCATTGCTGCACAGGCTTTTCTCTAGTTGTAGCGAACAGGGGCTAGTTGCCCCTAGTTGCCGAGTGCGGGCTTCTTATTGTGGTGGCTTTTCTTGTTGTGGAGCAAAGGCTCTAGGGCACACGGTTCAATAGTAGTTGTGGTTGCCCAGCTCTAGGGCGCAGGCTCAGTAGCTGTGATACATTGGCTTAGTTGTATGTGGGATCTTCCTGGATCAGGGATGGAGTCCCTGGCATTGGCAGGCAAATTCTTATCCACTGAGCCACCAGGGAAGTCCTCTATTTTTTTTAAAAAAATATTTATTTGGCTGTGTGGGGTCTCAGTTTTGGCATTTGGAATCTTAGTCCCCCAACCAAGGAACAAACTCACATCCCTTGCTTCGCAAGGGGGGTACTTAACAACTGGACCACCAGCAAAGTCCCAGAGACTCAACCTTGGTGAATGAGCTGGCCATGTAGATATCTGGGGTGAGCATTCCAGTCAGAGGGAGCAGCCAGTGCCAAGTCCCTGAGGTAGAAGCTGCTTGGAGGACAGTGAGCAAGGCAGAGAGAGGGCCATAGGAGAGGAGGGATGGCCCACTGAGCCACTGTAAAGACTTTTCCCAGAATGGAGTTGTTTTTTTTTTTAATAATAATAATAAACCAGTATTTGGGTGAGTGATACCCAGGGGAAGCCTGAAGTCCAGAACTGGCTGCTTACCACCAAGAAGAACTGAACAACTCTTCTTGCTGTCAAAAGCTCTCCACATTCATACACCTTCTGGGAGCTGTGCACAGTCATGCCCTTGGGTCCTCCTGATTCTATCCCGTTCCCCAGGAAGGGGGCTTTGTGTGGCCAGTAGAGGTGAGATGGGGCAGTGGTCAGGCACAAGGCACTCTGCTTTGCAGCCTAGGTCACCACGTGAAGACACCATGTGAGGTCATTGTCACCAAGAAGACCACCTGTGACACCGCCCTTCTCTAACCATTTGTCTCCTGACCTTGGGACCTTATCGGCTGCTGCTGCTGTTTCTCTGCCCACCCCCCCGCCTCCCCCCCAACACAGCAAGATTCCTTCAAAGAGCTCCTCATTCATGGGCTCTGCTTCTTTCCCCTCGTTCTCACTTGAACCCACTCCTATTGTCATTTCAACCCTCTAAACCACCAAAACTGCTCCAGTCAAAATTGTTAGACCTGCTGTGTTGCTCCCTGGATCCCCTAGTCATTGCTCATCCGCGGTCTTTGATGTGGTCCATCCCTCCTTCCTTCTAGAAATGCTGACTTCATCAGGCCTCTTCCTTGATCTCTTCTGCCTTGCTCCCCTTGCCCCCTGTGAACCCTCTGCTAGCTCCTCCAGTCTCCCCGTGGGGCTCCTGGCCCCGCACCCTCCTCTGTTCTCTCCACCTTGACTTCCTTGGTGATCCATGCACCTGATGCCTTTAGATACCATCTGATGACCCCCGTATTTTACCTGCAGCCCAGGTCTTCCTCCTGGACCCCACGTGTTTCCAGACACCCTCCTGTCCTCTTCTCTGGGAGTCTAAGAAGTACCCTCAAATTAACATATTGAGGGAATATGTGTGCAGGGACATCCCCTGCAGACCTGCTCCTGCATTATAATTGCAGGTGACATCACCCTTCCAGGTTCTCAGGTCAATAACGTTGGGGTCATCCTCGATGTATCCTCTCACCTCCACTTCACCAGCAAATCTCACTGGCTCTTCCTTCAACATAGCTGCAGAGTCTGTTCTTTCTCACCACCCCTAGTTCCCATCTCTACTGAGTGGTCCCCACACCACTTTCACCCCATCCCCCTTGCAGTCTCCTTCCCACACAGTGGCCAGAGTAAGCCTTTTAAAAAGTAATTCACAGGGACTTCCCTGGTGGTACTGTGGTTAAGAATCCGCCTTGCAATGCAAGAGATGAGGGTTCAGTCCTTAGTCGGGGAACTAAGATTCCACATGTGGCCGAGCAAATAAATCTACCTGCCACAACTAGAGAATCAGAGTACCTCTTCAGAAAGTCTTGCATGATGCAACAAAGACCCTGCCTGAGTGCTGCAACTAAGACCTGATGCAGCCAAATAAATAATTACATTGTGCCATATTTTTGCTCCAAATGAGTTTTCTGTTCTACTCACTTTAAGCGGGGCTTCCCTGGTGGCCCAGATGGTAAAAATGCGAGAGCCTGCAATGCAGGAGACTGACATTTGATCCCTGGGTTGGGAAGATCCCCAGAGAAGGGAATGGCTACCACTCCAGTATTCTTGCCTGGAGTATCCCATGCACAGAGCGGCCTGGCAGGCTACAGTCCATGGGATCGAAAGCAGTAGGACACAACTGAAGACTAAACACTTTCACTCACTTTAAAACAGCAAGTCTTTAAGAGCCTAGATCTGTCCCACCACTTTCTCCCCCTTGGCCACTCTCCTTGAGCCACACTGAATTCCTGCGTGTGGCTCAAACAGGCGTAGCCCAGTCCTACCCCAGGGCCTTTGCCCTTGCTATTGCCATGGCCTGGAACATTCTTGTTCTCAGATGGCCACATGACATGCGCCTCATGCCTTCCATGCTGACCCCCTGTACAGATACATCTATGTATAGTCAATATCACCTCCAAAGCGCACTTCCTTTTTCATGGCACTTGTCATCACCTGGTGTAAACTGAGGCTTTGTTTATTTTTATATCACCAGTATCTTGACCAGTACCTGGCACATCCCAGGTGCTCAATAAATATTGTTGAATGAACAAGGGAATGACATGACTCCCTTGTTTAAAGCCCTCATTGTGTCCTCATGGTTATTAAAGTGAAGTGAAGTGAAAGTCGCTCATTCATGTCCAACTCTTTGTGACCCCATGGGTTATACAGTCCATGGAATTCTCTAGGCCAGAATACTGGAGTGGGTAACTGTTCCCTTCTCCAGGGGATCTTCCTAACCCAGGGATTGAACCCAGGTCTCCCGCATTGCAGGTGGATTCTTTACCAGTTGAGCAACAAAGAAAGACCAAGAATGCTGGAGTGGGTAGCCTGTCCCTTCCCCAGCAGATCTTCCCAACCCAGGAATCGAATGGGGATCTCCTGCATTGCAGGAGGATATTTTACCCACTGAGCTGTGAGGATTACTAAAGGGTAATCCAAATCTATTGATGTGGTGAGTTGATCCAGTCCTGTTGAGCTCTCTGGTCTTTGCTAGCTGTGTCCAGGTTTTGAAAACATGTGAGGCACATCCTCTAGGCCCTGGTTTAGGCTGGTCTCTCACCTGTGCCTTGCTCACCTCTTCTGCAAAGCCCTCCTGATTCTCCTGGGAGGGCTTTGACTCCCAGTTTATTGTTGTTGTGGAATTAACAAGGGAGGCATTCAGCAACTGTTTATAAGAAATGGCTGCTTGCATGCATGTGTGCTCAGTCGGTCAGTCGTGCCCTACTCTTTGCGGCCCCATGGACTATAGCCTGCCTGGCTCCTCTGTACGTGGAATTTTTTTTTTTTTAAACAGGCAAGAATACTGGAGTGTTTTGCCATTTCCTCCTCCAGGAGATTCCCCCACCCAGGGATAGAACCTGCATCTCCTGCATCTCCCGCATTGACTGGCAGATTCTTTACCACCATGCCACTTGGGAATATAAATTGTTGTTGCTGATGTTCAGTCACTAAATCATGTCTGACTCTGCAGCCCCATGGACTGCAGCACATCGGGCTTCCCTGTCCTTCACTATCTCCTGGAGTTTGCTCAAACTCATGTCCACTGAGTCAGAGTTACAAATTAAACCTACAACTAACATAGATGAGGGTAAATATAGAATTTTAATTAGAATAAAATTAATCTATCTCTGAGCATATGACACAATTTTTTAACTTTTTCATGCTGTTTTTATTATTATTATTTGACTGCACCTCGAGGCATATAGGATTTTAGTTCCGCAAGCAGGGATTGAGCCCATGCCCCTGAATTGAAAGCATGCCGTCATAACTGCTGGACAACCAGGCAAGTCCTGAACTATGATTTGTACATAAATAGAAATAAGAGTGGACCCCATGACATCTGAAATATCAGATGGATGTCTGATTCTGAACTTCCACAAACCAACGTTGGCCTAAAAAACAGCATGATATAGCAGTATTTGAAGGGCACAAGCACATTCCTATTGGATCATCCTAAATTAGGAGTTAGTCATCGCCAAGAAAGAACTGAACAGTCATGAAACTTTTGGCAAAGTCACTTCCCATCAATTTCTCCTCGTTGAGCTCTCACAACCAGGGACAATCGCTATAAATACTATGTTCAAAAGTTCTGCTCACACTATAAAAAGGTAAAGATGGAGCAGAGAGGGTGAACTTAGATCAGCTTCAAAACAAGGACTAAAAGGAAGTTTTTGACTTGGTACTCCATGGGCCCAAGTCAGCCAAAACATGTTCTATTAACTGTTTGCTTCTATGTGACACAAAAGCAACATCCTTCTGGTTAATAAAGGGATTTGCAACTAATAAAAGGAGTCCCACTGGTGATGATCAAAAAAGTCAATACTAAAAGGAAATTAACCCTGAATATTCATTGGAAGGACTGATGATGAAGCTGAAACTCCAATATTTTGGCCATTTGATGTGAAGAGCTGACTCATTGGAAAAGACCCTGATACTGGGAAAGATTGAGGGCAGAAGGACAAGGGAGTGACAGAGGATGAGACGGTGGGATGGTTTCACTGACTCAATGGACATGAGTTTGAGCAAGCTCCGGGAGATGATGAAGGACAGGGAAGCCTGGTGTGCTGCAGTCCATGGGGTCACAAAGACTCAGACACAACTGAGAAACTGAACAACAGCAGCATGGGCTATGAAAGGCGGTCATTGTTCACACATGTTCATGAATGTGAAGTCGTGGTGCCTAGCACAGGGGCTGCCAGCACTGAGTGACGTGCTTGGGACATTTCTGGGACAAGGTCACATTGTCATTGACAGTCTGTTGAAGGAAAGAGGCTAATTTTCTTTTAAGCTTAAGCTTGAGTAGTAACTTAATTAGGCCAGGCTGTAAAAATCATCACTAATAACTGTCAGAAGTACCCCTGAGTCACCAGAGAATGACAAACTTGGCAGACAGCCTCTTCCACAGAGAAGAGGAACAGTCTGGTGTTCCCCCTCTCTAAAAGCCCTCAAGGGGTGCCAACAAGCCCCTAGTCTCAGCTTGCATGCTTCTCATCTCTTGGAAGGAATTTACTTCATGAGTTCCTGCATATACACACACATGCATGTATGCACACACACATCACACAAATACACTGTGTAATACATATATACTATATATACTTTTTACATATATATTTTACATCTATGTGCAAAATAGCATTTTAAGAAAAGAAAAAAATCTTTACCCTCACACAACTCTTTTCAATTTTATATTATATATTTTTATATACTTAACAGTTCTTATCCAGAGTCACCTTTTTTACATAGTGTCAGTCATCCTATATTCTAATTTTTTAAACTGGGAAAGGAGTACATCCAGGCTGAATTTTGTCACCCTGCTTATTTAACTTATAGGCAGAGTACATCATGCAAAATGCCAAGCTTGATGAAGCAGAAGCTGGAATCAAGATTGTCGGGAGAAATATCAATAACTTCAGATACAAACGATACCACCCTTATGACAGAAAGTGAAGAAGAAATAAAGAGCCTCTTGGTGAAGGTCAAAGAGGAGAGTGAAAAAGCTGGCTTAAAACTCAACATTCAATAACTGAAGATCATGGCATCCAGTCCCATCACTTCATGGCAAGTAGATGGGGCAAACAGTGAAAACAGTGACAGACTTAATTTTCCTGGGCTCCAAAATCACTGCAGATGGTGACTGCAGCCACAAAATTAAAAGACGCTTGCTCCTTGAAAGAAAAGCTACGACAAACCTAGACTCAGAGACTCAATAGTGTCTGACTCTTTGTGACCCCCATGAACTATACAGTCCATGCAATTCTCTAGGCCAGAATACTGAAGGGGTTAACCTTTCCCTTCTCCAGGGGATCTTCCCAACCCAGGGATCAAACCCAGGTCTCCCATATTGCAGGTGGATTCTTTACCAGCTGAGCCACAAGGGAAGCCCACAAACCTAGACAGCATATTAAAAAGCAGAGACATTACTTGGCCAACAATGGTCTGCCTAGTCAAAGCTTTAGTGTTTCCAGTAGTCATGTCTGGATGTTAGAGCTGGACCATAAGGAAAGCTGAACTCCAAAGAATTGAAGCTTTTGAGCTGTGGTGTTAGAGAAGCCTCTTGAGAGTCCCTTGAACTGCAAGGAGATCAAACCAGTCAATCCTAAAGGAAATAAGTCCTGAATATTCATTAGAAAAACTGGTGCTGAAGCTGTAGCTCCAATACTTTGGTCACTTGATGCAAAGAACTGACTCGTTGGAAAAGACCCCGATTGCTGGGAAAAATTGAAGGCAGGAGGAGAAGGGGACAACAGAGGATGAAATGGTTGGATGGCATCACCGACTCAATGGCCATGAGTTTGATCAAGCTCCGGGAGTTGGTGATGGACAGGGAAGCCTGCTGTGCTGCAGTCCATGGGACAACAAAGAGTCAGACACAAGTGAGCAACTGAACAGCAATATTATTGTATTGCCCAAGTCCTATAATCTTCTAGTTACTATTTTAATGATACTAAAATCTCATGTCTATAACCTCTTTCAGGTACTAACTCAGTCACTTGTGTTGGGCATTTGGGCCAGAAATGGGGGCATGAAGGTTGAGTTATGGGGCTTCCCTCGGTGGCTCAGTGGTAGAGAACCCACCTGCAAACGCAGGAGAAGCAGATTCGATTCCTGGGTTGGGAAGATCACCTGGAAGAGGAAATGGCAACCCATTCCAGTCTTCTTACCTGGGAGATCCCATGGCTCCCAGAGAAGGCTGGAAGGCTACAGTCCAGGGGTTGCAAAAGAGTCAGACACGACTTAGTGACTGAACAACAACAGGTTGAGTTATGCTGTGGATATGTTTGCTTTGCAAAAGCAAAAGTAGTTCTTGATTTTTTTTAAAAAAGATTTTAATTAGTTGCCAAGGGGAAATCATGGATAACCCTTAAAATCAGATTTATAGCATTCAAGCTTGGCCCCTAAGCAGCTGCAGTCCACCCTCCTTTAGAGAGAACACATGCTCTCCACTTGGTTACAGAGACCACCACTCGCTGTAGTCATTCTCCAAGCCAGCACCACTCATCCACATTATCATGTCTTGATTCCTAGATGCACTTGAGTTGGCAACCTTTGGTTTAATCTCTTTCCCACTCTAGGCAATCGTTTGCTTCTGTTGCATTATTTTCTTAGGGTATATCTCTGAAACAAGATTCATGGGTACAAATACATTTTTACTCTCGCTGTAATATACTCCATTTGGGATGTTTGTTGAGGCCACAGTCCTCTCTTTGGGGAATAACTGTCCTAGATCCTCTCCTGTAAGGGAGCTCAGCAAAAGCCCAGCTTTCCCACCATCCCCCACCCAGGGGGATTCTGCTTCCTGCTGCTGCAAAGTTCTTTCTCATTCCAGGAGCTACCGTGTGACTTCCAAATACACTTTATTTTCTTAAGCTGGATCTAAGTGGTTTCTGGTGGCCCCATTCTGCATGTCAGTTTCTTTTTTAAAATTATATATTTAGTTAGTTGTGCTGGGCCTTGGTAGCAGCATATAGAATCTGCATGCTAACTCTTAGTTGCGGCATGTGGAATTTAGTTCCCTGACCAGGGATAGAACCTGGGCCCCCTGCATTGGGAGCATGGAATCTTAGCCACTGGACCACCAAAGAAGACCATGAAATGTGCCCATTTTAAGTGTACAGTTTGATGAGTTTAGATCAATGTATGTATCCATGTAACTATTGCCTTGATCAAGATATAGAACAGTGTCATAGCCGCCAGAAGTTCCCTTTTCTCCCTAAGTCAATCCTCCAACTCCCACTGAACTCTTTTTTTGTTTTGTTTTAAAAACTAATCTCTTGGTCAAATTCCTGTTTTTCAAATTTATTTTTAATTGGAGGATAATTGCTTTACAATGTTGTGTTGGTTTCTGCTGTACAACAGCAGAATCAACTATACCTGTTTTTTGATACCACGGATTTGTTTTTACCTGTCCTAGAACTTCATTTAAATGGAATCATGTAACATGTACTCTTCTGGGTCTGGCTTATTTCACTCGGTATAAAGTTTCTGAGATTCATCCGCCTTGTCTTTATCAGTAGTTCCTTCGCATTGCTGAGTGGCAGTCCATCGTGTGATGTTGCTGTTGTCTCAATCGTGGCTGACTCTGCAATCCCAGAGACTGTAGCCCACTAGGTTCCTCTGTTCATGGGATCTTCTAGGTCAAAATACTGGAGTGGGTTGCCATTTTCTCCTCTAGGGGATCTTCCTCACCCAGGGATTGAACCCGAGTCTCCTGCATTGCAGGTGGATTCTTAACCATCTGAGCCACCAGGGAAGCTTATTGTGTGATGGGGCACAGTTTATTTAACCAGGCTCCTGCTGACGGTCATCTGGATTATTTACAGGTATTAACAGCAGTGAACACGCATATCCAAGTGTCTGTTGAATGTATGTTTTCATGTCACTTAGGTATACGCCTCGGACAGGGATTTCTGGGTTGTAGTTTGTGCTCAGCCGCTCAGTTATGTTGACTCTGTGCGACCCCATGGACTGCAGCCCACCAGGCTCCTCTGCCCATGGAATTCTCCAGGCAAGAATACTGGAGTGGGTTGCCATTTCCTCCTCCAGGGGATCTTCCCAACCCAGGGATGGAACCAGAGTCTCTTGAGTCTTCCTGTACTGGCAGGTGGATTATTTACCAGGTGGATTATTCCACCACCCGGAAAGTCCTGTTGCATAGTGTAGTACATGTTTGAGTTCATAAGAATGTCTCAAGTTGTTTTCCCGATTGTATCATTTTACATTCCAGTCCCTTATATGAGAGGCCCATGCTCTGTACCTTTGCAACACTTGGAATTATCGATCGATTGCAGGAGTTGTGGTGGGTATGTAGTTGCATCTCATTGTGATTTTAATTTGCATTTCTCTTATAACTAATGATGCTGCTTTTTTCAAGTCCTAATTAGCAACCTGAATAGAATATCTTCTCATGTGAAGAATCTGTTCATTTTGATTATTCTTTTATTTGGGTTGCTGGCTTATTGAGTTGTGGTTGTTTATACCATCTGGGAGAAGTCTTTGGTCTGGCATAGGTTTTGTGAATGTGTTCTTGCAGTTGTGGCTGGCATTTTCATGTTCTTAACAGTATCTTTCAAAGAGCAGATGTTTCTAATTTTGATGATGTCCAACTTATCCATTTTTTTCTAATATGGCTGGTGTCATGTCTAGGAAATATTTGCCTGCCTTCAGTTTGTGAAGGTGTTCATGTGTTCTCTCTAGTAATTCCTTAGTTTTAACCATATGTTCAGGTCAATATAGGGCTTTGGGCTCTTTAAAAATTTTTATTTATTTGACTGTGCTGGGTCTTCGTTGTGGAACATGGGATCTGTGATCTTTGTTGCAACATGTGGGGTCTAGTTCCCAGACCAGGGATCAGACGTGGGCCCCCTGCCTTGGGAGCTCCAAGTCTTAGCTACTAGACCCCAGGGAAGTCCCCAGCACAGAGTTTTGAGCAAAGACTTGGTATGACACAATGTATGTGTTAATAGCATCATTGAACTGTTTTGAGATGAGACTGGTGGGCTGAATTAGCCTTGAGGACGTTAGTAAGGAGGATACTGTGAAGGTTCAAGCTGAGAGCAGCCAGGGCAAATGGGGCTGCAGGAGAGCAGTGAAATACTGGGAATACAGGTGAGGTTTTCAGGCTTGTTCTTCATCTTCCTTAATGAGTATTATCCAACTTTAAGGAAAGTTATTTCCCTTCTCTGAAGACCCCTGTGCTTGTAGTTTTACATGAGGCCAAGTGTATGTACAGAACTTGCCTTGAGATTGAATTTTTGCTGTGAATTTATCTTCATTTTAAAAAAGTAAATTATTTGTTTTGACTTTAATTGCATGCATTGTCATTCTTCAGGCATTGTTGTTCAGTCACTAAGTTGTGTCAGACTTTTTACAGCGCTATGGATTGCAGGACCCAGGCTTCCTGGTCCTTCATTACCTCCCTGAGTTTGCTCAAACTCATGTCCATTGAGTCAGTGATGCCATCCAACCATTTCATCCTCTGTCGCCCCCTTCTCCTCTTGCCCTCAATCTTTCCCAGCATCAGGGTCTTTTCCAATGAGGTGGCTGTTTGCATCAGGTGGCCAAAGTATTGGAGCTTCAGCTTCAGCATCAGTCCTTCCAATGAATATTTACGGTTGATTTCCTTTAGGAAATCTTCAGGCATGGAAGCCCCAAAGAAAATATGACAGTTCATCTATTCATTCACAAAAGATCAAAAACAGAAAATCAACACATTTCAGGCAGTGCTCTACAATACTTCTGCTGGGTAGGACTCATAAATCCATGTCCCTGTCTTGGACACTTCAACTCATGTCTGATCCTTTCTTTAACTTGAGATTTATTGCTCTCAATTACTCCTTTTTGCCAGATTTATAAACGTAACTGTTCTTTATTTAATACGTATTTTGTACACTAGGCAACAAGACAGTAAATTTATTGTCTATGAGTTGCTACTTTGAAAAATTACATCAATGCAAAGTGACTGCTTTTCAGCCTTCCTAGCCAATAAATTCATTTCTTTTTTTTTTGTAGGGAATGATATGAGGTCATAGGATAATATATATAATCGCTGATCACAGAGTTAGAAGAAGCAAGTTGCAGGCAACTGCTCTAACACTGGACTCTACCCCCGAGAAGGAGCAAGTTGAAAAAAGCTAAGAAGGAAGATTTCTATCTCCTGCCAATTATGTATAAGCTGGTCTCCTGCTGTTTGCTTTTCATAGGATCCTTAAATCCGCTCCTGTCTCTTCCTGTCCTTGACTCCAGGCAAGAGTCCCTGCAGCTCTTAGGTAAGATGATTTTTTTTCCCTTATGTTAGTCTTGAACAAGTCTTCAAGGGTCTTAAATGCAAAGTTAAAGATGAAAATGAAAATTCTTTCTTAAAGGAGTCTTGTTAATAGTCCCAGCTATGAAAAGAATTCTGAGGATTCTTAAAGCATGTCTCAGAGTCAAGAATGGATTCAGTTTTTTCCTTTCTAAAATATAAAAGTAGAAGGGGAACATTGCTTATTTAACATCACTTCTGTAATTCTGAGTTATTTTGGTCAGTCTCTTTTTTCTGTTTTGAAAATGGCACTAAATTTAAAACATCGTTGCTTTTAGTCTTTATTTTAAGTGAACTGGTTGAATGCAAAACTGGTTGTTCCAATTATATATTAAAGTATTTTGATTTTATCTTATATTATTTTAAATTAAAAGGCAGTCATCTGACATGTGTTACATGAAACAAAAATGTTTTTTAAAATACAAAAAAGTAACCAGCTGGGACTAGGGTAGACACAGATTTCCAAGTTCATTTATCTTTTCCTTTTGGTTTATGTATCAATCAAGGAGATACTTATTGTGCTTTTAGCTCTTCATTTAATTTAAGAAATGAAAAGGTTGGGGGAAAAAAGAAAAGAAAAAGTTGATGTTTGGGGATTGTGTTCATAAACATTTTAACTGGATTTTACCTTGTCTTTAATTGTGGATACTTTCAGACATTTTTTAAACAAAGGAAATAAAACTCTGGTAAGCCAGTAATTTTATAACTTCTAGTCCGTAAGTTTCTCCCAAGCAGCTTTCTGATAATAGTCAAGCATTAATTTGTACACTATTAATCACTTTCCAGAGTCATTGAACTCAGAAGTGGCAGTCATCTTAATGGTTAAAATGAGCATTAACTTTATTGAATCTCTGCTATTTAAAAAAAGAACTTTGAAAAGCATAAGGTGAAACAAAGAATGAATATTCAGATATTATTGACATCCTCAAAAAATTACATGTCATTATTATGATTTTTTAAAAACTTGAGTGAGTGTAGCATCTCCTTTCCAATTCTTAATAGGTGGCAGCTTACCTTAGCACTTTTGCCTGAATTTTTTCCTACTTGTTTCTCCATAAATGATCTTTCCCTGGTGGCTGAGCAATGCAAGAGACTCTGGTTCAATCCCTGGGTTGGGACAGTCCCCTGGAGAAAGAAATGGCAACCTGCTCCAGTATTCTTGCTTGAAAAATTCCATGGACAGAGGAGTCTGGCAGGTCGCAGAAGAGTTGGACATGACTTGTTGACTGTAAACAAACAATAAAACAAATGATCCTCCATGACAAAAATATTGATATGTAGCCAAACTTTGTAGACTTTCATTAACATTCTGCAGAAGTACCATGAAGCCTTCATGATGGCTTGCTTTTTATTCTCCAATCAAGGTTGGAGCTGAGGATCTGAAAGCCTTAGTGAAGCAGGCAGGTTTTACAGGACTCCCTGGGGGCTCTGATCACCACATGGCAAAAACCGGCCAAGAGAACTATCTGGGCCCAGTGTCCCACCAGCCCTCACACTCATCTTTCGCACACCTGACACAAACTTACCATGCATCTTCTATGCTACCAAGCTGACCAAATTACACACTGAAAATGTTGCTATCAACTTCTTCAAAGAATATTGTAAAGCTGACTTGTTTCTGATCATTGTATCTAAATCTTAAGAGGCCAGATAAGAGGTGATGTTATCCTATTTGCTTTAGGTGTGTGTGAGTGAGTCACTCAGTCGTGTCCAGCTGTTTGCCAATACCATGGATTGACACCAGTCTCCTCTATCCATGGGATTCTCCAGGCAAGAATACTGGAGTGGTTGCCGTACCCTTCTCCAGGGGATCTTCCTGACCCAGGGATCAAACCTGGGTCTTCTGCATTGCAGGCAGATTCTTTACTGTCTGAACCACCAGGTTGGAAGAACATAAACAAACCCGTCTTTTAGAAAACCACTTCTTTACTTTTCCTCTGACTCCAATTTCACCACCCCTATATTTAAAAGCAAAAGGCAAATGATAGCAGTAGATAAACAGAGATGAAGAAAAATGACTTTGTAAGTGGAAATGTTTTTTCACTGATCCTGTGGCTCAGCCCAATCCTCTTTTTTTAATTTAAAAGATTTTTAATTTCTTTACCTTTTGGATCATGTGGGATCTTAGTTCCCTGACCAGGCATTGAACCCACACCCCCTGCAGTGGAAGTGCGAAGTCTTAACCACTGGACCACCAGGGGAGTCCCAGCATTACCTTCTTATTCAGCGTGGTGAGCATCCAGCAAGGCTGTGCAGGCAGGAGGAGTCAGAATGAGACCCGCGCCTCATGATTTCCTGTTCTGCTGGCTTGCAAACTGGACTGTAGCATTTCCACTTCTCTGTTAAAATACTGCTAATGACAAACCATGAACTTAGTATTTGAAATCTGTCTAGTATTAACTTCCTGCTCCTGGTGCATGCTCATGCTCAGTCACTTGGTCGTGTCCCAGTCTTTGCGACCCCATGAGCTGTAGCCCACCAGCCTCCTCTGTCCATGGGATTTCCCAGGCAACAATACTGGAGTGGGTTGCCATTTCCTCCTCCAGGGGATCTTCCCGACCCAGGGATTGAACCTGTGTCTCCCGCATTACAGGCAAATTCTTAACCACTAAGCTACCTGGGAAGCCCCTCCCTGTCCCTGGTACCTCCTTAAAGACAATGGGGAACAGAACTGAAGTAGGAGCTGTCACTAATATCAGTCATTGCTCTGTGTAGCACCTGAAGATGTCAGATCAACTCTGGATGAGCTGGAAAGAGCGTCTCTTCTGCAGATGCTGCCAGAGATGTCAGGCGCAGAGACCGGAGAGGGTCTTAGGAACGCAGGTAAAATGACTCATGTTTACAGGCTGTCTGATTTCTTTGCTACTGAATTTACTCTCTGAATGATCACACTCTCCCCTCCTGCATACAGTCTTCCTCTGCCATCTTCTGTCTCCTTTTTCTCAGCAACTCCTTGCAAGCATCCTTCTCTGCTTGGCCCCTCAGCATATTTGTTCTCTGTATGAATTTTTGGGAGGGGGGGCAAGGGGAGGGAAGAAGAACATTATCCCAGTTTTCAATAAGTACAATTTACAATGCTGGCTTCTCACTTAAGTGAGTTAATCTATCTGTATCTCAGTTTCTTAAACCAGTACATAGGAGAATGATTAAAAAAACAAAATTCCCATCTCACGGGGTTATTGAGAAGATTTGGTGAGGAAATGCAAGTAAAATGTTCAGCCCAAACACAAAATAACCACAACATGTCAGCTTTTACTGTTTTCTCAGTGACAGCATTCCTCCTAGCACAGATACGAATGCTCAGAACATTCTGGAGTCTTTTAATAGATTTGGTTTTGTAGAAAGAAATTCATTTGTAATAAAGCATTATTGAGAAACTACTGAACTGCTAATTTACTGAGGGCAATGCAGTGCCCTTTGTGAACTCTGGAGGCTAGAAAAGAGCCAAGTGCTTGCCTATCCTCCTTCAAATAAATATCACTGTGGTGTGAAGAAAGGAAAACCAGAAACTAGACATGATTTAGTAATATTCTATTTTGTGTGTTTTAAATAAGACAAGGATAAAATGGAAATAATAGATCTGATGATGAACGGTTTCAAAATACTGTTTTCCAGATCCCATTACCAACATTTTTTACCCAAGAGGAAACATGAGAAAGGTAAGTAGGTCCTGTATGAGAGTTAGGTTAACAAAGGTGAACATTTCTATGCCTTGACTTTAGAGGAGCCTCAATACGAACCAGTCAAGCCTTCTTGGTACAAATCTTAATACCCAATATTATTTGAAAGCATTATTTTTTCCCAAATTTTGATCCATGTAAAATGTGGATACAACAAGAACTTACCCAGTGCTCATCTCTGATAAATGATCATAACAAGTTTAAGAGAATCAAAAATAGATGAAGTCCTTGCCCTCAAGTCTGTCATCCACTTGTGCTGTGTCATTGATTAGCTTCACTGTCCAAGGACCAGCAGTACTGGTGTCACATGGAAGCTTGTGAGAAATGCAGACTCACCCCTCCCCTCAGCACCTACCGAATCAAAATCTGCATCTTCACAGGATTCCCCCACGTGGTTTGCATGCACAGTAAAGTTTGAAAAGCACTGTCATATATCTGAATGGAAGAAAGACATGATCAAAACACTGAGAGGGACTATGTGTGGTGAAGGAGAATATGAAGGAGATAATTTTGGGTGCAGAAGACAGACTACAGTAGGACATGATTAATGAAAATATTAAATGGTTAGAAATGGTGCACAATTAATGGAGGACCTTAACCACTAAAAAGGAAATCTGTTTTGATCATTATCAACCCCTCAAACTAAACTGAGCTTAGTCATTCAGTCATGTCTGACTCTTTGGAACCCCATGAACTGTAGCCCGCCAGGCTCGTCTGTCCATGGGATTTCCCAGGCAAGAATACTGGAGTGGGGTACCATTTCCTTTTCCAGGGAATCTTCGTGACCTAAGAATCAAACCTGCATCAGTCGGGTTTCCTGGACGGGCAAGTGAATTTTTTACCACTAGATCCACCTGGAAAGCCCCAAGCTAAATTAGTGTTTCCTGGATTTTCCTAAAGGATTTTCTGTAATGTCCCTTGAATTCCCCTGTAGCTCTTTTGGTAAACAATCTGCCTGCAATACAGGAGACCTGGGTTAGATTCCTCGGTCAGGAAGATCCCCTGGAGAAGAAAATGGGAACCCACTTCAGTATGCTTGCCTGGAGAATCCCAAGGGTAGAGGAGCCTAGCGGGCTACAGTCTATGGGGTTGCAAGAGTCAGACACAACTTAGCAACTAAACCACCAAAGGATTTTCTGTATCAGTCCCATAGAGCCAGTCTACAGGGCTGCCCTGCATTCTAACCTCTCTCCTGTCTTGGCAATTCTTTGTGTATAAAGCCTCCAGGAAATGAGATAAACATATTTAATTTTAATCAAGAATTTCCCAAATATTTTGATCAGAAACATCTTCTTTTGGTGTAGTGCCCACTAACCTCCTTGTAGAAATATACCCTGAAAGCCCTCAATTCTGAAGATGGCATACACTGTCTGAGGTTCTCAGGTGGGGTAGACCACACAGAAGGGGAGGGTGTGGCTTCTATTACATTAAAAGTTACCATTCAGATATTTATATTCTTCTGAATAGAAAGATTATGGTGAAAGACTCTAAAGTCATAAAAGTGATTAGTAGAGATGCTCATAAAATCCTAGAATAAAAAGAAAACTAAAGGTCCATGATTAAAGTTAATTTCAAGACAAATGAGACCTGAGTTACACAGAAGACATTAAATATACAGAACATGTTACTGAGAGATGAAATAGAAACAGGTAAATGAAGGTTTAGGAAAATTCATGGCAATCACAAGGCTGCATAGACTGGATGGACCACAGGTTGGGCACAAGGAGACCTTTCAGAGTCTACATGCTGGGTGCTCACTGCAATTCCACCCCATGAAACAGCAAGAAAACCCTTTTAAAGGTCCTGTTTCTGAGTGAGGTTCTTTTGTGTGTGTGTGTAGCACTCAATTAATTGATAACCTATCTTTTAAATTTCAGGCTTTCTCTGGGCAAGATCCTAAGCTTTTCCTGAGTGACCTTTTGTCCAGAATCAGGAAACAATCTAAGAAACGTGGACCTTCCTCTGAATGCTTCTGGAAATACTGTGTCTGAAGCAAAATGACCCTCTACTAGTCACCTCCAAGACGACCATCTGAGAAAATGTAAAATAAAAACGCTTGATTTGAAAGCAGTATAGATGAAAAACTAAGCAAGCTAGACCCTGTTCATTATTATTTGGAAAATAAATCCTCTATGTTTTGCAGATATTATGAGTGGTTGTTTTACTTAAAAATGTATCCTGAAAAACAAACAAACAAAAAAAGTACCCTGAAAATCTATACTTTTTCTTTTTAAAAATAATTTTATTTCTTTTTGGCTGTTCTGGATCTTCGTTGCTGTGCAGGCTTTTCTCTAGTTGACGTGAGTGGGGGCTACTCTCTAGTTGTGTTGCACAGGCTTGTCATCGTGGTGGCTTCTCTTGCAGAACACGGACTCTGGGGCACATGGGCGTCAGTTGTGGCTCCCGGGCTCTAGAGCACAGCTTCAGTAGTTGTGGTGCATAGGTTTAGCTTCTCCACAGTACAAGGGATCTTCCTGGATCAGGGATCAATCCCATGTCCCCTGCATTGGCAGGTGAATTCTTTACCACTGAGCTACCAGGGAAGCCCCTCTGTTTTGTTCTATCAATTTATCCTTAAAGAATTATCCATAAGTTTAAAAGTAAATGAATAAATGAACAGAAGCAAATACTAAGAATAAAAAGTCATAACTGCAAATTTTACTTAAAATAGTAAAACTGCAAATCATTTAAACTACATTATCTTAGCAATGATGTCCTCTCAACCCTTACAAATAACAATGTAAGTTATTACTTTAAAAAAATCCATGTCTAAGCTTGGAAAAAGCTCTACAGTGAAGGATGCTGAAAGACAAGGGCTGGAAACAGTCTGAATTCTCCTTAGTTTCTGATGGAAAATGTCCACATGCTCAGATCCCCTCTCCTTAGCTGGCCTGAGTATTGAACTGGTGAAAACTTATAATCTCTGAACACTGAAGTCTGTTCGATCTCAGTTGCTGTGAGCTCAAGGATCACAATACTGGAAAAAGTACCTTCATAATCTGTTCCTTAGAGAAGAAAGCGGAGGTGGGATTTAAATTGTTGAATGGAAGAAATAGCCTGATTTGCTAATTTTTTAAAACTGTGTGTGTGTACACGTACTAAGTCATCCTCTTAATACATTATATCTTCCTAATATATTGACGTAGCTCATCTCTGTATAGAGTATGAAGCATGAGAACCGAATGGCCCATGCCCATGGCAGGAGTGCTTCTCCTGGGAAACCGGGGTTCCCCTTCTCTGCTCTGTCAACCAAACCACCAACTCACAAGGAGCGAAGGGTCAGGTCTGTGCCAAATAGCCACATAATTGGTACTGATTTTATCAACAGCCATCCAGAATCTCTTTAGAATGCAGGTTTGATTAATCTTCCCTTTCCTTATTTAAGGGATCAAGAACGTTTATCGGTAGGGCAGGTTGTTTTCAACTTAAAGAATGGATGTGTCATCTCAGGACCAGGCTGGCTGGGAGGATGCTGTAGCATCGCTTGATGCTGAAGTTCAACTGAATTCAATCCCCTAACACAGGACTCTGGCACCACAGGCTACAAGTTGTTTATGATGCCAGGAAGAGGTCAGGGTGGATTTCATCATTGCAGTAGGACCCCAAACCCCTCCTGTTTTGTGACAGACACATGGCAACTGTTCTTACTGCCCAGGCTCTGGAGTCGGGTCCCTGTGGCCACACAGTTGTGAACTCTCAAGCAGGTCATCCAACCCCCACCACCCCCGTGTCCTTTTCCATCAAATGCGAACAGTGGCACTGTGTATTTCATGGGTGGTTGCGAACATTAAATAATTCACAGGGAAGCACCAGAACAGCCCCTGTGGGCAGAGCACACTCTCCATCAACACTGAGCTCTCCTCCCTTCCTGGGTTGTTTTGTTTTTTTTGTGTGTGACTGGAGGTGCAGGTGGTTTGAAAGGGGTGATGTTGAATGAATCCTGTTGGTTCAGGATCCCGATTCATATTTTAATTCCAAGACTGTTGCTGCCGGGTGTCACAGTCAGATTTTGTGAAACACCAGTTCACTCTACAGAATCTGAAAAGTAACTTTGATAGTTAAATTTTATAAATTAGGCATTAAAATACAACTGCACTCATTTCACATGCTAGCAAGGTAATGCTCAAAATCTTTCAAGCTAGGTGTCAGCAGTATGTGAACCAAGAACTTCCAGATGTACAAGCTGGATTTAGAAAAAATAGAGGAACCAGAGATCAAATTGCCAACACTTGTTGGATGAAAGAGAAAGCAAAACGATTCCAGAAAAACATCTACTTCTGTTTCACTGCCTATGCTAAAGCCTTTGACTGTGTGGATCACAACAAATTGTGGAAAATTATTAGAGATGGGTCTACTAAACCACCTTACCTGTCTGCTGACCACCTGTCAAAAAGCAACAGTTAGAACTGGATATGGAACAACAGAACAAAGGATATCGCCACCCTGCTTATTTAACGTATATGCAGAGTACATCATGTGAAATGCTGGCCTCAATGAATCACAAGCTGGAACCAAGGTTGCTGGGAGAAAGATCAACAACCTCTGATATGCAGATGATACCACTCTAATGGCAGAAAGTGAAGAGAGACTAAAGAGTCTCTTGATGAAGATGAAAGAGGAGAGTGCAAAAGCTGGCTTAAAGCTCAACATTCAAAAAACCAAGTCTGAGTTTCATCACTTCATAGAAATAGAAGGGGAAAAAGTGGAAGCAGTGAGAGATTTTCTTTCATTGGGCTCCAAAACACTGTGGACAGTGACTACAGCCATGAAATTAAAAGACACTTGCTCCTTGGAAGGAAAGCTGTGACAAACCCTGATAGTGTATTAAAAAGCAGAGACATCACTTTGCTGCCAAAGTCCATGGAGTGAAAGCTATGGCTTTCCAGTAGTCACGTATGAATGTGAGAGTTGGACCGTAAAGAATTGATGCTTTTGAATTGTAGTGCTGGAGAAGACTCTCGAGAGTCCCTTGGACAGCAAGGAGATCAAACCAGTCAACCCTAAAGGAAATAAACTCTGAACATTCATTGGAAAGACTGATGCTGAAGATGAAGCACCAATACTTTGGCCACCTGATGCAAATAGCCGACTCACTGGAAAAGACCCTGATGGTGGGAAAGACTGATGGCAGGAGGGGAAGTGGGTGACAGCGGATGAGATGGTTGGATGGCATCACTGACTCGACGGACATGAGTTTGAGCAAACTCCAGGAGATAGTGAAAGCCCAGTTCTGAAGGGAGGGCCGAGTGCCATGTTGTCATTGGGAAGGAGCTCAGATGCAGTGACGAAACAGACATGTGTGCAGAATGGCCCTAACGTGAGCACCCTGCAGTGTGTTTCAACCTCAGGAAATACTTAATGATATAAGCGATTTACGTATTTGGGGCAAAGGTTTGTTCACGCAGTGCAAGAAAATTTCTCGAGCTTTACATGTACACTGTTTATTGTTTTTAAAAAAGACACCCGATTAAAATATTAATAACCATTGAAAACAGGGAAATCCACACAATGATAAACTTAGCTGATACAAAATTTCCATTTGGATTAAATTTACGTTTCGAGTTATGATGAAGTTGCACTTAATTGTAAAATTATTCCATTCACACAGCATCTGTTGTTCATAAATTCTGACCTCTTGTCCAACAAAACACAGCCTTCTGGTAACATTTATGTAAACATGGAAACCTATAGTACACATTTTTATTACCGACTTCTACAGGCATCAATACAAAAAGTTACTAAACTTGAACTATGGTTTATAGTTGGGTGGAGCCCCCGGGGTAGGGAGAAGCTGGCACTGTTGAGTTTTCTCTGCTCATCCCCAGAAGCAGAAGCATCATGGTCATTTCTAAATATACCACCTCAGCTATTTACCAAAACACCGATAACTGGTTTTATAGATCTGCTTACAACAAGCACCAATTTTAAATTGAGCCTAAATGTGTAGTAAGGCAAAGAAACAGTTAACTGTCAATAAAGCAAACATCCAGAAAGAAATCTGAAAGAGGGCTTGTACTAGAGAAGATCATGTTGAAAAGGTGCAAACGGACATACAGAATGGTCCTCTGCTCCGTGTCATTTCTGATTTACACAGGTTAAAAAGGTCATTAGCACAGAAGGCTGCAATGATTCTATCCATGACAATATCCAGGCTGGTTCACTGCTTAAAATTTGATTTTTCACCAAGGGCAAAAATATTACACAACTTGACCAAAGCAATGAGGGCTTCAGAAATCATTTAACAATCAAGATGGAGAAGAACAGGAGAGTTCTCTAAGCCTAAGATAGGAATATGGGCATGAAACGGCTTCAAGTGAGAAAATTCTAGAAAAGTCACAGTCATTGTTTCAAAGTGGTTCTGACAATTAAAGAAAGAAGTACCTTCTGGAAACTACAGCCAGCCCTTGTGATCAAGGTGGGAAGAGTTGGGGAGGGTAGAGAACTCTGGATGCAGAACCCACAGGTACAGAGGGCTGGTGATCCTTCCTGTTATAGAAGGGACGTGGAGTGTCCATGGATTTTAGTATCTGCGGGGGTCCTGTAACCAACTCCCTGCAGATACCAAGGGCCGACTGTTCCACTTTAGAAAGTAAATCTAAGCTGCGGGCTTGAGTCTCAGGTCAGGGTCCAGCAGCATCATGGATAGAAAGATCGATTCTCCTGATTATGATCATATGATTATAGCATTTTATAAAAAGCTATAAAACTTGAAAGGAAGAAGCATTTTCCTAAAAAACACAACAGCAGCAGAAGAAAAGTAAGTTAGTTTGTTGATTGTTATTTAAACGAGAAAAGGTTACTGGGGTCTTCATTTTCTTCTATTCCTGGTTCTGACCTGCACGGGTGTGAATTAGACACCATTTCTGGTTTGAGAAGGAATCATCAACTCTCTAAGAGGGCTGACTTATCAAGTGAACAACTCATGTGTTACTCAGGAGAACAACTGTAGCAGGCCCAGGAAGCCCTGATTTGGGGCAGATTTGGCACCCCCCTTGACTAGGGCCCTCCCAGAGACCCCTCACCCCTACTTAAGGGCAACACTCACTTTTATTTAGGGGCAAAGAGAAGACAGTGGCCATCAGACCTCTGGCAGGGATGGAGAGACCTCCTTTTGCATAAATTAGTTGAAAAAGAAAGAGTGAATTGTTAGTTTTGATAGGACAACATTTAAACACACACGCATAAGAACTTACATAACTTTAAAAACGTTTACAATCATTATTTAAAAATGTAAAAAGAGATGAGTTAGAAGGGGATTGAACTAGAAGCTCTTTTGTTTTTAACATTACACATGCAAAAGCTAATTTACACCCTTCAAGGAATAAGCCCACTGTAAGCTGATCGATTTTTTAAAATATATATTTATATATTTATTTACGGCTTGTTGGGTCTTGGTTGCTGCACGGGTTCTCCTCTAGTCATGGTGAGTGGGGGCCGCTCTCCAGCTGCGGTGCATGGGCTTCTCATTGTGGTGGCTTCTCTTGGTGTGCAGCACAGGCTCGAGGGCATGTGGACTTCAGTAGTTGTGGCTCCCAGACTCCAGAGCACAACAGGCTCAACAGTTGTGGAACACGAGCTCAGCTGCTCCATAGCATATGGGATCTTCCTGGATCAGGGATCAAACCCATGTCTCCTGCACTGGCAGGTGAATTCTTCACCACTGAGACACCAGGGAAGCCCAAGCTGATCTATGTTTAAGAGAAGACTTCCAGGATTTCAGTGGAAGGCAGAAAATCAAAAGGAAAAGCATCTCTAAGGATGAACGTCAAAGTTCAACCCTAGAACCCAGGAATTTCCAGGATACCAATGAGCAATACGTTTTCATACTGGTAAATGCTGGAGTGACCTGAGTTGTGAGAACTCCGGAGTGTTGGAGCTTAACTGTGGAGGCACGTGTCACCGTGTGAAGACCAGGTGAGGGAGGGCAACACACTTACGGAGACTGTCAGGAAAGGTATGTGACCTCTAGTGGGGATTTCTTCAAGTCTCTACTGGTGGGGCAGGAAATGATTCACAACAGAACAAAACCAATGAGGCTAATGTTTGGGCTTTTTCTTGCTATAATCCTAATTACAATTTATTTGGGGTGACCCCTGAAATGAAGTTTGGCTGTACACATACCTCTTTAGAGGTCATCCAATCTCATTAGAGGACAGCTAATAAACTAGAAAAAGAGTCTATTCGACAGTTTAAATACACTGGGGAAAAAGAGGAGTGAAAGAGTCTATATACAATGTCTGCTCAGGAAAATGATGTCTGCTAAAAAATCAAGAAGGGAAAGCCTTAACATTCAACGACAGCTTCTTGGTCACTTAAGCTGCAAGGGTTCAGAGAGAATCACAGGGAGGAGGAGCAGTCCAACAGGTCTGGAGAGGCAGTGTAGGTCCTTCTTCAGAGTCACTGGGCTGCTGCTTCTGTTGGATCGGGACCACGTGGTCTGCAGCATCACCAGCTGAGTCTCTGCATCCGCAGGTGACACAGCCCTCCAAAGGGGAACAAGAGTAGGTAGGTTAGTTGATGTCAAGTCATCTGCAAAGTTCTAAAGTCAGTAAAATGCCGGCCTAGCAACCTATGTCTAATTCCCCCACATAATTTATTTAATAAGACTATTATTTATTTATACTATATTTAACTAATTTATTTAGCTATATTGATTTAGTAAGACTATTTATACTTCATTCTTCATTATTAGAAGGTAAATGATGGTAAACATTTAAATACTTTTGCTTGAATTGTTCTGGGGCTCATTCTTCATATACTCTACCCACAGAAATCCTACCTCTGGCGTGGATCTAACATCTTGAGCTTGAACTCTTTTCAAACGTGCATGTGTATTTGACATGCAAATCTTATACTCTCCTCTCCAGTCAAGCAGGGATCAAACCAGGTGTGTTTATTCCTAATTGGACCATAACATTCCAACTGGTGGAAGGAAAAAACCACTTGGAGTCAAAAAGACCTGTATTTAAAATCCAATGAACTGTGTGAACTTACACAGTCATGTCTCGGTTTGTGCAGGGGGCTTGGCTCCAGAACCCTGAGGCTGTAAAAACCTATGGATGCTCATGTCCTTATATAAAATGACATAGTCCAATCAGCACTCAAGGGTTCCACATCCTTACCGGGATTGAAACTTGATCCATGATACACAAGGCCTCACTTTGTTGCTATTGGTAAAGTTGGGGTAATAACACCTCCCACAGAGGAAGTTGTGAGAAGTAAGGTTTCCAGTGGAAAAATGCAATGCATGGTGGGCCTTCTGTATCTGCATGCTCCACATCTAGATTCAACCAACCACAGATCCAAAACATTTGGGGATGAAAATGCCAGAAAGTTCTAAAAGGTACAACTTGAATTTGCCATGCACTGGCAACTATTTACATAGCGTGCACACTGAATTTATAACTATTTAAACAGCATTTACACTGGATTAGGTATTATAAGAAATCTGCAGATGATTTAGGATGTGTGGGAGGATTGCATAGTGAAGTAAAGTGAAAGTGTTGGTCTCTCAGTCGTGTCTTACTCTCTGTGACCCCAGGAACTGCAGCCCACCAGGCTCCTCTGTCCATGGAATTCCCCAGGCAAGAATACTGGAGTGGGTAGCCATTCCCTTCTCCAGGGGATTTTCCTGACCCAGGGATTGAACCCAGATCTCCTGCACTGCAGGGGGATTCTTTACTGTCTGAACCACCAGGGAAGCCTCAAGGAGGATGTGCACAGGTTACATGCACATACTATGATGTTTCACATGAGGGGCTTGAACATTGTGGATTCCGGAAGCTGCTGGGAGTCCTGAAACTAATCCCCTGCAGAAACCAAGAGACAAGGGTACAGCCAGAGCCCAGAACACTGCCCGGCACAAAGCCATCAGCATACAACAGCTGTTATGACTGTGCTTACCTGGGTGTCTATTTCCTGAGGGATTGCCTGGCGCTGAATCCAGGAATGCACATTGGCTATCTCCTCCCTTTGCCCTAGAGAAAACTGTGGCTGCTGCCATCTCATGCTTTCCAGCTTCTCTAGGTCTTCTTTCAGTACAATTTCTTTAACCCTGAAAACAAGTGGACAAACAAAAGCGTCACCATCCTAAATAAGGCACAGGGTTCTTGTCATCCAAGACCAACACTTCATTTTGGTTTGTAACATACTTCAAATCTCTCATTAAAGTATGATTTCATATCTCACGTAGAAAAAAAAACTGACTCATTTCTTTGTCAAGTTGGTAAAGCTAGATCTCTTTTTCTTGATGGAAAACACCTGCATAGAGTTTTAATGAGTCATATGGAAGAAACAGGTTTCCTTTAGGTCTTCTCTTCTTTTAGAATGAGAAAAAAAAAAAGTCCAGACTCTAAAAATAGTTCATGTACCTGTGAGCCATCTTGGAAAGCACTGCCTCTCTTTGTTTTCACCTTATGACATATAAATTTGTATCCACTTCCACCACAACCATTGTTTTAAGAAATCACTCACCATTTGACTCCAAATCAGTGAATCTGAAAATACGTATCTCTGAGGATATGTATAAAAATGTTAAAATCACTTTGCATTAAAAAAACACACAGAACACTTATATAAAGGTGGGTCTTCCAACATGCTTCTTACCTCTCAGGCACCTGATATGTCATTAGAATGCAGTCAGGTGTCTGCTTTATCATTCTCCAGATGGACTCTTCAGCTAACTTAGGAAATGTTTCTTTTTTCTGTACGTCCTGAGATTGCTGCCCATTTTGAGAGATTTCTGAAGAATCATCACTAGGAGCGAAGTTTATAATGCTGCCACTGCTTCCTATCAAAAATCAACAACAAAGAAAGCCAAATTAGAAAATACCCATCAGGGGCTGATCTGCCAAGCTGGTCCTCATTCTTCAAAGACCTGGGCGACTAGCTGGTAGTGGCCTTCAACACCCAGCCCAGCGTCATCCCAGGTCATCCCAGCCTCCCCGTTCCTCCATCTTTCCAAGATCGCCTTCTCAGTCTTCCTGAGCTGTCCGCTCCTCAAGGCCATACCGCCTTCTCATCATCACCCATTAACTGCTGCATCTCAGCAGCACCTCCAAAACCCCCAGCATCTCAGCTCCACTTTCTCCTTTGCTTGTTCAATTGTTCCAACAGCAAATCTGGAACAGAGCTTTAGTCATTCTGCTTAGAGCCCAAAGCCTATCACTCAGTAACACTCTACCATACCTGAGTCTTTTTCCCTTTAATTTCCCACAATATCAAAATGTCAACTCTGATAAAGCCATTTATTAATTCCATTCTTATCTGAACCCAAGTTGCCAAAAGCATAGAGAAGTCACATGGAACAGGGTACATCGGTTCTGCAGTATATGCATCATCACCAAAGGACCATCAGAAAGCCTGTAATCCTGGTACAGTTCTCTGGTCAGCGCACTATTTCCAGAGGGATTATCTTCTGATCCCCCATTTCCTTCCTCAGTCTCACTTATAAGGAAAGAAAAGGAAGCCATGAGAAATGAAATTCACTACCCTGACGCCAAAGACAAATTTACTCATATGTGCATTCTCTTTCCATTGCCCTCCGATTAAAACAGAGATGGGAGGGGGCTTCAAGGTGGGGAACACATGTACACCCGGGGTGGATTCATGTCAATGTATGGCAAAACCAATACAATACTGTAAAGTAATTAGCCTAAAATTAAAATTTTAAAAAATAAAAAAAAAAATAAAACAAAGAAACAAACAAAACAGAGAAGCCATCCATCCATGCCAAGGTCCCTTTACAGCTGCTATGGAGCCTTATAGATCATTCCTTTCCTGTCCTGCATCTAATTCTTCCAGGTCCTTCTCACTGACTTTGGAACAATTAAAACAAAACAAAGTACCTAATTAAAAAAAATAAGTGTATGGATAAATATAAAAGACATTTTTCCTCATTAGAAGAAAATCTCTTTGAAAGGTAATTATTTAAAGCCAAAAACAGCAACATTTTTACTGTGGGACTTGTAATACATGTTGAAGTAAAATGTATCACACATTTTACTTAGCACGAAAGACAAGAGGATGAAATGGAAGTACTCTGTTTTAAAGTTCTAAGACAAAAAGTGAAAGAACAGTGTAAACTGTGATAAGTAGAAGACATATGTATAAATCCTACAGCAAAGACTAAGGTAATTTTTTTTTAAAGGAAAAAAAGAATAGCTGAGAAGTCAACAATGGAGATAAAATAGAACTTTGGGGCTTCCCTGGTGGCTGAGCTGGTAAAGAATCCGCCTATAATGCAGGAGACCCAGGTTTGTCCCCTGAGTTGGGAAAATCCCTTGGAGAGGGAATGGCTACCCACTCTAGGATTCTTGCCTGGAGAATTCCATGGATGGAGGAGCCTGGAGGGCTACAGTCCATGGGGTTGCAAAGAACTGGTGTGACTGAGTGACTAACACTTTCATGTTCCTTCTATACCCATTTTACAGAGTTTTAAAATCACAGATGTTGAATCTTGTCAAATGTTTTTACCACATCTATTCAGATGATTCTTATCCTTTATCCTGTTAGCTACATTATTTCACCCTGATTGATCTATGGATGCTGAAACATCTTTCCTTCCCTGGAATAAATCTCACTTGGTCGTGGTTTAGTCACTAAGTTGTGTCCAACTCTTGCGACCCCATGAACTGTAGCCTGCCAGGCTCCTCTGTCCATGGGATTCACTAGGCAAGAATACTGGAGTGATCATAATGTATTTGCTAATATGTTGCTCAGCTGGTAAAGAATCAGCCTGCAATGCAGGAGACATGGGTTAGATCCCTGCGTTGGGAAGATCCCCTGGAGAAGGGAAAAGCTACCCACTCCAGTATTCTGGTCTGGAGAATTCCATGTATGTCCATGGAGTCACAAAGAGTCGACATGACTGAGCGACTTTCACAATTGAGGATTATTGTTTATCAGAGATAATTGGTCTGTAATTTTCTTTGTGTGTGTGCTGTCCTTGTCTGGTTTTAGCATCAGGTAACGCTAGTAAAGTCATGCTCAAAATTCTCCAAGCCAGGCTTCAGCAGTATGTAAACCGTGAACTCCCAGATGTTCAAGCAGGTTTTAGAAAAGGCAGAGGCACCAGAGATCAAATTGCCAACATCCGCTGGATCATGGAGAAAGCAAGAGAGTTTCAGAAAAACATCTATTTCTGCTTCATTGACTATGCCAAAGCCTTTGACTGTGTCGATCACAATAAACTGTGGAACATTCTGAAAGAGATGGGAATCCCAGACCACCTGATCTGCCTGTTGAGAAACCTGTATGCAGGTCAGGAAGCAACAGTTAGAACTGGACATGGAACAACAGACTGGTTCCAAATAGGAAAAGGTGTACGTCAAGGTTGTATATTGTCACCTTGCTTATTTAACTTATATGCAGAGTACATCATGAGGAACGCTGGGCTGGAAGAAGCACAAGTTGGAATCAAGATTGCTGGGAGAAATATCAATAACCTCAGATATGCAGATGACACCACCCTTATGGCAGAAAGTGAAGAGGAACTCAAAAGCCTCTTGATGAAAGTGAAAGAGGAGAGTGAAAAGGTTGTCTTGAAGCTCAACATTCAGAAAACAAAGATCATGGCATCTGGCCCCATCACTTCATGGGAAATAGATGGAAAAACAGTGGAAACAGTGTCAGACTTTATTTTTTGGGGCTCCAAAATCACTGCAGATGCTGATTGCAGCCATGAAATTAAAAGACACTTGCTCCTTGGAAGGAAATTTATGACCAACCTTGATAGTATATTAAAAAGCAGAGACATTACTCTGCCAACCAAGGTCCATCTAGTCAAGGCAATGGTTTTTTCCGTGGTCATGTATGGATGTGAGAGTTGGACTGTGAAGAAAGCTGATCGCCGAAGAATCGATGCTTTTGAACTGTGGTGTTGGAGAAGACTCTTGAGAGTCCCTTATACTGCAAGGAGATCCAACCAGTCCATTCTAAAGGAGATCAATCCTGGATGTTCACTGGAGGGACTGATGCTAAAGCTGAAACTGCAATACTTTGGCCACCTCATGCGACGAGTTGACTCACTGGAAAAGACTCTGATGCTGGGAAAGGTTGGGGGCGGGAGGAGAAGGGGACGACCGAGAATGAGATAGATGGCTGGATGGCATCACCGACTCTGTGGACATGAGTTTGAGTGACCTCCGGGAGTTGGTGATGGACAGGGAGGCCTGGCGTGCTGTGGTTCATGGGGTCGCGGAGAGTCGGACACGACTGAGCGACTGAACTGAACTGAACTGAACTGAATGCCAACAACACAAAAGAAGACTCTACACATGGACATCACCAGATGGTCAACACTGAAATCAGATTGATTATATTCTTTGCAGCCAAAGATGGAGAAGCTTGATACAGTTAGCAAAAACAAGACCAGGAACTGACTGTGGCTCAGATCATGAACTCCGTATTGCCAAACTCAGACTTAAATTGAAGAAAGTAGGGAAAACCACTACACCATTCAGATATGACCTAAATCAAATCCCTTATGATTATACAGTGGAAGTGAGAAATAGATTTGAGGGACTAGATCTGATAGATAAGAGTGCCTGATGAACTGTGGATGGAGGTTCGTGACATTGTACAGGAGACAGGGACCAAGACCATCCCCATGGAAAAGAAATGCAAAAAATCTAAATGGCTGTCTGAGGAGGCCGTACAAATAGCTGTGAAGAGAAGCGAAAAGCAAAGGAGAAAAGGAAAGATATAAGCATCTGAATGCAGAGTTCCAAAGAATAGCAAGGAGAGATAAGAAAGCCTTCCTCAGCGATCAATGCAAAGAAATAGAGGAAAACAACAGAATAGGAAAAACAAGAGATCTCTTCAAGAAACTTAAGAGATTCCAAGGGAACATTTCATGCAAAGATGGGCTCGATAAAGGACAGAAATGGTATGGACCTAACAGAAGCAGAAGATATTAAGAAGAGGTGGCAAGAATACACAGAAGAACTGTACAAAAAAGACCTTCACGACCAAGATAGTCACGATAACGTGATCACTGACCTAGAGCCAGACATCTTGGAATGTGAAGTCAAGTGGGCCTTAGAGAGCATCACTACGAACAAAGCTAATGGAGGTCATGGAATTCCAGTTGAGCTATTTCAAATCTTGAAAGATGATGCTGTGAAAGTGCTGCACTCAATATGCCAGCAAATTTGGAAAACTCAACAGTGGCCACAGGACTGGAAAAGGTCAGTCTTCATTCCAATCCCAAAGAAAGGCAATGCCAAAGAATGCTCAAACCACCGCACAATTGCACTTATCTCACATGCTAGTAAAGTCATGCTCAAAATTCTCCAAGCCAGGCTTCAGCAATATGTGAACCGTGAACTCCCAGATGTTCAAGCAGGTTTTAGAAAAGGCAGAGGAACCAGAGATCAAATTGCCAACATCCGCTGGATCCTGGAAAAGCAAGAGAGTTCCAGAAAGACATCTATTTCTGCTTCATTGACTATGCCAAGGCCTTTGACTGTGTCGATCACAATAAACTGTGGAACATTCTGAAAGAGATGGGAATACCAGACCACCTGACCTGCCTCTTGAGAAACCTGTATGCAGGTCAGGAAGCAACAGTCAGAACTGTACGTGGAACAACAGACTGGTTCCAAATAGGAAAAGGAGTACGTCAAGGCTGTATATTGTCACCTTGCTTATTTAACTTATATGCAGAGTACATCATGAGGAACGCTGGGCTGGAAGAAGCACAAGCTGGAATCAAGATTGCTGGGAGAAATATCAATAACCTCAGATATGCAGATGACACCACCCTTATGGCAGAAAGTGAAGAGGAACTCAAAAGCCTCTTGATGAAAGTGAAAGAGGAGAGTGAAAAGGTTGGCTTGAAGCTCAACATTCAGAAAACAAAGATCATGGCATTTGGTCCTATCACTGGGAAATAGATGGAAAAACAGTGGAGAAACATTGTCAGACGTCTTTTATTTTTTGGGGCTCCAAAATCACTGCAGATGCTGATTGCAGCCATGAAATTAAAAGACGCTTACTCCTTGGAAGGAAAGTTATGACCAGCCTTGATAGTATATTAAAAAGCAGAGACATTACTTTGCCAACCAAGGTCCGTCTAGTCAAGGCTATGGTTTTTCCCGTGGTCATGTATGGATGTGAGAGTTGGACTGTGAAGAAAGCTGATCGCCGAAGAATTGATGCTTTTGAACTGTGGTGTTGGAGAAGACTCTTGAGAGTCCCTTGTATTGCAAGGAGATCCAACCTGTCCATTATAAAGGAGATCAATCCTGGGGGTTCACTGGAAGGACTGGTGCTAAAGCTGAAACTGCAATACTTTGGCCACCTCATGCGACGAGTTGACTCACTGGAAAAGACTCTGATGCTGGGAAAGGTTGGGGGCGGGAGGAGAAGGGGACGACAGAGAATGAGATGGCTGGATGGCATCACCGACTCTGTGGACATGAGTTTGAGTGTACTCCGGGAGTTGGTGATGGACAGGGAGGCCTGGTGTGCTGTGATTCATGGGGTCGCAGAGAGTCGGACACGACTGAGCAACTGAACTAAACTGAATGACAACCTTGCAAAATGAGCTGGAAAGTGTTTCCCCCTCTTCAATTCTTTGGAAGACTTTGAAAAGTAGAGGTATTAAACCTTCTTTGAATGATTGCCATAGAATTCACCTGAGAAGTTGTCTGGTCCTTGACTTCTGTTTTTGGGGACATCTTCGATGACTATTTTACTCTCTTCACTAGTGATTGGTCTATTTGACTGGTCTGATGGTAGTGGGTTACCATCTCTTCATGATTTAGTCCTAGCAGGTTATCTGATTCTAAGAATTTCTCCATTTCTTCTAGGCTGTCCAAGTAACTGGCATATAGCTGTTCATAATATTCACATCTAATTCTTTTGTATTTCTGTAGTATCACTGTATTTCTCCTCTTTCACTTCTGGTTTTATTTATCAGAACTTTGTCATTTTTTCTTCTTAGTGAGCCTAGCTAGAGGTTTGTCAATTTTATCTCAATTTCATTTCTTCCCTCTCTGATCTTTATGTCCTTCCTCCTAATGACTTTGGGCTTCATTTCGTTTTCTTTTTCTAGTTCTTTTGGGTGTAAAGTTAGATTGTTTATTATTTTTCTTGTTTCCTGAGGTAGGCTTGGATTGCTATAAACTGTCCTCTTAGTATTGTTTTTCCTGCATCCCATAGGTTTTGATATGTTATATTTTCACTTGTCTTCAGGTAATTTTTAATGTCTCCTTTGATTTCCTGACTCAACAGTTGTTCAGTAACACGTTGTTTTGTGCTCAAGTCACTCAGTTGTGTCTGACTCTTTGCAACCCTATGGACTGCAGACCACCAGGCTCCTCTGTCCATGGGACTCTCCAGGCAAGAACACTGGAGTGGGTTGCCATTTCCTCCTCCAGGGGATCTTTGGACCCAGGGATCAAACCTGTGTCTGCCAGCATCTCCTGCATTGCAGGCAGATTCTTTACCTACTGAGCCACCTCAGTCTCCACACATTTGTGAGTTTTTCAGCTTTCTTCTCATAGTTAATTTCTACTTTCATACCACTGTAATTGGGGAAAAAAGGTATGATACGATTTCCATCTTCTTTAATGCCTTGTGACTTGAACTATCTCTGAGAAAGTTATATATGGACTTGAGAAGAATGTGTATTCTACTGCATTTGAATTGATCACATACATCCATCAATACATCCTTGCTGTCCGGATGATCTATCCACTGATGTAAGTGGAGTTTTAAAGTCCACCTGGTAGCTCAAATGGTAAAGAATATACCTGCAATGCAGGAAACCCAGGTTCTATCCCTGGGTTGGGAAGATCCCTTGGAGAAGGAAATGGCTACCCACTCTAGTACTCTTGCCTGGAGAATCCCACGGACAGAGGAGCCTGGCGGGCTACAGTCCGTGGGGTCGCAGAGAGTGCTCCTATGCTAGGTGCATAAATATTAACAACTGTTGTGTCTTCCTGATGACTCATCCCCTTTATCGTTATATAACGTTCATCTTTGTCTATCATTACCTTTTTTTGGTTTGAAGTCTACTTTGTCCAATACAAGTATAGCCACACAACTTTCTTTTGGGTGCCATCTGCTTGGAGTACCATTTTCCATCCTTTCTTTTGTGTCTGTTTTTCTGTTGAGCTCAGACAGGTCTCTTGGAGGCAGCATATAGTTGAGTCATGCTTTGTAATACTCCAACCATGCTGTGTCTTGATTGACAAATTCATTACCCTTACGGTGATTATTGGCAAATGGGGATTTAGTCTGCCTTGTAATCTTTTGTTTTCTGCGTGCTCTCTTCCCCCACTTTTTCTTTTTCCTTGTGTTTCTGTCTGCCATTTTGGTTTGGTGATTTTCTAGAATTTTTTTTCAATTTCCTCTTTTTTTTTGGTTTCAGATTTCTGCTCTGGATTTACGTTTTGTGGTTACCATGAGGTTTGCATAAAATACCTCATACAAAAATAGCCCTTTGTATGCTGAGAGCATTTTATCTTCACTTACCTATACAGGTCTGTCCTTTTCCTCTTCCCTTTTCACGTTCTAGTTGTCTTAAATGATCCCCTTTCATGTTATGAGTCTGTTACTAAACTGAAGTAACTTTAGTTGTTTTTACTGCTTTCCTTCCTTTTAACTTTTATGCTCCAACAGTGTCTAAAACTCTATTCTGAGTTGGGATTTTCTGATTCTATTTATACCTCACTCAAGGTTTTGTGTACTTTGGCCCTTTCATTTCAGGCAGAAGAGCTTCTTTGAACATTTCTTGTAAGGCAGGTCTAGTGGTGATAAACTTCCTCAACTCTTGTTTGTCTAGAAAGTATTTCTCTTTCATATCTGAAGGACAGCTTTGCTGGACATTCTTGGCTGACAGTTCTTATATTTCAGTATTTTGAGAATGTCATTCCACTTCCTCTTGGCCTACAGAGTTTCTGTTGAGAAAACTGCTGATAGCCAAATGGGGGTTCCTTTGTAGGTTATTATCCATTGCCCATTGGTTGCCTTTAAAATTCTTTGCCATTGACTTTTGACAGTTTTAATATAATGTGTCTTGGGAAAGAAAGTATTTTTGCATTGAAGTAATTAGGTATTCTCTAAGCTTCATGGACTTTTATTAATATATTCAGTTCTTCTCCCATGTTTGGGAAGTCCCCAGCTAGTCTTTCTTTATATTCTCTATTTATCATTAATTTTTGCCATTTTAATTGCAATGTGCCTGGGTGTGGTTCTCTTTAGGTAGATTGTGTTTGGGACTCTTTTCTTCCTGGACTTGTATATGTTTCCTTTCCCAGTTAACTTGGGGCTAGGTTAAAATGGGCTATTTTCAGCTATCATGTCCTCAAGTATATTCTCTTTTTCTCTCCCTTTTTCCTCTGGAACCTCTATAATGTGAATAATAGTATGCCTGGGAGTTGTCTCAGATGGCTCAAACTGTCCTTACATCTTTTTATTCTGTTTTCTATTCCGCTTCAGTGATTACCACTACTACTCTGTCTTCCACCTCACTGGTCTAGTCCCCTGTATCATTTAGTTTACGATTGATTCCTTCTAGTGTATTTTTCACTTCAATTGTTGTATTCATCTTTGTTTGGTTGTTCTTTATATTTTCTAATTCTTTGTTAAAAACTTTGAATTTTTCTGTTTATCCATTCTTCTTCCAGTTCTCTGATCATCTTGACAATCATTACCTTAAACTTATTCTTGGGTAGATTGACTATCTCCACTTCACTTAGCTCTTCTGGGGTTTAAATCTTATTCCTTTGCTTGGAGCATGTTTCTATGTTGCCTCATTTTGCCGAAATTGCTGTTTTCATGTCTATATCTGGTAGGTTGGTTATGTTTCCTGATCTTGGAGAAGTGGCCTTTTGTAGATGTCGTAGTATCTCAGAAGCGTACTCCCCTCTGGTCACTAAAGCTGTATGCTTGCTCTAGGAGTGACCCCTAGGTGAGCTGCTGTAACCCTTCTGTTGTGGTAGGCTAGATACCATGGGTGGTCTGGTAGGCTTGGTTATCCCCCCATCTGGTTGGTTCCTAGGCCTTGTCTTTTGCCAAGGTTGCAAGGACCACAAGGCACCTGGGGGGAAGCACCCATGGGCTGAGATGGGTGCAGTGGGGTGAGTGCTGACTCACTGGTGGGTGGAGTCAATGTCCGGGAGATCCTGCCAGCCCGCTGGCAGGCAGAGATGTGTCCTGGAGCCTGGCTGCAGGACTCAGGGGTCCCAGAGCTGATGTCCTACTGCCAGTGGGTGGGGCTGGTACCTGACACAGCTGGCTGCAGGGTCCAGGGTCCAACTGGTCCTAATGTTGGTGCTGGCCTGATAACGTGAGAGCTAGGTCCACAGGCTGCAGGACTGCCTCTCTCCTGCACTGGTGCTTGTCTGCTGGGGGGTGAGGCTGGGCCTGCAGCTAGAGCAGGGTTGCTGGTGGCTGAGGCAGAAGATTCTGGGTCTGGGGCCTGCTGCTGGTGGGAGGAGCTGGATCCCAGGGTGTGTGTGTGTGTGTGTGTAGGGTCCTGGGTGTCCCAGGTCTAGTGACTGCACACACGTGTGTGCGGCCTGGCCCTTGGCCCATTGGTGGGCAGAGTCATGTTCAGGGAAAGGTGTGAACTTAGGGGTCTTAAGGCAACCTGTCTGCTCTTGGGTGGGGCTGTGTCCCTTCCCAGTTAGTTGCTTGGCCTGAAATGTCCCAGCACTGGTGCCTAAGGCCAGTGGATATGGGTGAAGCTGGGTTTGGAGGCTAATAAGCTAGAGGGAAGATTCCAAAATGGCACTAGCCAGCAAGGGAGTCCATGTGGTAGAATGAGCGCCCCCAAGTGGCTGCCACCAGTGCTTACATCCTTGAGGGTGATCTCCCATTAACTGGCTTCTGCCTCTGGGGGGCTTCCTGGTGGCTCAGATTGTACAGAATCTGCCAACAATGCAGGGAATCCAGGTTTGATCCCTGGGTCAGGAAGATCCCCTAGAGAAGGGACTGGCTTCCTAGGGGACTCTCCAACTTCAGCCTGTGGGTCTGATCCAGGCTCCTTTCAGATTATTGCTTCTGCCCTGGGTCCTATAGCATGTGAGTCTGCATGCACCTTTTAAGAGTGGAGTCTCTCTTTCCCACATCCCTCTGAGTCTCCCCAGAGTAAGCCCTGCTGGGCTTCAAAGTCAAACATTCTGAGAGCTCATCTTCCTGGACCAACATGGGGATCAGGCCCCATGCTCACTGGGGACAGACGGCCTTGCGACTGTGATTCCTCTTTCACTCATGGGTCTCCCTCTGGGGAATATCGGTCACCCTCTGGGGAATATGGGTCTTGCCTATACTGTGACCCCAGCCACCTGCCCGTCTCATGGTTCCTTCTTTATATCGTTAGTTGTAGAAGATCTTTATTTTTTTGAAAAATGTTTTTGCTGCACTAGGTCTTCACTGCTGCCTGCGGGCTTTCTCCAGCTGTTGACAATGGGGCTACTCTCCAGTAGTGGTGCACAGGCTTCTCATTGCAGAGGCTTCTCTTGTTGCGGAGCTCAGGCTCCACAGAGCACGTGGGCTCAGCAGCAGCAGCTCGCGGGCTCTAGGGCATAGGCTCAGTAGTTGTGGCTCCCAGACTCAGCTGCCCCTCGGCATATGGAATCTTCCTGTGTCCCATTCATTGGCAGGTGGATTGATTCTTCACCACTAGACCACCAACGACGTCCAATAGAAGATGTAGGTTCTGATCTTTTTTATTGATAGATGTTCTGGAAACAGCTGCAATTTTAGTTTGCCTGTGGAAGGAGGTGAGCTCACCTTATACATAAAAAGTAACTAAAAATGGACCACAGACTTAGCTATAAAAGCTTAACCTGTAAAATTTCCAAGAGAAAACAGGAGATCACCTTAGTGACTTCAAGTTAGGCATGAATTTCTTTAAAAAGGACACAAAAAGCATTACCTATAAAAGTAAAAGCTGATGAACTGAACTTCATCAAAACATTTGGTCTTCAAAATGAAGATAAAGATAAAAAATTGAACAAAAAGGCAAGCCACACACAGGGAAGAAAAACGAGTGTTTGATAATAGACTTGTTTCCAGAATACACACAGAAATCTTACTACTCAATAAAAAAAACTAACAAGCCCCCCACAAACAGGCAACAGATATGAACACATATGGATGGCAAATAAGTAGACAAGAAGACAGCCAACACCATGAATCAACAGTCCAAATGAAAACTAAAACCACGATGAGTTTTTCAGTACACATCTACTTGAATGGCTAAAATTTAAATGATGGACAATGTCCGGTGTTGGCCAGGAAGTGTTGCAAATTGGAGTTTCTATATGTGGCTGACAGTGAAGCAAATGGTACAGCCACTGTGGAAAACAGTCTGTAGTTTCTTATAAAGTTAACTATAAACTTACCATGTGACCTCGCAATTTCATTCCTAGATATTTAACCAAGAAAAACGACAACATATGTCCACAAAAAGACTCATACTTACATGTTCACAGCAGTGTTCTTCTTAATAGCCCCAAACTGTAAACAACTGAATAAACCATCAACTGGTGAATGGCTATTCATACAACGCAATTCCACTCAGCAATAAAAAGGAGCAAATTACTGATACGCACAATATGAATGAATTTCAGCAGCTCTCTGCTAACTCAGGAGAACCCTGACACAAAAGACTGCACAGTGGATGATTTGATCTATGTGAAATTACAGAAAGAGCAGTGTTAAAGTGACAGAAAGTGGACCGGTGCCTTCCAAGAGCCAGAGGATCAGGGACGGGCTCTGCTTGCAATGGATCAAAGAAGAACGTTTCCAGGTGGTGGAAACATTCTCTATGCTGACTGTGGTGCTGGTTACACTGCCATAAATCCTTGTCAGAATTCTTATTTTGTACCCCTAAATGTGGTGAATTTATTGTATATAAATATGCCCCGATACAGCTTAAGAAAAGAAAAAAAATACTTTACTTTCACACCAACACCTGAAAGCCAGTTAAACAGTGACCTCCTAACCATGGGATATGAAGAATATGTCATTTTGAACTACTACCTGACGCTGCAGAGCCCGTTCCTGGGGGAGACGCCGAGTGCAGTGATGCTACGGATGCTTTCTTGGTAGTAAAACCATCTATCTTAGTCCCACTGCTGCCACTGACACCCTGCTAGAACGTAAGAACACAAGGAAAGAGACTGAACATCTTAAGCATCATATTATAGAATAACTGGCAGATCTTCAACTTCACATGTTAAACAGAAAAGAAAAGTACATATCAATACATAACTGAGAAGTAAAACATTTTTGGCCTGTCCCCAAGAATGTGGTCAAAGTTCCTTTGCATATAATGTTAAAGATATGGCTTGTGTGTATATATACATGTATATGTATGAAAAAGTGAAGTGAAGTCACTCAGTCGTGTCTGATTCTTTGAGACCCCATGGACTGTAGCCTAGCAGGCTCTTCCGTCCATGGGATTTTCTAGGCAAGAATACTGGAGTAGGTTGCCATGTCCTTCTCCAGAAGATCTTCCTGACCCAGGGATTGAACCTGGGTCTCCAGCATTGTAGGCAGATGCTTTACCGTCTGAGCCACCAGGGAAGGGGATCTAGTTCACTGACCAAGGATCAAACCCAGACCTCCTGTATTAGAAGCATGGAATCTTAGCCTCTTGACCACCAGGGAAGTTCACTACTGCTTTCTGAGTACATTCCAGGGCTTCTGTGGTGTCTCAGATAGTAAAAAATCTGCCTGCAATGCAGAAGACCCAGGTTCAACCTCTGGCTCAAGAAGATCCCTGATTCTCCATCTAGATCATCAGATTCTGAACATTTGTTAAAAATGGTTATACCTGGAAGTGAGGACTGAAGAAAACCTTAGTGAAAATACTTATGCTTGTCTTGGATCCTATATCTAAATATAGGAAAGTCTTGCCCCGAAGTTTAAATTGACAAATAAATCTGAGAAGGCCCTTTTACATAAAGAGATGAAAAGTTAAAGGAAAGTGACAAAAATTTTTTTCATATAAAATTGATGTATCAGTATAAAACTATAAACTGCCTACTTTACTGATAAATAATGACATAAAGGAGCTCTCCCCATACAGATCTGCTATCCCACAATTATGTCTGAAAAAGTAAAACGATTAAATTTATGTCTTGTCAGTATGGCTTGCTCCTAAATAGTCCATAACCCCAGTTGTAAGAGAACACATTTTTTATAGGCAATGAACGTTTAAGTTTAATACCAAGATATAAAATTTTAAAGCAGAGGGGAAATCCAGTTCACAAATAAAAGTTTGAAAGAGCACTAGGGGGAAAACCTAGCAAAGTACGTAAGAATTCAGGACATAGAAGATTCCTTCACTGCAGCTTTTTAAATGGAGTCAGGAGGGAATACCATGTGTTTCTGTAGAACAAAGCCTTAACCTCAGCTGTAACGAAGGTCACCCTCAGCTGTGATGCAGACTAGGTCATTCATCTTGAGCTTCAGCACAAAAACCTTAATTTTAATAAGAGGACGCACAGCTACTTTCTCGTTCCTGTGTTGGAAGTTAGCATCACTTACACACACAGTTTCTGGGGATGCACAGGATCGAGACCTGTCCTCCTGCAGGAGGTCAAACTGGAGCACGGAGCTGCTCCCTGAGTTAATGAGGGAGCGTCCTTCGTTCTCTGTCTCCCACTTCTCCTCTCTGCTCCTTGGGTTGATGGTTGAAGACGGTGGGCCCGGGTTTGGAGCCACTGCTGATACCGAAGAGAGTATTTCGGAAGAGGGTGCTGCTCCCAAGGAGGGATATGGGGAGAATGAAAGTGACGAGAGGGGAGAGAGAGGGGGGTCACGCAGGAAGATGTTCGCAAAAGTGTCGAAGGAAGCAGAAGGCAAAGCTGGGAAATACTGCAGGCTGCTAGGCAAAGGTGGCTCAGGCAGCCTTGGCAGTACAGTTATCGAGGCTTCATGTTCTCTGCCAAGGGAGGTTGTGGCTGGGAGGGGAAGAGCTGGGAGGAGGCAAAGGGCTGGGCTGGGAACCATCACTGTAGCTGGGAGTGAGGGGCCAGAGGCATGGGGACAGGAGGCGGAGGAGGGGCACCGGGGCTGTCCATCCTGGTGGGGACAGAAGTGATCCTTGGCGCTCCTGCAGTCTGACCACACAAGAGGCTTCTTACGCTTGTGTCTCCCCTTTTTGCAACCAGCTGATCGTGTCGGCCTGGGAGCAGAACCTCCTGCAGGATAAAGAGGGAGACGAGCTACAGAAAACTAACCCAGAACAGAAGGACTCCATTGACAGGTAGTTGTAAGCACATTACAAGGAATAATCATTGGTCAATAATAACCATGTCCACTATAGGAATGACAGAAAGTAGACCTAGAAAGATGGATGAGATCCTGGGTACAAGCTGTTGCTATAAAGTAAACCCCCTTTCGGCATCTCTCAGCCGTTTTCTTACAAGCAAACCTCCTACACTTCATTCCACATCTTCCAGGACTCAGGTATGATTCCTAAACTTGGTAACTCTGTTGATAAATGGAATATATATATATTTATTTGTAATTAGAGGATAATTGCTTTACAATGTTGCGTTGGTATCTGCTGCACAACACTGCGAATCAGCCGTAAGTATACGTGTATGTCCCCTCCTTCTTGAACCGCCCCCCCCACACACTCCCATCCCGCCCCTCTCGGTTGTCACAGAGCACTGGGCTGAGCCCCCTGTGCTACACAGCAGCTTCCCACTAGCTATCTGTCTTACACAGGGTAATGTATGCTTCACTGCTACTCCCTGTTTGTCTCTCCCTTCCTTCCTCCGTCCCACGTCCACGAGTCTGGTCTCTCTGTCTTCATCTGTATTCTTGCCCTGCAAACAGGTTCACCGGGACCATTTTCCAAGGTTTATACGGAATATATTTTTGAAAATTTAACTACCTTCAACATGCAAATATTTAGCTTTGCTTCTGCTTTCCTGCTGAAGACAGGAGCTATAGGGTGACGACAAAATCTTCTCCTGGAATTTATCTACATAGCTCTGCTCTTCCTTCTGCGTGTGTGCTGACAGCACAGCCTTTGTGAGCCCTGAGTGTTTAAACGCTTCTGCGGCCAGTGGAGCTGGGTGTGTGCTGAGAGTCCAGGGCTCACAGGCCAGCGGTACGTGCTCTGCTGGAGTCAATTCTGCTGAAGTGGAAGAAGACAGATTTAATTTTAACTCCAACTGGTTATTTTGCATTTATTTACTTTCACTAATTTAACTGCCTTTCAATAAATTTTTACAATCATCACAATGGCTGGAACATGAAACCTCCATCAATCTAGCAGGTACATTGTTATTTTTCGGTCTTGTTTTACACTCTTTGCATTCTTATATAAACATTTTGGGCTTCCCTCGTGGCTCAGCTGGTAAAGAATCTGCCTGCAATGTGGGAGACTTGGGTTTGATCCCTGTATTGGAAAGAACCCCTGAAGAAGGGAACAGCTACCCACTCCAATATTCTGGCCTGGAGAACTCCATGGACTGTACAGTCCACAGGGTCACAAAAAGTTGGACACGACTGAGCGACTTTCACTTACTTACTTACATACATTCTAGAGTTGTAATGCTCAATGTGCACACATTTATTTAGATCTTGCTTTCATTGTAAATATTTTTATCTCCATGAATTCTTTGAAAAATTGTTATCTCTGGATTAATATTTTAATATGTAATATAAATATGTGGTTCAAAAATCAACATGTGTTAGACATTTAGTAGCTTCTCCCCAACCCTAACGCCTGCCTAGTTCTCATTTATTCTCCCCACAGAAAACCTTTTATTTGCTTATTTATCTACTTTATTTAAGCATCTATAAATAAGTACAGATATAGATTCTTATCCCTCTTCCTCGTTTTTACCCAAAAGGCATATAATCTTGTACACTAACCTGCAGTGTGTTTTTTCATTTAACAATATCCCTTTTATCAGTACATCACATAGGATTCTACTTTATGTGCATGCATGCTGCCTGCTAAGTTGCTTCAGTTGTGTCTGACTTTTTGTGACCCCATGGACTGTGGCCCGCCAGCCTCCTCTGTCCATAGGACTTCCCAGTCAAGAATACTGGAGTGGATTACCATATCCTTCTCCAGGGGATCTTCCCAACCCAGGGATCAAACCCATGTTTCCTGCACTGGCAGGTGGATTCTTTACTGATGAGCCACAGGGATGCCCGTAACCACCTGTAGACAAACACTGGTGGCTTCTAAACATGACTTCTTCCAGGTACAAAAGATTCTGCAGCAGACACTGTGGGTCCTCCCAGCCTCCATTCCCCGCCTCCTGTGCTGTGTGGTACTGAGGCGTGGTAGACTTGGTCCCACTCCACTTCCAGAAACTGGCTCTGACTGGTCTAAGTCAACACACCGGACAGAGGGCTTTCAATTCTGGCCAAGATGGAGGAACAGGGACGGGACTGACCTTCTCACCTGAAATAACTAAGAAGGGACAAAATATGTGAAACAATAATTTCTAAGACACAAAACATCCTAAGGGATTGAAAACAAGGTGAACCTCAGGCCTGCCTAGCTACTGCCTTGAGAGTGAGGAAAAAGGTGGGCTTCCTGAGGGCAGAGACAGAGCTGCGAGCATGGGGAGGTCACAGTGGTTGGAGTTCAGGAAGATGAGTGGAGAGGACAGCCACACAGAGAGGCCTCCAGACAGCTACAGAGAACCCCCAAGTCCTCGGCAGCTCATTCACGTGAGGAAAAAAAAATCACCTGAAAGGATCAGACTGAAGCTCACAGCAGGTGGAGAACAGGGCTGGGTCCCGTCAGCCAGACTAGAAGATCTCATAACCCATATGCACTGGGTAGAATACTCTTAAGGGTCCTGCCTCAGTAGTAGAGAAGAGTTAGACCTCCCTACACTGCTCTGTTCCTGTCTAAGCAATTTTAAAAGCAAAGCCTGAGAAGATCCATCTGTTTCCATGAAGCTAAACTGGGTCCCAGAATAAAGCTCAACAATGTTAAGAGGAATATTCGGCAAATTAATCATGCAAAACCAACCCTGGGCTGGGAGAGAATTAGAACTGGAAGAGAGAACATTAACAGTTATAATGTATTTCATACAGTCACAGGGAAGATGTTTTAAATGTGCTATATAAAGACACGGAAGATACTAAAAAGACTCAAATAGAGCTTCTAGAAATGAAAACTATAATATGTGAGATGGAAAAGGTACTGAATGGAAATAATGACAGATTTTACAATAGAAAACACTAGTGAACCTGAAGACACAGCAATAGAGACTGTCCCAAAATGAAACAAAGACCTTAAAAAATGAAAAAGTTTAAATGAGCAGAGCATCAGCGGACTGTGACACAACTTCAAGCAGCCTATATACATATAACTTGAGTCCCAGAAAACGGGGAAACAGAAAAAATATTTTAAAAATAAGGGAATGTAAGGCCAAAACGGCCCAATGATGTTAGATAAAAAGAACTCAGACACCAAATAGGTGATATAACAAGCTTTAATTGCGACGAGCTCCCGGGTGGGGTTCCCGGACCCAAGCAAGTGAGGTCGAGGAAGTCTGTGCCCGAACAAAGGCAAGAGGCAGCTTATATAGCTTTACAGTAAGAAACAGCGAAATTTTTCCCGAATAAGGCAAGATTTGGAGTGGTGGTCCCTCATAGGTCAGTTAGCCGGGGGGCAAGACTGGGTTGGTTGCCCGGTCTGCTCAAGGTTATGCTGACGCAGTGGAATAGTTCTTGCTGTTTCTGGGCAGAATGCTGTTGTTTCTGGACAGGAGGGGGAGGTTAGGAGAGGGTTGATTTCCACCAGGAACTGCTATATCAAGGACTCTCCAGCAGTGGGGGAGGGAATGAGGGAACAGAGCACAATGGTCAGAGTTCTGGCAGGACTTTTCCCCACCAGCAGGAAAGGGGGGAGGAGGAGGAAGACAGGCCGGAATGGCCACCGAGGTCCGACCTTACAGGGAAGAAGTATTTTTCAATTTGATGGAAACAATAAACCTACAAATCCAAGAAGCCGAATAAACTCCAAGTATAAAAAACATGAAGAACACTACATTCTGGAAGATCAAAATCAGACTGTCGAAATCAATGATGAGGAGAAAATCTTACATGCAGCCAGAAGTTGCATATATATGCAAACAATACAGATGACAGAAGACTTCCTGTCAGAAACAGTGCAAATCAGGATTCAGTAGAGCAGCATCTTTAAGGTACTGAAAGATAAACACTGTCACCCTAGAATTCTATGATCTGTTAAAATGTGTTTAAAACATGAATGTGAAATAAAGACACTTTCAGATGTACAAAAATGTAAAGGACTCATCACTGGTGGACCTGTGCTACGTGAGGTATAAAAGGAATGCCTCAGGCAGAAGAAGAATGACACCAGATAAATCCACATAAAGGAGTGAAAAACACTGAGAGATGAGTTAAAGCGAAAAACACTTAAACTTCTTTAAAAAATAATAATTACATAAAAATAATAACAACATGGGTGGGATTTCTAACACATGTAGAAATATATGCCAACAGACAAACACCAAGGTGAGTAAATGGAAGTATAGTATTTTAAGTTTTTTTATACATGAAGCAGTATAATATCTCTAGAAGACAGACTGTGAAAAATTACATGCATACACCATAAACTCTAAAGCAACAACTAAATAAACACTACTTTAAATACCAAGACACACATAGGTTAAAAGTAAAACGTTAGAAAACGATATAAGATTAATCCAAAAAAAGCTAGAGTGAATATATTAATATAGACAAGGCATATTTTAGAGGAAAGAAAATACAAGGGATAAAGAAAGACATTTCACAATGATAAAAGGATCAATTAATCAAAAGGACAAAACAATTCTAAACAAGACCCTGATGCTGGGAAAGATTGAGGGCAGGAGGAGAAGAGGGCAACAGAGGATGAGATGGTTGGATGGCATCACCGACTCAATGGACATGAGTTTGAGCAAGCTCTGGGAGATGGTGAAGGCCAGGGAAGCCTGGTGTGCTGCAGTCCATGGGATAGTATAGCAAAGAGTCAGACACAGATTAGAGACCAAACAACAACAACGTGCACAAATTAAGACAGCTTCAAAATGCACAAAGCAAAAACCAATAAAATAGCAATGAGAAATAGACAAACCCACAATTATGGCCAGAGGCTTCAACACCCCTTCTGAGGTACAACAGGTATTCAGAAAATCAGTGGACAGAGAGTAATTGAACAAGCTATCAACCAACCTGACCTAGTTTATATACTGATAGAATATTCAACCCAACAGAGGCAAAATAAACATCCTTTTCAAGGGAATACAGAACATTTACCAAGATAGACCATATTATAGACCACAAAACTAGTCTCAATAAATTTAAGAGTTCAAGTTTTGTATTTTCTCTGACCACAATGGGATTAAATTAGAAATCAATAAAGAAGTATGGAAAATCTCTAAATGCTTCCTAAATAATATATGATATACATATGAAAATTTAAAAGATTTCAAAGAAAATATTAAAAGGAATATTAGGCAGCATTTGAACATGAGGAAAATAAAATACATCAAAATGTGTGAAAAGCAGCTGAGAGTAAAAGGAAAGTTTATACTCAAATCCACCAAGGAAGAAAAATGTCTGAAATCAATGACTTCAGCTTCCATCTTAAGAAACTCGAAAAACAAGAGTAAGGTAAAACAAAAGTAAGCAGGAATTTCTCTGGTGGTCCAGTGGTTAAGACTCTGCACACCCAAAGCAAGAGGCCTGGGTCAATCCCTGGTCAGGCAATTAGAGAACTGATATTATTTTTTCCTTAAATGTTTGCTCAAACTCACTAGTAAAGATATTTGGGCTTGAGTTTTCTCGCTGGAGAAGTTTTTATCAACAAATTCAGTTTTTTAAATAGATATGAAGCTATTCAGGCTTCCTACCTCTTGAGTGATTTTAGTGTGTATCTCTCAAACTGGTCAATTTTGTCTAAGTTGTCAAGTTTATTGGGAAAACTTGTTTATAATGTTCTGTTGTTATTCTTTTGATATCTAGCGATGGGAGGATCTCTAGGGATGTTTCCTCTATCATTTCTGAAATTGATAACTTATATCTTCCCTTTTTTTCCCGATCAGGCTTACTAGAGTTTGATCAATTTCATTGCTCTTTGCAAAGAACCAGCTTAAAATTTTATGTTTTTCTCTATTATTTTTCTGTTTTCTACTTAAAAGGTTTTTACTCCGATCTTTATTATTTCCTTTTGTCTCCTTCATTTTTTAAAATTTGGCTGCAATGGGTGTTAGTTATGGCATGGTCCTCAAACCCAACTCATCATCAGAATATGGTGTAAACCCTAGGAACATGGGCTTCCCAGAAAGCAAAAGACAGATGCAGCTCAAGACCATCTGGGCTCTGATTCTGCTTTCTCTCCTTAGAATAAAGAGGTGGACTTGCAGATGCTAAGACTGCTGTAAGATCAGGAGAAATGCTTATCAGTAAATAGTGCTTATTCCTTAAATGAAAGCATACAGATTTCAGTATGAATTCTTTCAAAGTAGTATTAACATAAGACCAAAAAATACAAAGTCTAGTGGCACAGTCAAAAAAAGAGGTTTCTGTATCAGGGAAGACCCCAGCTTGCATGGACTGTGTCACTGACCGCTCCACGCCCACATGGGTATCCGAAGCACTAAGAACACGTACACTAAAAGATATGCATCTGCTCTCATCCTGAGGGACCAGTTCAATTCCAACAAAAGTCTACCTGTGGCTAATTAGAAATAATAGAAAAATACATAGAAATAAACTAATCTCACAACAGCCGTGTCTTTCTCTGGTCTTTTCCCACCATCCACAGTCCACTTGTGAATATAACGCTCTCCATCTCAAAGGGTGGCGTGAGGATTAAGAGAATTAATTTATATGAAGAACTAAGGGCACGGTATGGTACACAGTAACAGCTCAGCACACGTTCACTTATATTCCACTGAGACCAGCAACGGTAAGTTAGACACAATCTGAAAACCTGATTGAACATGTTTATCACCATTTCCTTACCTACCAAATCCTTATGAAGAATGCACAAGTCAAAAGGACAGGTGAGAGCAAAACGGAATAAAAAGGAGAAATCAGAATAATTTACCAAGTCATTATGTTGAAGGAAGAGAGCTTCAAACATACACTCCTCATTTATCAGAGCAATACAAAAATCTGAATGTGTTTATATGCATAATCCACCTAGTCACCACTGCAGTCCAAGTTCAAAACGAACACACCCTTTCAAGGTCAGCAACAAAGTGACCCAAGGCAGTCCCAACAATAACTGCACTAATAATGGTGAAGACTAATTGATGGCTTACTACTACATACCAGGTACCATCCTAGGTGCCTCACATTTGTCAGAAGAGTTGACTGGCAAATGACATAACGAGCAGATACAGTCCAAAATACGCTGACCATTATAAACGTGATGATATTTCCAAAAATACTTTACCTGAAAAAAAATATCCATCTTAAACATCTTTATGAAGTAAACGGTATTAAAGACTTGTTCTTACAATGGTTGTATTTAACACTGAGTGTATTCTAAAGTAAAAGCTACCGTGGTACCTGAGTTTGGCGGTGGGATGTCGACAAGGAAACTGCTGGAGCTGCACTGGCTTGTGTCCAGGCTCAGAGTCACTGTGCTCAGGGTCCACGGAGCTCCTCCTTCAGCGTCTGTGGACTGTCCATTAGTGGGCATTTCTGATGCAGGTACAGCTGGGATCTGAGAGACAGCTGGTGATGTAACAGTGAAAAGAAAAATTCCCCATAGGGAATTCATATTAAAAACCTGAACAGTTTACAGACATTTATAACCGATAAGTTAAAACCAGTACGTTAAAACCTATTGGCTATGTAGAGGCAATATGAAACTAGGATTGTTTGTGATTACAATGAAATAATTAAAGGCAAAAGATGAAAGAAAAACAGGGTTTCCCTGGTAGTTCAGTGGTTAAGAATCGACCTACCAATGCAGGGGACAGGGGTTCGATCCCTGGTCTAGGAAGAGCCCACATGCCGCAGAGCACCTAAGCCTGTGAGCCACAACTCCTGAGCCTGCGAGCTCTAGAGCCCATGAGCTGCAACGACTGAAGCCAATGTGCCTAGAGCCTGTGCTCCGCAACAAGAGAAGCCGCTGCAATGAGAAGCCCGAGCGCTGCAACAAAGAGAAGCCCCTACTCGCCGCAACTAGGGAAAGCCCGTGTGCACAATGAAGACCCAGTGCAGCCTAAAGCAATAAAACAAATAAATTATTTAAAATGCTTAAAAAAAAGATGAAAGAGAAACAGAGAGGGGTGGCTCTCTTGGTCTAACTATGGAAGACACCCCTCTCACCTTGCAGTGCCTGGATGTCATCTGCTCTGTGGCTTTGTCTGTCCTCTTCTGAGGATGAGGAAGTTGTATTTGTAGAGGAGATACACTTCCTCTTCAAAGCTGGGATGTGGTAGCTCTTCAGGTACCTGCATATTAATAATTTGGCCATGTATTCCTACCTGCCCCCAACGTGGCCACCTCTCACCTCTCTGCTTTGCTTATGCCATTTCTGTTTGGGATATTTCACTGTCTTCTTGGGTGAAGTCTTCCCTGACCATCTGGGCCCCCACCAAGGGATTCTTATATATTCCTTTACTATGGTCTTGCACTGATTTTCACAACTTAATTCTTATGAGCACAGGTCTTGTCTTCTCAACTATATTCAAAGAAGGGAAGCGTCTTCTAACTTTCTGGATCCTCTGAACTGTTCAATTTATTATGAATTATAGGTGGCATGTATCTACTGATCTATAGTGAAAAATCAAGACAAAAGCTATTAAAAATGATATAAAGGCTCCATAGTGACAATACACACTTCTGGAAAAACTAACACATTATCAAAACTTGTGTCTCATACCTGATAACACTATCAATACAGTTTATCTGCTGATAGGATGGGCTATGCTGAACCTTTCTCAAATCCTCACAAGACTCAGTGTACATGCTATTATTTCTCACTGTCTGGAAGGAAAAGGAGGTCTTCTGCTCATCTGAAATAGAATGAAAGGATGTCCAATTAAAAATATATTCTTGAGAACATGTACTTATTTAGCAAAATTAAATCATGATATTTTAGGATAGATACATGGTACTTTAGAATAGACATGCTCAATATTATATAGCTATTAAAAGTGAGCTCAGATCTAAATGAGCAGATATAGAAAGATAACAGAACCATTACATGAACAATTGCATTTGTACCTTTTAAAAAGGGAGTGAAACAAATGTTTCAGGCAAAGATGGAACAAACAGGTGAAAGGTGTAAGGCTGATGGGGACTTTTACAATGTTACTACCTGTACAACTGATGGATCCTGGTATCACTAAGCAGGGGGTGACAGACACAGTGCGTTCCTATGTGTGGTGACAGAAAGTGCATGGCACTGCTTGTGCTGAATTGGTGTCCAACAGAAGATTCTATGATGACAGAATTGTATTTTATCTATACTGTCCAACCTGGCAGCCACTAACACCACATCCAGCAACCAAGCACTTGAAGTATGGATACAGCAAAAGAGGAACTACAGTTTACGTTTTATTTATTCGTAATTTATTTGTATTTAAATTGAAAATGTGGCTAGTGGTTACCAAATCGGATAGCGGAGGTATGGAGGGAGATACAAAGACCGCAGGCTGGAGCACCGAAGAACTTTCTGTAGAGAAGACGTAGCCAGTAGAGGAGCCTTATCCAACCACTGATTTATTCACTGTATCTATGAGCCTTTTTGTCGGTTTTTTTTTAGATTCCACATATAAGTGAAACCATATGCCATGCGTCTCTCTCTGACTTATTTCACACTGCACAGTTCTCCTAAACTCCTTTTGCTGTCACAAGGGAAGAATTTCATTCTTTTTATGGCCAAATAGTATTCCATTTTCTATATATACCAGTCCCTTTACTCATTCACCCACGGATGCACACTTAGGTTGTTTCAATGTCCTGGTTATTGGAAGTAATTCTGCAAGGAACATGGTGATGCATGTATCTTTTCAAATTAGTGTTTTCATTTTCTTCAGATAAATACTCATAAATGAGACTGCTGGATTATATGGCAGTTTAATTTTTAATTTTTTGAGGAACCACCATACTTTTTTCCACAGTGGCTGCACCAATTTACATTCCCATCAATAGTATAAAAGGGTTCCCTTTCCTCCAGGTCCTCACCAACACTTGCTACTTCTTGTCCCTTTGATGGTGGCCATCCTGATGGGTGTGAGGTGACATTTCATTGTGGTTTCGATATGCTGTGGTCTCCAACTATAGCTGTGGATTTGTTTATCTCTCCTTGCAGTTTTTATCAATTTTTTCTTCATATTACATATTTTGAAGCTCTGGCATTAGGGGCATCAACAGGCTTGTTTTATGTTCTCAGAGAATCAACCTCTTAGTCTTTATGCAATACTGCTCTGAAAGCCTTGTTCTAAAGGCTACTATGTCTGACCTTAGCATAGTGCTTTCCAGTTTTCTTTTGACTCCTGTTAGCATGGCATATCTTTTCTAACCTTTTACTTTTATCCTATGTTTTTAATACTCAAAATGGGTTTTGCTGACAATATACAGTTACATCTTGCTTTTCCATCCAATTTGACATTTTGTCTTTTCACTGGTATATTGAGATCATTCACATTTGATGTGATCAATGCTGTTGGGTTAAAATGTACCCCTTTTAAAAAAATTTAATTGGAGGATAATTACAATATTGTGATGGTTTCTGCCATACCTCTTGCTAGTTGTTTTCCATTTGTTCCATCTGGGTTTTTTGGTTTATTTTTTCTTCCTTTTTTGTCTCACTTGGGTTAAGTGTTTTAAATCACATTTTACCAAGACTACTGACATTATTTATACTTCTTCAAAAATTTTCACTAATAATTATCCTGAAGTTTACATACATATTGTAAGAAGTCAGCTTCTATCTCATCAATATACTCCAAATAATAAAATTTGGAAGGAATTTTACAACAGTATATTCCCAATACCTAGCTCCTGTTCTTTGTAGTACTTTTTACACACATTATAAATGCAAAATATTCTTTTTGCTTTAGTCAGTTATCCTTTCAGTTCAGTTCAGTCGCTCAGTCGTGTCCGACTCTCCGCGACCCCATGAATCACAGCACGCCAGGCCTCCCTGTCCATCACCAACTCCTGGAGTACACTCAAACTCATGTCCACAGAGTCGGTGATCAGTAACTAAAAATAAGTGAAAAATTATATGTATTTTATCTTAAGTGCATAAGTATTAGTCACTCAGCCATAGCTGACTCTTTGTGACCCCATGGACTATAACCAGCCAGGCTCCTCTGTCCATGGACTTCTCCAGGCAAAAATGCTAGAGTGGGTAGCCATTCCCTTCTCCAGGGGATCATCCTGACACGGATTGAACCCGGGTCTCCTGCACTGCAGGCAGGTTCTTAACCATCTGAGCTACCAGGTAAGCCGTTGGCATTTCATCTTACTTTATATTCCATTTCTAGTGCTCTTCATTGGTTTGTGCACATCCAAGTTTTATGTCTGGCATCATATTCCTTCTACATTTACAAATTCCTTCAGGACTCTTACAGAACAAATTTACTGCTGGCAGTAAATTCCTGTAGCTTTTGTTTGGGAAAAATCTTTATATCTCCATTTCGCAAAGATACTTCCCACTAGGTGTATAATTCTGCATTTATGGTTTTCCTTTGAAGATTTTACTGTCTTCTAACATTCATGGTTCCTGAAGAAATGTATACTGTAATTCTTATTCTTAACCTTCTTTCTCTGTTTATCTTTTTTGTTTGGTTACCTTCAATATATTCTCTTGGTTTTATTCCAGTTTGAATACGATATGCCGAAGCATTTTTATTTTGTGATTATTATTTTTTTTTGTAATATGCTACTTGATGTTCTTTGAATGTGGAAAAATCTCAGGCATTATTTCAAGTATTCTTCCTGGGATTCCAGTTACTCTTATTAGATCATTTAATCCTGTCCTCAAATTCTTTTTTTTTGGCCGAGCCACATGGCATGCAGGATCTTAGTTCCTCAATCAGGGATTGAACCCATACCTGCTGCACTGGAGTCACGGTGTCTCAACCGCTGGACAGCCAGGGAAGTATGCCTAAATTCTTAAGAGGTTCTACCCTGTATGTCCTGTTCTCTGTTTCTGCTTGCATCATTTTTATTTATTCAGTTCATTGATTCTCTTCTTAGTTGAGTGCCCATCAATGGTATTCACTTACTTCCAGCGTTCCTAACATCTGCACTTGATTCTTTCTTCTGTGCTGCCTCTCTATGCTATGATTCCTTATGTGGTTTTGCATGTTGCCTACCTTATACTTTGGAGCCTGTATTCATTATTCAGTTATTTCCAACGTCTGCGTCCTGCCTGACTCTAGTTCCGATGACTGTTCTGTCTCTTAGGAGGTTTCTTCCTTGCTTTTTGTATGTTTCATAATTTGCTGAGAACTGAACATATCATATAAGACAGGAGGGACTGGGCATGGCCTCCCTTCCACTACATCAGAGTCAATCTAATTAAGCTTTCAGTTCAGTTCAGTTGCTCACTCATGTCCGACTCTTTGCGACCCCATGAATCACAGCACGCCAAGCCTCCCTGTCCATCACCAACTCCCGGAGTTCACTCAAACTCACCTCCATCGGGGCGGTGATGTCATCCAGCCATCTCATTCTCTGTCGTCCCCTTCTCCTCCTGTCCCCAAACCCTCCCAGCATCAGAGTCTTTTCCAGTGAGTCAACTTCGTATGAGGTGGCCAAAGTACTGGAGTTTCAGCTTCAATATCAGTCCTTCCAATGAACACCCAGGATTGATCTCCTTTAGAATGGACTGGTTGGATCTCCTTGCAGTCCAAGGGACTCTCAAGAGTCTTCTCCAGCACCATAGTTCAAAAGCATCAATTCTTCGGCGATCAGCTTTCTTCACAGCCCAACTCTCACATCCATACATGACCATGGGAAAAACCATAGCCTTGACTAGACGGACCTCTGCTGACAAAGTAATGTCTCCACTTTTTAATACGCTATCTACGTTGGTCATAACTTTTCTTCCAAGGAGTAAGCGTCTTTTAATTTCCTGGCTGCAATCAGCATCTGCAGTGATTTTGGAGCCCCCCAAAATAAAGTCAGCCACTGTTTCCACTGTTTCCCCATCTATTTCCCATGAAGTAATGGGACCAGATGCCATGATCTTTCTTTTCTGAATGTTGAGCTTCAAGCCAACCTTTTCACTCTCCTCTTTCACTTTCATCAAGAGGCTTTTGAGTTCCTCTTCACTTTCTGCCATAAGGGTGGTGTCATCTGCATATCCGTGGTTATTGACATTTCTCCCGGCAATCTTGATTCTAGCCTGTGCTTCTTCCAGCCCAGCATTCCTCATGATGTACTCTGCATATAAGGTAAATAAGCAGGGTGACAATATACAACCTTGACGTACTCCTTTTACTATTTGGAACCAGTGTGTTGTTCCATGTCCAGTTCTAACTGTTGCTTCCTGACCTGTATACAGGTTTCTCAAGAGGCAGGTCAGGTGGTCTGGTATTCCCAGCTCTTTCAGAATTTTCCACAGTTTGTTGTGATCCACATAGTCAAAGGCTTTGACATAGTCAATGAAGCAGAAATAGATGTTTTTCTGGAACTCTTTTGCGTTTTTGATGATCCAGCGGATGTTGGCAATTTGATCTCTGGTTCCTCTTCCTTTTCTAAAACCAGCTTGAACATCTGGAAGTTCATGGTTCACGTATTGCTGAAGCCTGGCTTGGAGAATTTTGAGCATGACTATACTAGCATGTGAGATGAATGCAATTGTGCGGTAGTTTGAGATTCTTTGGCATTGCCTTTCTTTGGGATTGGAATGAAGACTGACCTTTTCCAGTCCCGTGGCCATTGCTGAGTTTTCCAAATTTCCTGGCATATTGAGTGCATCTCTTTCACAGCATCATCTTTCAGGATTTGAAATAACTGGAACTCCATCACCTCCACTAGCTTTGTTCATAGTAATGATTCCTAAGGTCCACTTGACTTCACATTCCAGGATGTCTGGCTCTAGGTCAGTGATTATCTTGGTCGTGAAGATCTTTTTTGTACAGTTCTTCTTGCAGTGGCTGTGCTTGCTGGAGCAGCCATGAAGAGATACCCCACGACCAAGGTAAGAGAAACCCAAATAAGATGGTAGGTATTGCGAGAGGGCATCAGAAGACAGACCCACTGAAGTCATAATCACAGAAAACTAGTCGATCTGATCACATGGACCACAGCCTTGTCTAACTCAATGAAACTAAGCCATGCCATGTGGGGCCACCCAAGGTGGGTCATGGTGGAGAGGTCTGACAGAATGTGGTCCACTGGAGAAGGGAATGGCAAACTATTTCAGTATACTTGCCTTGAGAACCCCATGAACAGTATAAAAAGGCAAAATGATCGGATACTGAAAGAGGAACTCCCCAGGTCAGTGAGTGCCCCATATGCTACTGAGGATAGGTGGAGAAATGACTCCAGAAAGAATGAAGGGATGGAGCCAAAGCAAAAATAATACCCAGCTGTGGATGTGACTGGTGATAGACGCAAGGTCCGATGCTGTAAAGAGCAATATTGCATAGGAACCTGGAATGTTAGGTCTATGAATCAAGGCAAATTGGAAATGGTCAAACAGGAGATGGCAAGAGTGAACGTAGACATTCTAGGAATCAGTGAACTAAAATGGACTGGAATGGGCGAATTTAACTCAGATGACCATTATATCTACTACTGTGGGCAGGAATCCCTTAGAAGAAATGGAGTGGCCATCATGGTCAACAAAAGAGTCCGAAATGCAGTACTTGGATGAAATCTCAAAAATGACAGAATGATCTCTGTTCGTTTCCAAGGCAAACTATTCAATATTACAGTAATCCAAGCCTACGCCCCAACCAGTAATGCTGAAGAAGCCGAAGTTGAATGGTTCTATGAAGACCTACAAGACCTTTTAGTACTTACACACAAAACAGATGTCCTTTTCATTATAGGGGACTGGAATGCAAAAGGAGTAACAGGCAAATTTGGCCTTGGAGCACGGAATGAAGCAGGGCAAAGGCTAATAGAGTTTTGCCAAGAGAACGCACTGGTCATAGCAAACACCCTCTTCCAACAACACAAGAGAAGACTCTACACATGGACATCACCAGATGGCCAACACCAAAATCAGACTGATTATATTCTTTGCAGCCAAAGATGGAGAAGCTCGATACAGTTAGCAAAAACAAGACCAGGAGCTGACTGTGGCTCAGATCATGAACTCCTCATTGCCAAATTCAGACTTAAAGAAAGTAGGGAAAACCACTAGACCATTCAGGTGTGACCTAAATCAAATCCCTTATGATTATACAGTGGAAGTGAGAAACAGATTTAAGGGACTAGATCTGATAGATAGAGTGCCTGATGAACTATGGACAGAGGTTCATGACACTGTACAGGAGACAGGGACCAAGACCATTCCCATGGAAAAGAAATGCAAAAAAGCAAAAAGGCTGTCTGAGGAGGCCTTACAAATAGCTGTGAAAAGAAGAGAAGTGAAAAATAAAGGAGAAAAGGAAAGATATAAGCGTCTGAATGCAGAGTTCCAAAGAACAGCAAGGAGAGATAAGAAAGCCTTCCTCAGCGATCAATGCAAAGAAATAGAGGAAAACAACAGAACAGGAAAGACAAGAGATCGCTTCAATTAAGCTTTAGGCCAAGCTAACGGTCTACTGTTGCTATGATTTCACTCAGTGTATGACAGCTTTCAGATCCCTCCAGTGTCACTCTGCTTCAGGTGGTGGCTGGTCTCCTGAGAGCTCTTCTTTTCCAACGTTTGCTCCACTTTCAGGTCTTGGGCTTCCCTTTGCACTGTGCCTCAAAGAAAGTCCATCTCTTGCAGGTGACAAGATTCAGTTGGTTACAGGATCCAGCACGTATTTCACTTCATGTAAGCGTGTGCCTCTCCTCAGATTACAGGTCTGCTGGCTGTCCTGTACCCTCAGCACTCTGATGGGTTCAAGAAAGATCATGAACTTAATGCCTGTCTGGGCTTTTTCCTTGTTAAGTTTGGAATGAGTTAGTTCAGTTTATGAGTCATCTTTCACCTGGGCTTTGTGTTACCCTTGCAGCGGAACATTCAATTTCCCCTAATTTCCCCAATTACTTCTCTGGTAGCAGGTTGTTGATCGGTATGCACAGCTGATGAAGGGACTTTATGTGTCTCTGTTGTTCCTTGTCCTGCCATCATACGTTTAAAAGTTTCCCTTCTTAAGTGTGTGTGAGTGCTCAGTTGTGTCTGACTCTTTGCGACCCCAGGGACTGTAGCCCGCCAGGCTCCCCTGTCCATGGGATTTCCCAGACAAGAATGGTAGAGTGGATTGCCATTTCCTTCTTCAGGGGACCTTCCTTCTCCCAAGGATTGAACCCATGTCTCTTGTGTCTCCTGCATGGGCAGGTGGATTCATTACCACTATGCCACCTGGGATGCCCTGTTATTCTTTCTTGTTCTTTCCTAACGGAGAAGGCAATGGTAAGCCACTCCAGTACTATTGCCTAGAAAATCCCATGGATGGAGGAGCCTGGTTGGCTGTAGTCCGTGCGGTTGCTAAGGGTCGGACATGACTGAGCGACTTCACTTTCACTTTTCACTTTCACACATTGGAGAAGGAAATGGCAACCCACTCCAGTGTTCTTGCCTGGAGAATCCCAGGGACGGGGGAGCCTGGTGGGCTTCCGTCTATGGGGTCACACAGAGTCGGACACGACTGAAGTGACTTAGCAGCAGCATTCTTTCCTAAAGCATGACCTGCCTTGATAAAAAGGGTAAACATGTATACTTAAAACCTTGTGTTCTTGGGTGCTGCAGCACCCTGTATATAAAGCATGTATACAATGACTACTTAGTATTTTCCTTTTCATTGGTGTATGTCTCTACTCAATTTCTAATACTTAAATTATAACATTTTCCATCTTTAAGTTGTATCCCTGTTCTCTTGAGTAATAAAGGTTTGTTTTTTTTTACTAGCTCTTTAAACTTGCAGGTCTTAAAATGTTAATAAAATCAAGATGCCCAAGTAATATCAGTTCTCTGAGGTTAGTCCAAATGGCAAAAGATTTTTCCCCAAAGTCACATCCCTTGTGTGCTCACTAAATATAACACCTGTTAGAAAATATTAGTTTCTAATAGCAGCATAAGTACACAGAGTTACCTATAGCTTAAATTTTACAAAATGGTGAACGAAGTACTGATGTCTGTTTAGATACACAGCTTCAAACAACAGTACTGGTGGTATTGCCAGACCAATGGTAGATAGTAAGAAACTGGATAAAGCAGGAACTTAGAAAGAATTTCTACTCTGAGAAGAAACTCCAGAGGTCAGGACACAAAAATCTCATGAACATGAGATCAGAGGTCAAGGCAGCAGCAGGTAGCACTGACTGGATCGGACAATGAAGAAAACATTTAAAGATTTTAGATTTAAAATCTCCCCAAAGAATTTTCTCTGCCAGGACATGGGATAATGATAAAGAGCAAAAAAGATATTTCAGATAAATCCTTTTGTGGAGGAGATCTGATGGTGTTAAGTGACAAAAAGAGTTGTCATTTCTATCTTGTGCCCTTAGGTCTACAGCAAAAGAAACAAACAGAACATGAAACCTCCTGTCAAGGTGAAGAAAAAGTACAAAAACCCAAAGTACAGAACTTGCTGTATCCAGAGGGTATCCTATGGGCTCCCAGTGATACCACTTGTAGGAGCCACAGTTTGATTATTTTTGTTGTGGAAATCATGTCAAGTCCCGAAAAACACAGCTACTATATTATTACTGACTTTAGAGACAACTGTACCCCAATGTTCATCGCAGCACTGTTTATAATAGCCAGGACATGGAAGCAACCTAGATGTCCATCAGCAGACAAATGGATAAGAAAGCTGTGGTACATATACACAACGGAGTATTACTCAGCCATTAAAAAGAATACATTTGAATCAGTTCTAAGGAGGTGGATGAAACTGGAGCCTATTATACAGAGTGAAGTAAGCCAGAAAGAAAAACACCAATACAGTATACTAACACATATATATGGAATTTAGAAAGATGGTAATGATAACCCCGTATGCGAGACAGCAAAAGAGACACAGAGTATAGAACAGTCTTTGGGACTCTGTGGGAGAGGGCGAGGGTGGGATGGTTGGGGAGAATGGCATTGAAACATGTATGTTGTCATACGTGAAACGAATAGCCAGTCCAGGTTCGATGCATGATATAGGATGCTCGGGGCTGGTGCACTGGGATGACCCAGAGGGATGATATGGGGAGGGAGGTGGGAGGGGGGTTCAAGATGGGGAACACATGTACACCCGCAGCGGATTCATGTCAATGTATAGCAAAACCAATACAATATTGTAAAGTAATTAGCCTCCAATTAAAATTAAAAAAAAAAAAAAAGAAATTTCACCCTATTGTGTAAAACACCCATTTGACAATGGTAGAGACCATCAATAACATTTAGGTGACCAAAATCTACAATAGCTTCCAACATTATATTAATATTTGGGGAGAAAAATTAGAAGAGAAATTTACGTAAGTAAAGAAGTTATGAAACATATATATATGAAGTGAAGTGAAAGTCACTCAGTTGTATCTGACTTTTTGTGACCACATGGACTGTAGCCTGCCAGGCTCTTCCGTCCATGGTATTCTCCAGCCCAGAATACTGGAGTGAGTAGCTGTTCTCTTCTCCAGGGAATCTTTCCAACCCAGGGATCGATCCCAGGTCTCCCAGATTCTTTACCATCTGCGCCACCAGGGAAGCTCATGTGTGTGTGTCTGGTCTGTACAGATATAGATATATCAGTTTCAGTTCAATCGCTCAGTCATGTCTGACTCTCTGTGACCCAATGAACTGCAGCATGCCAGGCCTCCCTGTCTATCACCAACTCCTGGAGTTCATCCAAACTCACGTATATTGATCGGTGATGCCATACAATCATCTCATCCTCTGTCGTCCCCTTCTCCTTCTGCCCTCAATTTTTCCCAGCATCAAGGTCTTTTCAAATGAGTCAGCTCTTCACATCAGGTGGCCAGACTACTGGAGTCTCAGCTTCAACATCAGTCCTTCCAATGAACATCCAGGACTGATCTCCTTTAGGATGGACTGGTTGGATCTCCTTGAGCCCAGGGGACTCTCAAGGGTCTTCTCCAATACCACAGTTGAAAAGCATCAATTCTTCAGTGTTCAGCTTTCTTTATAGTCCAACTCTCACATCCACACATGACTACTGGAAAAACCATAGCCTTGACTAGACGGACCTCTGCTGACAAAGTAATGTCTCTGCTTTTTAATATGCTGTCTAGGTTGGTCATAACTTTCCTTCCAAGGAGTAAGCGTCTTTTAATTTCATGGCTGCAATCACCATCTGCAGTGATTTTGGAGCCCCCAAAATAAAGTCAGCCACTGTTTCCACTGTTTCCCCATCTATTTGCCATGAAGTGATGGGACCAGATGCCATGATCTTAGTTTCCTGAATGTTGAGCTTTAAGCCAACTTTTTCATTCTCCTCTTTCACTTTCATCAAGAGGCTCTTGAGTTCTTCTTCACTTTCTGCCATAAGGGTGTTGTAATCTGCATATCTGAGGTTATTGATATTTCTCCCAGCAATCTTGATTCCAGCCTGTGCTTCTTTCTGCCCAGCATTTCTCATGATGTACCCTGCATATAAGTTAAATAAGCAGGATGACAATATAAAGCCTTGACGTACTCCTTTTCTTATTTGGAACCAGTCCATTGTTCCATGTCCAGTTCTAACTGTTGCTTCCTGACCTGCAAACAGGTTTCTCACAAGGCAAGTCAGGTGGTCTGGTATTCCCATCTCTTTCAGAATTTTCCACAGTTTATTGTGATCCACACAGTCAAAAGCTTTGACATAGTCAATGAAGCAGAAATAGATGTTTTTCTGGAACTCTTTTGCGTTTTCAATGATCCAGCACATGTTGGCAATTTGATCTCCGGTTCCTCTACCTTTTCGAAAACCAGCTTGAACATCTGGAAGTTCACGGTTCACGTATTGCTGAAGCCTGGCTTGGAGAATTTTGAGCGTTAATTTACTAGCGTGTGAGATGAATGCAATTGTGCGGTAGTTTGAGCATTCTTTGGCATTGCCTTTCTTTGGGATTGGAATGAAAACTGACCTTTTCCAGTCCCATGGCCACTGCTGAGTTTTCCAAATTTCCTGGCATATTGAGTGTAGCACTTTCACAGCATCATCTTTTAGGATTTGAAATAACTCAACTGGAATTTCATCACCTCCACTAGCTTTGTTCATAGTGATGCTTCCTAAGGCCCACTTGACTTCACATTCCAGGATGTCTGGCTCTAGGTCAGTGATCACACCATCGTGATTATCTTGGTCGTGAAGATCTTTCTTGTACAGTTCTTCTGTGTATTCTTGCCACCTCTTCTTAATATCTTCTGCTTCTGTTAGGTTCATACCATTTCTGTCCTTTATTGAGCCCATCTTTGTGTGAAATGTTCCCTTGGTATCTCTAATTTTCTTGAAACAATCTCTAGTCTTTCCTATTCTATTGTTTTCCTCTATTTCTTTGCATTGATCGCTGAGGAAGGCTTTCTTATCTCTCCTTGCTGTTCTTTGGAACTCTGCATTCAGATGCTTATATCTTTCCTTTTCTCCTTTGCTTTTCACTTCTCTTCTTTTCACAGCCATTTATAAGGCCTCCTCAGACATCCATTTTGCCTTTTTGCATTTCTTTTTCTTGGGGATGATCTTGCTCCCTGTCTCCTGTACAATGTCATGAACCTCCATCCACAGTTCATCAGGCACTCTGTCGATCAGATCTAGTCCCTTAAATCTATTTCTCACTTCCACTGTATAATCATAAGGGATTTGATTTAGGTCATACCTGAATGGTCTAGTGGTTTTCCCCACTTTCTTCAATTTAAGTCTGAATTTGGCAATAAGGAGTTCATGATCTGAGCCACAGTCAGCTCCCGGTTTTGTTTCTGCTGACTGTATCAAGCTTCTCCATCTTTGGCTGCAAAGAATATAATCAATCTGATTTCGGTGCTGACCATCTGGTGATGTCCATGTGTAGAGTCTTCTCTTGTGTTGTTGGAAGAGGATGTTTGCTATGGCCAGTGCGTTCTCTTGGCAAAACACTACTGGCCTTTGCCCTATTTCATTCTGTACTCCAAGGCCAAATTTGCCTGTTAGCCCAGGTGTTTCTTGACTTCCTACTTTTGCATTCCAGTCCCCTATAATGAAAAGGACAACTTTTTTGTGTGTTAGTTCTAAAAGGTCTTGTAGGTCTTCATAAAAACATTCAACTTCAGCTTTTCCAGCATTACTGGTCAGGGCATAGTCTTGGATTACCGTGATATTGAATAGTTTGCCTTGGAAATGAACAGAGATCATTCTGTCGTTTTTGAGATTGCTCCAAATACTGCATTTTGGACTCTTTTGTTGACCATGATGGCTACTCCATTTCTTCTAAGGGATTCCTGCCCACAGTAGTAGATATAATGGTCATCTAAGTTAAATTCACCCATTCCATTCCATCTTAGTTCACTGATTCCTAGAATGTCGACGTTCACTCTTGCCATCTCCTGTTTGACCACTTCCAATTTGCCTTGATTCATGGACCTAACAATCCAGGTTCCTGTGCAATATTACAGCATCAGACCTTGTTTCTACCACCAGTCACAAGCACAACTGGGTGTTGTTTTTGCTCTGGCTCCATCTCTTCATTCTTTCTGGAGTCATTTCTCCACTGATCTCCAGTAGCATATCGGGCACCTACAGACCTGGGGAGTTCATCTTTCAGTGTCCTATCTTTTTGCCTTTTCATACTGCTCATGGGGTTCTCAAGGGAAGAATACTGAAGTGGTTTGCCATTCCCTTCTCCAGTGGACCTATAATGCATATAGACTAACTTCTCAAAATAATGTCAACTATCATGATTGATCCAATTCTTCTGAAATGCTGCTTACCTCGTATTGAGAAAAGCATGTAAGCAAGAAAAAGACCAAGTTTTTCATTCAATTTAGGTCACTGACATTCTCCATTTGTTTGAAATGACAAGAAGGGATTATCATTTTAATATTTGATTATCTGAAATCCATTCTAAAATTAACAAGTTTGGTTTATAAATTGCTTATACAGAGGAACTGTGGTGCTAGAGAGTCCCTTAGATTGCCAGGAGATCAAACCAGTTAACCTTAAAGGAAATCAACCCCGAGTAGTCACTGTAAGGACTGATGTTGAAGCTGAAGCTCCAATACTTTGGACACCTGGTATAAAGAGACAACTCACTGGAAAAGACCCTGATACTGGTAAAGACTGATGGCAGGGGAAGAAGCGGGTGAGAGGGGACAATATGGTTGGGTGGCATCACCAGAGTGCAGTCCATGAGGTCACAGAGAGTTGGATGTGACTCAGAGACTGAACAACATAGAGAGGATATCAACAAATCAGTTGGAATTAGCAGAAACGTCAGTTCTTTAAGTAGAAGTACTCTGTGACTACATTCTAACACCATTTAGCTTTCAGGATAGTATCTGCTGCTGCTGCTGTCATTATTATGATTACTATTACTTTTGTCATCTGGGTATGTAAACCTGAATAGCAACACCCAGGGGTCGTGGCTTCATGAGAGCGGGGGACTGCCCTGATGACTCACCCCTAGGCCGTCCTGAGCGGGTTCCCGACACTGGCTTGTTTGCTGACTTGGCCCTCGAATTGATGTAGAGCTCCTGACCTAGATTCTTGATCTTGTTCACACTGGCACAGATCTGCTGCAAAGTCAACTTAGGGCAAAGAGTGATGAACAATGTTTCAAAGATTATAACAATGTGCATCAAGAGATACATAAACCAAATACATGTAACTTTTGGTTCTCTGAGATAGAGTGACTGAAATCACCATAACAGCATTAGTTCAGTCTTCTGCTAAGCCACAGCACAGGGGTGCCAATAAGGCTTTGTAGCAACCTGTCCACAACATGCTAGTTTTTATTTTAATTTTGTTTTATTTATTTTTTTGGCTGCACCCTGTGGCATGTGGGACCTTAGTTCCCAAACCAGGGATTGAACCCATGCCCTCTGCAGTGAAAGTGCTGAGTCTTAACCACTGGACCACCATGGAAGTCCCTGGGCTAATTTTTAGAAAGCACACAAGTAGCCCAAATGCCACCTTCTTAAAGGTGGTATTTTCTTTTTACAGACATTTTTCCCAAACCAAAGTGGATCAGAAGGTCTATGATCAAATCAGGTCTTCAAGTCAAGACCATATACTGAGAAGCCACACACGTCAAGGTACAGAACCGGTGCTAACACGTCACAGGTAACAACACATGGAGAAAAGGGCATGTGCTCGGAAGCACATGAGTGCCTGCTCACCGATGCCTTTGGCACCTCATCCACGCCGTGCCCGCTGGACTCACTGGAGGACGCAAGGCTGACCTGAGGCTCCTGTGACCCGCTGCTCCCCAGGCTCCCATAGCCACTGGACATGCTCCCGTGAACAGGCTGTGAGAGACAGGGAGGCCCATGCAGCCCCAGGTTACACAGCAAGTTAGAGGGGAGACCTGCATTACCTGCCTCTGAGCTCACCTGCAGTAATCGCTAAATTAAGGTGAAAATGTTTGGAATCCTAATGGCGGCATGTGAAGGGTGATGCTGGCATAGAGGACATTTCTCTCTCATCTCAGGAATTCTCAAGGGCAGAGTTTACTTTTCTAGTCTAGGTGGGTATTTGAGTACAATGATGTTTTTAAAGGCCGTGGTTAATAAATTTAACAAAACATGAAAATATACTCTAGCTCTTGATGCTGAGTTTAAAACAGGCAGAACAAACAAAATACCAATACATACCATACTATCCCCCCAAACCCAACAGATACTTCATGAACCCTAGAGATGCCTGGATAGCTTCATCAACTCAATGGACATGAGTTTGAGCAAAGTCTGGGAGACAGTGAAGGACAGGGAAGCCTGGTGTGCTGTAGTCCATGGGGTTGCAAACAGCAACTGAACAACAGAGATTTTATGAACAACATTTTGAAAATTACTGACCAACAGTTTTAGTGGTACCACGGTTGTAGCCAAATGCTCCGAGAAGCAAACTCACTCAGAAGAACAGCGTGAATAGTGGAGTGCAGTTTATTACATCGGCGGGTCCAAGGGAGAGTTTCCAGGGACCCTGACCGATTTTTGTTACAACCTTTTATATCCAAAGTGTAGGTACCGAAGCCCATATCCCCGAATTCTTTAAAACCCACTCTGGACAATGTTATTAAAAGATACAATCAGGTTATAGCCATAAATTCACATTCTAAAGCTATCTGAACATACAGCTTAGCCAACAGCAATAGGTATATTAAGATTACAGACAGTGATTGATGACATAGTGGACACTGCATTCTTTCTGGCTCTGGGAGGTCTTAGGTACGGGGTCTGCCTGGTCTGGTTTTTATCCACTCTGGGAGGTCTATTCGGCTGCTGGTATTTTATCTCCATGGCCTCCTAGATATACAGTCCGAAAGTTCGCAGAGATGGAGTTCCTGTAACATGGAGTTCCTTTTCTTTTAAAAATGGAGTCAGTCCAGTGAGGGCAACCTGCTTCTTTCCTCTCTCACCATCTGTGAATACTCAACAAGTTTACTGACTGAATCTCTAGTAGAAATCATTTTGGTACTTGTTTTCAACAGGTAGTTGTTTTTCATACTTTTGCCTCATAATGATTAGAGATACTGAGACCCGCCACTCCTCCCCCCACTCTTTAAAATTAATTATCTCAAAGAATAGCAAAGCTAAAACACTGGCAGCATTTCAAAGACAAGAGTTCTTTGTCTAATTGCTTCCTGTGACTCAGTATGCTGTCTTCAAAAAGGTTCTTACAAAAATGTCCTGTGTATTTAACACAGGTAAAGGAAAACAAGATTAATGAAATTTAACTGAAAAACAAAAAGAGGAAGACAAAAATTTCTGGAATGTAGAGGGTAAGGCTCGCAGGTTATTTCTGTGAAATGACTTTACTAAGACTGAACGTTAAAATTAAACACAACTGTGAGAATTTTGTGTTTGTTTTTTAAAAAATGGCTCTCTTTACCTGTGAGAGAAGCTTTTGAATTTGTTCTTGTAATTCTGAGACGTCTTTGTCATCACCGCTCATCTTTTTAACTCTGGTGGCAAAAACATCCTTGTTTAGTGGACTCCTACAAAATGCCAAGAGAAAGACTGAGTCAAGCAATTTAAGATTCATTCATAATGAAGTCTAAAGTGGTCTTTAATAGAATATTCAAACAATAAAGCTATGTCTTTACAAAGCAACTCATCAACTCAAAATACAGAAAATATGAAGCTCATACTCTATGGAAGCAGAGAAAATCCTAAGAAACAAGGGAGACGTTAACAGATTTTAGTCTCTTCATAGCTCGGATCTTTCCATAATCATTTCAGCACTGTATCTGTATAAATTTAAAACAGTGACAAGTAACCTCCTCAGCTACTAAAGCATGGTCAACAACTACTGGTCTCAAAATTTAACATGAACTGAGTAACCTACTGGTTCTGAAACTGAGGGCTTCCTTGGTGGTTCAGACAGTAAAGAATCTGCCTTCAATGAAAGAGACCTGGATTTGATCCCTGGGTCAGGAAGATCCCCTGGGGGAGGAAATAGCAACCCACTTCAGTATTCTTGCCTGGAGAATCCCATGAACAGAGGAGCCTGGTGGGCTACAGTCCATGGAGTCGCAAAGAGTCAGACACGACTGAGTAACTAACAATTTCACTTTTCACTTTTTCCTAAGAAATTTTAAGACCTTAAGTTTTTCAAACAACATTCAATGCTTAATGTATCTAATCACTTGAGCTATGTAAGAAAGATGACTCTGCTCCCATCCTCATGGTGAACATGTGGCTGTCACAAAACCTTCAGTCTCCTTTACATTCAAATTCTAGAGCATCTGAAATCTACTAGCTGAATAGCAGCAAAGAGAAGGAACTGACAATGACTCAGGACCCTCTATGCGACAGGAAGTAGCTTTGCTTCACAACATACATCAAGAATAAGCCACATTTTTTAAACTCTCACAATACATGAGCGCCATTTCAACTGCTCCACCACGTCCCCCTCCTCCTGTCCCCATGCTCCATGAGTGTCATCCAGAGGTGTCTGGGCTGCTGGTCAAGTGCAAGTTTGAGTGAAAATAGGACGTCTGGCTTTGTGCAATGAGACTGGGATATTCCCAGTGGGGACCCTTCCTACAAAACTGAGTTGTACATTTAATCACCAATTACATCACTCAAAGGATTTACATGAGAGGATTCCCTGATGGTCTAGCCATCAGGACTCAGAGCTTTCACTGCCAAGGGCTCAGGTTCAAACCCTGGTCAAGGAACTAAGGTTTCCTCGGTGGCTCAGTGGTGAAGAATCTGCCTGCAATGTAAGAGATGCAGGAGATTCAGGTTTGATCCCTGGGTTGGGAAGATCCCCTGGAGAAGGGAATGGCAACCCACTCCAGTATTCTTGCCTGGAGAATCCCACGGACAGAGGAGCCTGGCAGGCTACAGTCCATAGGATCGCCAAGAGCCAGACACAACAGAGCATGCACGTGTAAGGAACTAAGATCAACTAAGGTACCACAAACTGTCTCACTCGGCCGAAAAAAAAAGATTCACGTGGAGGCAAGAGCGACACCACCTTCAACAAATGCTATCAACTCAGCATGAAGAGTTGGCTGCGGTGCTGTCAGGAAATTGGTTGAGGGCTAAGGAAGGAAATTTGGTTTTCATCTCCTCTTTGCAACTTCCTCCCTCAGAGATTGCTGAGAAAGTGACTCTTTCACCGAATGTGGAGTTTTTTTCCTGTAATGTGAGAGGTAACAAGCACCGAGCCTTCCTCCCGACAGAGCTGCTTAATATCAGAGAGATAATTAAGGTTAGGGTCCCTCACTGAACACTCTCACAGCCCCCCTCCCACCTCAACTGTGACCTTTCCAAAACTCTACCCAAGTGTCACAGCACCGTTTCTGTTTTCAGCAAGGAGATCAAACCAGTCAATCCTAAAGAAAATCAACCCTGAATAGCCATTGGAAGGACTGATACTGAAGCTCCAATACTTTGGCCACCTGATGCAAAGAGCTGACTCACTGGAAATGATGCTGACGCCGGGAAAGATGGAAGGCAGGAGGAGAAGGGGACGGCAGATTATTAGATAGCAGCGCAAACAACAGACACTGAGCAAACCCTGGGAGATAATGAAGGACACAGAAGCCTGGCGTGCTGCAGGCCACAGGGTTGCTAAGAATCGGACACAACTTAGCGGCTGAAAAAGAACAGCAGCAGCAGCATAATACTGAAGTTCAGTATTCAGTAGTTCAGTTCAGTCGCTCAGTCGTGTCCGACTCTTTGCAACCCCATGAATCACAGCACGTCAGGCCTCCCTGTCCATCACCAACTCCCAGAGTTTACTCAAACTCATGTCCACTGAGTCAGTGATGCCATCCAACCATCTCATCCTCTGTCGTCCCCTTCTCGTCCTGCCCTCAATTTTTCCCAACATCAGGGGCTTTACAAATGAGTCAGCTCTTCACATCAGGTGGCCAAAGTATTAGAGTCTCAGCTTCAACATCAGTTCTTTCAATGAACACCCAGGACTGATTTCCTTTAGGATGGACTGGTTGGATCTCCTTGCAGTCCAAGGGACTCTCAAGAGTCTTCTCCAGCACCACAGTTCAAAAGCATCAATTCTTCCGCAATCAGTTTTCTTCACAATCCAACTCTCACATCCATACATGACCACTGGAAAAACCATAGCCTTGACTAGATGGACATTTGTTGACAAAGTAATGTCTATGCTTTTTAATATGCTATCTGGGTTGGTCATAACTTTCCTTCCAAGGAGTAAGCGTCTTTTAATTTCATGGCTGCAATCACTATCTGCAGTGATTTTGGAGCCCCCCAAAATAAAGTCAGCCACTGTTTCCTCTGTTTCCCCATCTATTTGCCATGAAGTGATGGGACCGGATGCCACGGTCTTAGTTTTCTGAATGTTGAGCTTTAAGCCAACTTTTTCATTCTCCTCTTTCATCAAGAGGCTCTTGAGTTCTTCACTTTCTGCCATAAGGGTGCTGTCACCTGCGTATCTGAGGTTATTGATATTTCTCCCACCAATCTTGATTCCAGCTTGTGCTTCATACAGCCCAGGGTTTCTCATGATGTACTCTGCATATAACTTACATAAGCATGGTGACAATATACAGCCTTGACATATTCCTTTTCCTATTTGGAACCAGTGTGTTGTTCCATGTCCAGTTCTAACTATTGCTTCCTGACTTGCATACAGGTTTCTCACGAGGCAGGTCAGCTGGTCTGGTATTCCCATCTCTTTCAGAATTTTCCACAGTTTATTGTGATCCACACCGTCAAAGGCTTTGGCATAGTCAAGAAAGCAGAAATAGATGTTTTTCTGGAACTCTCTTGCTTTTTCAGCGATCCAGTGAATGTTAGCAATTTGATCTCCGGTTCCTCTGCCTTTTCTAAAAGCAGCTTAAACATCTGAAGTTCACAGTTCACGTATTGCTGAAGCCTGGCTGGAGAAGCTTGAGCATTACTTTGCTAGCGTGTGAGATGAACTCAATTGTGCGGCAGTTTGAGCATTCTTTGGCATCGCCTTTCTTTGGGATTGGAATGAAAACTGATCTTTTCCAGTCCCGTGGCCACTGCTGAGTTTTCCAAATTTGCTCACATATTGAGTGCAAAACCCCTTCCTCCAAATCCACTATCCACACATAATCAAAATTTATATTTTCTTTCTTTTTTTTCCTATTTCATAGTGTTTGTTTTAAACATAATTAGGCTGTATAAAAATTCTGCAGGCTGCTTTTCCCACCACCTATCAATTTCCCATGATACATACTTTCTATAAAAATTTTCATTGGCTCAATATAATAACATGTCAAACAAATATTTCAGAACTTCCTTAATGATGACATTTAAGCTATTATTACTCAATCCTAAAGGAAATCAACCCTAAATATTCACTGGAAGGACTAAAGCTGAAGCTCCAATACTTTGGCCACCTGATGCAAAGAGCTGACTCACTGGAAAAGATGCTGATGCTGGGAAAGACTGAAGGCAGAAGGAGAAGGGGAAAGCAGAGGGTGAGATGATCAGATAGCATCATCTACTCAATGGACAAGAGTTTGAGCAAACTCCAGGAGACAGTGAAGGACAGGAAAGCCTGGTGTGTTGCAGTCCACGGGATCAAGAAGCGTCAGACGTGACAGCCATTGAACAACGACAATAACAAGCTATTACAATTAATTAACATTGCATAATCTGTCTTTTCTTTACAAAGCTCTCTGTATTTAGACTTATTGCTTTAGAATACTCCCATAATAGAGTTACTAGGCCAAGGAAGTAGAAGTAGAAATATTGTAAGACTCTTAATATTTAAAGGCCAAACTGCCTTCCAGAAGCACTGTCAACAATCTGTTCTTTGTTGAGTTCATGTGTCAACTGATTCAAAGGGGAGACAATGGGCCCGCAAATATTATTTGGAAAAACATTTTTTAGAAAATATGAGAACTGATGGGACTTACGTTCGCACTTTATGGCGACCGATGATGAAAGAAACCTTCCGGCTCCATGGGTTCACGAAGCTGGACCAACTGGAGTCCAGTATGACGTAATCCCCATTTTGAGAACAAAATCTAATGGGCAGGTGTTCAAAGGGAGGATGGCCTGCATACTTCAAGACTACATAAAACAATAAGACAGAATTTATTTAACATGAATGTTTATTATAAATGCGTCTCTTAAGGCACTTATTTGCATGAAAAAATGCTCAACATCCCTCATAATCAGAGAAATGCAAATCAAAACCACAATGAGATACCATTTCACACCAGTCAGAATGGCTGCTATCCAAAAGTCTACATGCAATAAATGCTGGAGAGGGTGTGGAGAAAAGGGAACCCTCTTACACTGTTGGTGGGAATGCAAACTAATACAGCCACTATGGAGAACAGTGTGGAGATTCCTCAAAAAACTGGAAATAGAACTGCCATATGATCGAGCAATTGCACTCCTGGGCATACACACCGAGGAAACCAGAATTGAAAGAGACACATGTACTACAATGTTCACTGCTGCTGGTTTATAATAGCCAGGACATGGAAGCAACCTAGGTGTCCATCTGCAGACGAATGGATAAGAAAGCTGTGGTACATATACACAATGGAGTACTACTCAGCCATTAAAAAGAATGCATTTGAATCAGTTCTAATGAGGTGGATGAAACTGGCGCCTATTATACAGAGTGAAGTAAGCCAGAAAGAAAAACACCAATACAGTATACTAACGCACATACATGGAATTTAGAAAGATGCAAATGATAACCCTGTATACGAGACAGCAAAAGAGACACAGATGTATAGAACAGTCTTTGGGACTCTGTGGGAGAGGGTGAGGGTGCGATGATTTGGGAGAATGGCATTGAAACATATATGTTGTCATATGTGAAACGAATCGCCAGTTCAGGGTCGATGCATGTTACAGGATGCTCGGGGCTGGTGTACGGGGATGACCCAGAGGGAGGATAAAGGGAGGAGGGAGGTGGGAGGGGGGTTCAGGAAGGGGAGCTCATGTACACCCGGGGCGGATTCATGTCAATGTATGGCAAAACCAACCAATACAATATTGTAAAATAATTAGCCTCCAATAAAAAAAAAGAAAAAAAAATCAAAGTATAAAAAAATGTCGTTTCAGTGGTTTCAATACACCGCTCTCTTGATTACAGGAGACACTCCAGGTGGCACTAGTGGCACTGCTCGCCTATGCACGAGAGATGGGTTCGATTCCTGGGTCGGGAAGGTCCCCTGGGGGAAGAAATGGCAACCCACTCCAGCATTCCTGCCTGGAAAATTCCATGGGGGTGGGCCGCAGTCCAGGGGGCTGCACAGGACGGAGTGACTGAGCACTTCTAATGATCAGAGCTTGAGAGAAGCTCTAGTGAGAAATGAAATGAAAAATTTAAGAAGATCAGTAAAAAAATAAAAACATCCTCCTGTAAAGAAGCAGGTGCTTACCTTTCTGGTGCACGGCAAGCATCAGAGGGCGATCTTCCGGGTGCAGGTGTGCTAGGATGGATGTCCCGATCAGGTCCTGAGGCAGGTAACCCAGGAAGGGCACGGCCCTGAGCACAGACACAGCACAGGCAGCACGTCACTCGCACCAACTGACTGCTGTACCTTACACACTCTTAACAGTACTTTTCAGATAAACTCTAAATATGAAGAAAAGGTATGCAGAGATGTTCATTACAGCATTTATAAAAGCAGCAAGCAACCCGAGTGCCTATATTGTGGGGAAAGAGTTAATACAATCTAAGAAGCACTGGTCACCGGAGGTGTTGCATCAAAATCACCTGCCAGACTTCCAAAAGCCAGATTTGCAGGCTCACCGCTTCCTTAATCAGCGTTTCTGGGGTGAGACTAGGAGTCTATACTTTTCACAAGTTCCACAGAGGGCTTCACTGGTGGCTCAGACTAAAGAACCCGCCTGCAATGCAGGAGAACTGGGTTTGGTCCCTGGGTTGGGAAGATTCCTTGAAGAAGGGAATGGCAACCCACTCTGGTATTCTTGCCTGGAGAATCCCCATGGACAGAGAAGTGGTGGGCTACAGTCCATGGGGTCACAAAGAGTCAGACACAACTGAGCAACTAATATTTTTCACTTTTTCAGAGGTCTCTTGAGGCCCTCAATTGCACTGTCTTTTAAAAAGTCTACAAAGATCATATGATAACATAGAAAAATGCTTATGGTGTTAAATGAAGAAAGCAGGCTACAAATTTGTACAGAGTATTTAAAAGTATACAAAAACAATGTCTCCTGAACAGCATTATCAAATAGAGGACCAGTCACAAAGACATTTGTAGGATAAATGTTCATAAGAAAATTCTAATGACCAGACATTCAAGATGACTGACTCTGTAAACATTTTCTATGTGTACAAATTCACAGTTTCTTCTTTTCATGTATATATAAGAAAGAAAGAAAATGAAGTCACTCAGTCGTGTCCAACTCTTTGCAACCCCATGGACTGTAGCCTGCCAGGCTCCTCCAACCATGGGATTTTCTAGGCAAGAGTACTGGAGTAGGTTGCCATTTCCTCCTCCAAGGGATCTTCCTGACCCAAGGATCGAATCCAGGTCTTCGGCATTGCAGGCAGACGCTTTACCGTCTGAGCTACCAGGGAAGCTCGTGGATATATAATCTTTGTTATTTTTTGCCACATCCTCATGATATTCAGGATCTTAAGTTTCTCAACCAGGTATCAAATCCACACCCCCTGCAGTGAAAGCCTGGAGTCTTAACCATACTTTCTAATGCAATAAACTTAAGCTATTGTCAGAATATCTTTAGCTAAATTTTCTTACCTTGTACAGATTATATTATACAAAGTAACTCACTATTACTGTTTAGTTTCATGATAACTATATGGTAATAAATGGGTAATAAATCCATTTCCGGATGTTAAGAAAACTTTTTAGAGCTTTCTTTTTTTTGGCCTCAATGCACAGTTTGTGGGATCTTAGTTTCCTGATCAGAGATTGAACCCAGGCTCTCAGCAGTGGAAGTGCTGAGTCCTAACCACTGAATCGCCAGGGAATTCCCTGGATGTTAAAAAATTTTAAAAACCAAAATTAATACCTATCATAACTGTGTCAGTTTTTTTTTACATTTTTGCTTTATGATTACCTTTAATATGATTGCTGTATTAGTTCTCTGATTTTCAGATTTCACAAATAAAGTAAAATTTTTACACAAGCGTGGGGGAAGATGAAGGGTACAATCAGGGGATAAAAATGTTTCATTTTTCCAAATAAAGATATAAAAAAACAACAATAAGCAATGATGATTATCTATTATCACTGCTTGTTAAATAACAAAGACTATTTTAATAACTAAAAAAAGTAGGTAGGACATAAGTTCAAAACAAGTAACAATTCTTTAAATTAAATAAACTTAGCTTTATAAAAAAAGAAATCTGCCTTATTTTTCTTGCTCCTTTCCCCCTTCACTTCAGACTAATAAGAATTCATCATACACTGGAAAGCACTTGCCTAGAGCAAGCAATACATGAGCACAGGGCTCAGAGGCCAGAGTCTAGGTCTCATCTGGACCGTAATTATATACTATGTGGGCTTCCCTGGTGCCGTAGATGGTAAATACAGTGCGGGAGACCCGGCTTCGATCCCTGGGTCAAGAAGATCCCCAGGAGAAGGGAATGGCTACCCACTCCAATATTATTGCCTGGAGAATCCCACGAACAGAGGAGCCTGGCGGGTTATATATAGTCCATGAGATTGCAAAGAGTTGGACACGATTCGGGGACTAACACTGATAAACTATGTGTCCAAGGTTCACTGTCCTCTTGGGCAGCACAGAAAAATAATTTCTGACCTACCTAAAGCTTTGAAATCAAATATGATAACTTGTAAATCTTAGAAGTATAATAAGCAAGATATGTTAAAATTTAAAAAAACACAAATTTCAAACTAACAAACATCAAATGGGCAAACAGATAGATGCCATTATGTAGATGTATGTTAAACACAAAGTTTTAAATATTTTATTTTCCAAAACAAGTTTCTTTTAGGCTTAAAGAAGTACTTACCTTTCATCTATTTCAAGAAAAACACAGCCAGGAGTATGTGTTGTGGTAAAAATTCTTTGATCTGCTGGGATTCGATGAGCTATGAAGAACAGAAAGACTCATTTTAGAGGCAAATATCTAATTAATTATCCACTTAATAATATTAAAAAGGAAACAAACTCTATTTGATACGGCAGAAATCTCACTTAAGGGGCAGGCCTTTGAGCAGCCAAATCTAATAATTTTCATTATTAACTACATTTTAATTAGGTCAAAAGGTAAAACCCATGGGCTTCTCTGGTGGCCCAGTGGTTGAGAATTTGCCTTCGGGGACACAGATTTAACCTCTGGTCCAGGAAGAGTCCACATGCTTCAGAGCAACTAAACCCAGGGGCCATAACTACTGAGCCCTCATTTGAGAGCCAGCCCATGTGCTACAAATACTGAAGCCCACTCACCTAGAGCCCATGCTCTGCAGCAAGAGAAGCCACCAGAATGAGAAGGCCTCACCACAACTAGAGAGGAGCCCCGCTTGCCAAAACCAGAGAAAGCCCTCACAGCAACAGAGACCCAGTGCACTCAAAAATAATACTTTTAGAAAGTAATCCCTCCTCAAGTTAAATACAGAGAAAGTCTGTGTACACTGACTAGCTTATTCATCCCAAGTAATCCAACAGTCAAACCCAGAGTAATTCAGAATTCAGGATGGAAATGTTTTATTATACTTAGAGGGTGCAAAATGTGGTCCACTGGAGAAGGGAATGGCAAACCACTTCAGTATTCTTGCCTTGAGAACCCCATGAACAGGATGAAAAGGCAAAAAGATAGGACACTGAAAGATGAACTCCCCAGGTCGGAAGGTGCCCAAAATGCTACTGGAGATCAGTGGAGAAATAACTCCAGAAAGAATGAAGAGACGGAGCCAAAACAAAAACAACACCCAGTTGTGCTTGTGACTGGTGATAGAGGCAAGGTCCAATGCTGTAAAGAGCAATAATGCACAGGGACCTGGAATGTTAGGTCCATGAATCAAGGCAAATTGGAAGTGGTCAACAGAAGATGGCAGGAGAAAACATCGACATTCTAGGAATCAGTGAACTAAAATTGACCAGAATGGGTGAATTTAACTCAGATGACCATTATATCTACTATTGTGGGCAGAATTCCTTAGAAAAAATGGAGTGGCCATCATAGTCAACGAAAAGAGTCCGAAATGCAGTACTTGGATGCAGTCTCAAAAATTACAGAATGATCTCTGTTCATTTCCAATGCAAACCATTCAGTATCACGGTAATCCAAGTCTATGCCCTGACCAGTAACACTGAAGAAGCTGAAGTTGAACGGTTCTATGAACACCTGCAAGACTTTTTAGAACTAACACACAAAAAAGATGTCCTTTTTATTATAGGGGGCTGGAATGTAAAAGGAGGAAGTCAAGAAACACCTGGGGTAACAGGCAAATTTGGCCTTGGAGATCAGATTGAAGCAGGGCAAAGGCTAATAGAGTTGCCAACAGAACACACTGGTCATAGCAAACACCTCTTCCAACAACACAAGAGAAGACTACACATGGACATCACCAGATGGCCAATACCAAAATCAGATTGATTATATTATTTGCAGCCAAAGATGGAGAAGCTCAAAACAGTCAGCGAAAACAAGACCAGGAGCTGACCGTGGCTCAGATCATGAACTCCTTATTGCAAAATTCAGACTGAAATTGAAGAAAGTGGGGAAAACCATTAGACCATTCAGGTATGACCTAAATCAAATCCCTTATGTTTATACAGTGGAAGTGAGAAATAGATTTAAGGGACTAGATCTGATAGACAGAGTGCCTGATGAACTATGGAAAGAGGTTCATGACATTGTACAGGAGACAGGGATCAAGACCATCCCCATGGAAAAGAAATGCAAAAAAGCAAAACGGCTGTCTGAGGAGGCCTTACAAATAGCTGTGAAAAAAAGAGAAGCGAAAAGCAGAGGAGAAAAGGAAAGATGTAAGCATCTGAATACAGAGTTCCAAAGAATAGCAAGGAGCGATAAGAAAGCCTTCCTCAGCGATCAATGCAAAGAAATAGAGGAAAACAATAGAATAGGAAAGACTAGAGATCGCTTCAAGAAAATTAGAGATACCAAGGGAACATTTCATGCAAAGATGGGCTTGATAAAGGACAGAAATGGTATGTACCTAACAGAAGCAGAAGAAATAAGAAGAGATGGCAAGAATACACAGAAGAACTGTACAATAAATATCTTCACGACCCAGATAATCACGATGGTGTGATCACTCACCTAGAGCCAGACATCCTGGAATGCGAAGTCAAGTGGGCCTTAGGAAGCATCACTATGAACAAAGCTAGTGGAGGTGATGGAATTCCAGTTGAGCTATTTCAAATCCTAAAAGATGATGTTGTGAAAGTGCTGCACTCAATATGTCAGCAAATTTGGAAAACTCAGTCATGGCCACAGGACTGGAAAAGGTCAGTTTTCATTCCAATCCCAAAGAAAGGCAATGCCAAAGAATGCTCAAACTATCGCACAATTGCACTCATCTCACACGCTGGTAAAGTAATGCTCAAAATTCTCCAAGCCAGGCTTCAGCAATACGTGAACCGTGAACTTCAGATGCTCAAGCTGGTTTTAGAAAAGGCAGAGGAACTGGAGATCAAATTGCTAACATTCGCTGGACCACCGAAAAAGCAAGAGAATTCCAGAAAAACATCTATTTCTGCTTTCTTGACTATGCCAAAGCCTTTGACGGTGTGGATCACAATAAACTGTGGAAAATTCTGAAAGAGATGGGAATACCAGACCAGCTGACCTGCCTCTTGAGAAACCTGAATGCAGGTCAGGAAGCAACAGTTAGAATTGGACATGGAACAACAGACTGGTTCCAAATAGGAAAAGGAGCACGTTAAGGCTGTATATTGTCACCCTGCTTATTTAACTTATATGCAGAGTACATCATGAGAAACCCTGGGCTGGATGAAGCAGAAGCTGGAATCAAGATTGCCGGGAGAAATATATATAACCTCCGATATGCAGATGACAGCACCCTTATGGCAGAAAGTGAAGAACTCAAGAGTCTCTTGATGAAAGTGAAAGAGGAGAGTGAAAAGTTGGCTTAAAGCTCAACATTCAGAAAACTAAGATCATGGCATCCAGTCCCAGCACTTCATAGCAAATAGATGGGGAAACAGTGGAAACAGTGTCAGACTTTATTTTCTTGGGCTCCAAATCACTGCAGATGCTGATTTCAGCCATGAAATTAAAAGACACTTACTCCTTGGAAGGAAATTTATGACCAACCTAGACAGCATATTAAAAAGCAGAGACATTACTTTGTCAACAAATGTCCATCTAGTCAAGGCTATGGTTTTTCCAGTAGTCATGTATGGATGTGAGAGTTGGACTATAAAGAAAGCTGAGTGCTGAAGAATTGATGCTTTTGAACTGTGGTGTTGGAGAAGACTCTTGAGAGTCCCTTGGACTGCAAGGAGATCCAACCAGTCCATCCTAAAGGAGATCAGTCCTGGGTGTTCATTGGAAGGACTGATGTTGAAGCTGAAACTCCAATATTTTGGCCACCTGATGTGAAGAGCTGACTCATTTGAAAAGACCCTGATGCGGAGAAAGATTGAAGGCAGGAGGAGAAGGGGACGACTGTTGGATGGCATCACTGACTCATGGATATGAGTTTGGGTAAACTCCAGGAGTTGGTGATGGACAGGGAGGCCTGGTGTGCTGCTATCAATGGGGTCACAAAGTGTTGGACATGACTGAGTGACTGAACTGAACTGAGAGGTTGCATGTAACTAAGCAAACAAATAGGATGTGAGATTCCCTTCTGTTCAGTCGCTCAGTCATGTCCGACTCTTTGCGATACCGTGGACTGTAGCCTACCAGGCTTCTACGTCCATGGGATTCTCCAGGCAAGAATACTGGAGTGGGTTGCATTTCCTTCTCCAGGGGATCTTCCCGACCCAGGGATCGAACCCGGGTCTCCCGCATTGGAGGCAGACGCTTTAACCTCTGAGCCACCAGGGAAGCCCCAGGATGTGAGATTGAGAGAGTTAATTCTTAGGCAGATTGACAAGGAATCTGCCTCTCCCCAGCCCCCAGCAGGAGATAGGAGTCCAGGGCCCTTGAGGAAGAGAAAAGGACAAACATTATTTTCTATGCTGCTCTGCCTTAGTCACATAAGATGTTTTTTTCTTAAACTCTGAGTTGTTATGACAATAATCTTTAAGACTAACTTTCTTCAAGCCCAGAGCTAATGATTACACAACAAAACAACTGGTCTTGCTCAAGAGTATGTCTTTTCTTAAACTTGGTACTAATGATTATATAACAACAATGTATCTTGCTCCAGGACATGTTCCTCCTTCTTAACAAGCACCTTCTGATTAATCTTGTTATCTTAAGTTGTATGAGTGGGTCTGGGAAGACCTTTCTATTGTTCTAATCTTATTAATTTAAGATGTATGTTGTGGGAGTGGGTCTGCTACACAAAAGTTTCCTGGTCCCTGAACCTGAAGCAAAATCTTCTTTGGCGATCACAAATCTGACATTGCTAACAGAAAGGATATCAGTACAACATGGACATTTTTAATCTGTGATAAAGTTGGTGCGGTCAATTCTGCTATAGCCCTCTTGGCAAATGCAGTGGTAAAACATTAGAGAATGATTTGGGCATGCTGCAATCTGCATTTGCTTAGGCACAATTTCATTTTTAAGAAATACAAGGTGAGTGTAGAAAACAGCACCTAGTTGAATGGAGTCATGTAGGAACACAGAGAAACATGCACACACTTGAAATATCGAGCTGTTGCCTCTGTGCACCAGATGTGCCTTGAGCCACGCCTGTGCAACCTGGTGATGGAACTCTCTGATTTCAGATGACTTCCGTTTCAGCACTCATAGTAACGCACAAGCTGCGGCCCTTGCAATACTTGTGTCCACAGCAAACTGCAAGGTTTTTCCATGGTGAAGAGCTGCATTTACTGTAACATTTGTGGATTTCTTAGTCATTTATTGTATAACACTGTGTTATCATTTTATGAGACTCCCATCTTGTTTTTATTTTAAATTTTTAATGTATTGAGTGTTGTGCCCCTAAACTAATTTTTCCCTAAGTCCTGTGATCTGTGTGAATTTTTCTGCACAGGATGATAAATTCCAAAAAACCATGTGTCACATTACAAGCAGAATCGACTGTAATTTCAAAATATAATGAATGGAAGCTGCTTCTATAATGAAACGTGAATTTAGCAATGTAGTTACGCCATCAGAAAACAAACTACACTGTTCACTCGGGGGGGCTTTCAAAACACTTAAAAAACCTAAACTCATTCTTATGACTTCTCTGTCCAACAGTTTCAGTGCTGCTATGTCACACAACACAGAAGCAAAAGACCACAGCATGGTCATCAGCAGAGAAAGAATAGGAAGTCTGTGTATCTGTGGCCAAGTCTACGCTTGGACCCGGCGGCCCTGCTGTCCTTGAAGGAGACACCAGCAGCAGAAGTCAAGGCCGGCAGACAGAGACGTCAGGGAGACCGGGCTCAGGGAAGAGGCGGGCTTTCACGGGCTCCTTTCTGATGCGTGGACGCGGCGCATCTGAGCTGAATGCAGATGCTCCCGACTTACCTTGGTAACCTGAGTGCATCTTCTCCACCAGCAAGAGACAGCAGGGCTCAGGCTCCGCGAGGGCTGAGCTGTGCATCTGAATCGAGTAGGGGGTGATCCGGAATGGGCAATAAGGCCGCCGCAGCTCCCCGGCTTCCCCTCCGCTGAAGAAGAAAAGAGCGGTTAGTGCTGGTCATGAAGCGTCCACTTCCTGCAAGGTGACACGAGGCCAGGGAAAATGTTCAGTAATTTTCAAGGGAGACATGTCCAAGTCTAAAATGTCTAAACACATTTACTTACTTTTTAAAACTTTTTATTTTGTAGTCGGGTACAGCTGATTAACAATGTCGTGACAGACAGTTTCAGCTGAACAGCAAAGGGACTTGGCCATACATATACATGTATCCATTCTCCCCCAGACTCCTCTCCCATCCAGGCTGCCACATAACATTGAGCAGAGCTCCCTGTTCTATAGAGTAGGACCTTCTTTGGTTTATCCATTATAAACGTAGCAGTGTTAGACATATTTATTTTTAAAAGAAGGGAAACGTTAGTTTTAATGTTTAGTACCCAAGGGCAATGATACTTATTTGTTATTCAATGAGTAAGAGGTTTTCTGGAGACTTGGCTCAACACTCTTGAGTGTGAACTGGTCCCTGATTTCAGCGTGACTATCCACTCCTGCCGGGAAGAGAGACAGGCAGAGCCGTCCACCTCATTTTATGTGTCTAAACCAAGCATCAGGTAACAGGGTCCCTTGGGACCAGTGCCCCCAAGCCAGCCCCCAGGCACCCCCTCCTTTCTACATTCCTATTCAAAGGACAGATCCAGCCCCACCACTTAAAGTTGCTCCCCTGCCTGGTACAGGCCTGGCGTTCCGCTCAGCATCACCCACAGTGCCTGGTGGGGGCGACAGCAGGGCTGGAACCCTCTCCGCCACCCAGCACAGAGGCTCCTGAGGGCGGGGAGGCTCTACAACGACCCCCAAGATGTCCATCCATCTGGTTTGACTGCCCAGCTACCGGGAAGAGGTTTCCACCTGGTCCTGACCAAACAGCCCAGACTGAGGTTCACACTCTGTTTCTGCCATCATGCCTCTCCTCTCTGACCATCGTGAGCCTGGATGCTCAGGTGGGGTATCTGCTCTCCCAGCAGACCCACACCCACTCTCACTCCCACCCCCTCTCACGCTCTCTGCTCTCCTCAAACTCCAGCATCTCCTGACGCTTTCCTGTACTCGGTCGTGACCCTGCCTCCTAGGTCACCGCTCAGAAGAGCGCCCCCTGCTGACACTGACCTGCCAGCACCCGTACCCGTACTTTTGCCGATGGCTCTCCTCCCACTTCTGTGAGTGCTTTTCTTGGGTCATCTGGTCCTGGGCTTTTCAACACCACTGATACATTGATGACCTGCACATCTGTCTCTAGCCTGGCCTTCTCCCCTGAATCCCGGGCTCACTGGACTGAGACCTTGCCAGCATCACAGGGCAGATTTCTAGTCGACATTGCACACTCATCCACAACTCACATGCTCCCCCCGCTCCAACTCTCCAGGCAGCTGCTCATCCTGCAGTTTCCTCCACCCCATACATGGCACCTTGAACCAAAGACCCCCATATCTCCTTAACTCCTCTGTTTCACACCCCAAACTAACCCATCACTGTAGCCTCCCCTACAGAAACATCCAGAAGATCCACAGCATCTCCACGTCCACCTGCACTGCCTGGTCCAGGACCCACCACCTCCTGGCTACACTACTTCTGCAAACCCCCTGCTCCAATCCCCACCCAGCACAGCACTTATCACAAGCCTTTCCTACCATCAACAATATTTCCTTCTAAGAAATGAAAACGCCCTGTCTCTAGCCACTGGACATTCCTGAAGCACTGGTGACCCTGTAGCAGCCACTGCCCAAGGACCTGGATCTGGGGAGCAACCATCTCTGCTGAGCCTGGGATGACAAGTCTGCCACAAAGGAAGTGTCAAAACCACTGGGGACTCTCACAGGGCCAGGAGCTAACTTCGTTAGCCTAGTTAACCAGCAGCTCCTGCTGGCCACAGAGGAACAACAGAACACCTGGAGGCATGCCAAGTACCTTACTGTTAGGATGAGACTCTGAAATAACAATGGAGGAAAGGATAAAGAGAGCTCAGATTTGGTTCAAAATAACAGGGAGAGGGAGCACGAGGTGGTGGAACAGATGACAGAGGCCTGGCCACGGTTAAAGTTATTCATGCCAAATGATCAGTACATATCAGTTCATTATACTAGTTTTTATATTATTTTGAAAATTCTTGGAGTTTTAAAAATAATTAAGTGGCTACCCTGAACAAAACGTTTCATCCAGGAGTCAGAGTGCCCTATGGTCTCTGCCCCTGCTTCCTTGTCTTCTCCACCCTCCCCATCCCCATCCTCCCTGGAGCCAGGCGTGCTTTGCCCAGACCTCTGTACTCGCCCAGAATGTCTTCTCTCAAACACGCTGCTTCCTCATCTCCTTCAGGGCTCTGGTCAGTTAGGCTTCTAACCAGAGAAGAGTTCCGTGACCACCGTGAATACACTGGCAACCTCTCCACTGCCCGGAACGCTCTTACTCAGCTCACTGTTCTACATGGAAGTTACTACAACTGACACATGTATGTTTACACAGCTGTTTACTATTAGCCCCCATCCCTACAGAACACAAAGTCCATGAGGGCAGAACTTCGCTTTAATCCTAGCACCACAATGCTCAGCTCAGAAAAAGCACCTGAAAGGCACCTGTCTGTTACTAGAGTAACAAACACATACAATGCTTACTATTTGGCAGGCACTGCTCTCAGATCTTCATGAACAACTCACCTGTGAGTGACGAAAGGAACCAGCATGGGCCTTCTCCCCTAAACCATTCCAGGTTATCCCACCCCAAACATTTGAATACTATTAGCTCAGGTCCCCCCAAGTCCATGGAGTGTCTGAATGATCTATTACAAGGATTTCTCTTCTCTAAATATCAAGGCTATTTATTAATAGTAACTTCAACACTAATGTTGGTGATTGCAATGTCATTTTAAAATGTTTTTTTCTTTTACTATGAAGGGCTCTCCCAGAGGCTCAGTGGTAAAGAATCTGCCTGCCAATGCAGGAGACACAGGTTTGATCCCCGGGAAGGGAAGATCCCCTGCAGGAGGAAATGCAACCCACCCCAGTATTCTTGCCTGGAAAATCCCACAGACAGAAGAGTTGGCGGGCTACAGTCCATGGGGTGGCAAAGAGTCGGACACAACTGAGCGATCAAACAACAACAAACATTAACATGTCATAGTAAACTTAAAGGAGAAAAAAAATCACTAATAAATTCTACCAGAAATCAATTACAATTAAAATTTGATCTCTTTTTTTCTAGTTCTCTGTCTCTGAACCTTTTAGTGAAAGTTGCTCGGTCGTGTCTGACTCCTTGCAACCCCACGGACTATACAGTCCATGGAATTCTCCAGGCCAGAATCCTGGAGCTGGGTAGCTGGTCCCTTCTCCAGGAGATCTTCCCAACCCAGGGATCGAACCCAGGTCTCCCGCATTGCAGGCGGATTCTTTACCGGCTGAGCCACTAGGGAAGTCTTTAAGTCTTCTCATAAATATACTTATCTTGCTTTAAGATTGTTCAAAGTTGCAAAAATTAATTTTAAATGTGACTGAAAAACAAAACAAAACCAAAAAAGCTCCAGACAATAGTAGGCTTCAGATCTGAGTGATCTTTCTGGTCTTTTCTCCTATTGCATCACTATCTACTTTTCTCACAGGTACATGTACCTTCTCAGTCAAAATATAAGAACTCCCTGTAGCAAGAACCAGGTCTTGTCTTTTGTATCCATGGAAGACCTAGCTGAATACAGAAGAATCGAAATAAGTGCTAAATAAAATCAGAAGGGTAAGCTTGGAATTTGGGATTAACAGATACAGATGACTATATATAAAACAGATAAACAACAAAGACCTCCTACACAGTACAAGGACCTATATTCAATTATCATGTAATAACCAGTAATGAAAAAGAATCTGGAAAAGAATATATATGTGAATAGTGGTGCTAGTGGTAAAGAAACTGCCTGCTAAGGCAGGAGACAAAGGAGATGGGGGTTGGATCCTTGGGTGGGGAAGATCCCTGGAGGAAGCATGGTAACCCACTCCAGAATTCTTGCCTGGAGAACCTCATGGACAGAGGAGCCTGGCGGGCTACAGTCAGGGTCGCAAAAAGTCAAACACGACTGGAGCGACTTTGCACTAGCATGCACATGTGAATGGCGGCACTAGTGGTAAAGAACTCACCTGCCAGTGCAGGAGATCTGAGAGACGTGAGTTTGGTCCCTGGGTCAGAAAGATCCCCTGGAGGAGGGCATGGCAACCCGCTCCTGTTATCCTTGCCTGGAGAATCCCATGGACAGAGGAGCCTGAAGGGCTACAGTCCACAGGGTCGCAAAGAGTCTGACACAACTGAAGTGGCTTACTGCTACTGCTGCTAAGTCACTTCAGTCGTGTCCGACTCTGTGTGACCCCATAGACAGAAGCCCACCAGGCTCCCCCGTCCCTGGGATTCTCCAGGCAAGAACACTGGAGTGGGTTGCCATTTCCTTCTCCAATGTGTGAAAGTGAAAAGTGAAAGTGAAGTCGCTCAGTCGTGTCCGACCCTTAGCGACCCCACGGACTGCAGCCTTCCAGGCTCCTCCATCCATGGGATTTTCTAGGCAAGAGTACTGGAGTGGCTTGCCATTGCCTTCTCCGGAAGTGGCTTAGTATGCATATATATAACTGAATCACTTTGCTGTACACCTGAAATACTGTAAATCAGCTATTGTTTTTTCATGTGCATGCTCACGTCTTTGTGGCGCCATGGATTGTATGTAGCCCACCAGGCTCCTCTGTCCATGAGATTCTCTGGGCAAGAATACTGGAGTGGGTTGCCATTTCCTACTCCAGGGGATCTTCCCAACCCAGGGATAAGCTATATGTCAAAAAAAATTAAAATATAATCAAAGCCTAACCCACTGCTCCTGGCCTCAGGGAGCCCCCATACTCACCCGATCCTGCAGAAGAAGGACTTCACTGGTGCCAATTCATACTGTGAGGCCACTGGAAACAAAGACACCCATCAGTGTCCTGCCCTGGGTGGCTCCTCCTCAAACCATCACTAACCAAACAGGACACTCTTTTAAGAGACAGAGCTGCTTTTAAAATAGGACTCCTCTCCCCTTTACCAAGATCTCATCACAGCCAGGATTTACCCAGGGCTCTCCTTCTGATCAGCAGCCCTCAGGAGAGGCCCTGAGAGCCACTGATGATGGCCTTTCCCTGTCATCTCCTGCAGTTCTGTCTGTGTTTCTACACCTGCCCGTACTCACTGCTTTGAACGTCAACATAGTCATCCTGTGACACAAGTATTTTGCTGGTGATATTCCATGCCATGGTAATAGTTTGGACACGTCTCAAAAAGTTGGAATTTAGACTACACAGAGCTTTCGGGGGTAGGATATATATTTTTTTCACTGTGTTTTCTTTCCTTGGATAAATTTCCCAGAGCTGTGTACCTAAGCAATATGATCATTTCATGACCCTCATAATATGTTGGCAAACTAAGTTCCAGAAAATGGTACCAATTCAGTGTCATTAATAACATTTTCTCGTGATTTCCCTGGTGATCCAGGGGTTGAGAATCCGGCTTCCAATGCAGGGGAGTTGGGTTTGATCCCTGGTCCGGGAAATAAGATTCCATTCGCTGCAAATACTGAGCCCACGTGCTCTAGAGTCTGTGCTCTGGACTAGAGAGCCTTCGAGCCATAATGAGAACCCAGCACAATGGAAAGAAAGAAAGAAATTTTTTCCCTCACAACTCTCATGCCAAAGGTTCTGCTCCAGTTTTATAAACTTTTGCATTTGTTTTACTGATTTATAAGGGGATAATTCAGAAACCTTTAAATTTGCCCATCTTAGGACACAGTAGGAAAGTGAATATATTCTCAAGTATTGCTGATTACTTTTGCCTGGTAAGTCTCCCTAATTATACATCTTGAACATTTGTTCACTGGAGTGAACAGTCCCCAGTTATAGAAACCAAGGAAATGTTTTTTAAAAATACACTGAAGGAGCATTTACAATGGGAATTCTAAAGACCCAAAATACCAAATATAGTCCAGGCGTTTATATCCCTGAGGGAAGAATCATTAGCAAGAGTCTAAAATTGGACTTCTGAATCAAGAAAAACGTTTATTGCTTTTAAAAAACCTCCAGTTTAAAAGTAATGGACCGATGACCAAACTATCATAATTCATGAAACTATAAGAACTGCAGTCCCAGAATTCTGAAACCAGAAGTTCTTACAGAATATCCATGAGAAATAAATGAAAGAACTAGACAAAGTGAGCTGCCCGGATGGCTGAGAGGTAAAGAATCTGCCTGTGATGCAGGAAACACAAAAGACACGGATTTGATCCCGGGGTAGGGAAGATCCCCTGGAGAAGGGAATGGCTACCCACTCCAGTATTCCTGCCTGGAGAATTCCATGAACACAGGAACCTGGCAGGGAATAGTTAAAAGTGTCGCAGAGTCAGACACAACTGAGCACAGTGAGAAAAAGTGAAAAAATAAAGAAATTCACTTCTCTAAGATGTCCTGTTGTCTCAACATAAAAACTGTTTCACTCAAGGCTCATATAAATCATGGAGGAATTAAGGCAAGAGAAGAATGTTTCAAAAACATCCTTAGTTTTCTGATCTGGCTTTCAGATCAGATGGGAGCCAGGCTCAGATAGCCATCCCATGGGGCCACTTTCAAGTGCTTGGCTTTGTCTGGGGCGAGGTTTCCTGCTTTAAGGTGCAGTCCTAGCAGCCAAGCTGTCAAAGGGGATCTGGATTCACGCTGCCAAGGTGAAGGCCAGCTCCATACTGACAGGCAGTGTGACATTGGCACCTCTGTGACTGTGGCAGCTCAGAAACGGCGCAGCTCTTGATTGTGGGGGACCTGATTGCCACCTAAATCCCCAGGTCATGCACTGAGGGGCTCCGAGATTGGACCACTCCATCCAGATGCTGCAATCCTCCAGCGTGTGGAGCTTGGACCCCTTTTAGGTGCCTGGCCCAGCTGCTCTCTAAGCTGCGCTGCAGCCCAAGCTCCTGCCCCCAGCCGTCCTTTGGCCTTGCTCCTTCCGGCCAGGCCTGTAATGCGGGTTGAGGGCTCCTCTCAACCCCTACTCCATAATCACAAGTGCCCTGCTTCTGCTGCTGCTGCTAATTCACTTCAGTTGTGTCCAACTCTGTGTGACCCCATAGATGGCAGCCCACCCAGCTCTCTGCCCCTAGGATTCTCCAGGCAAAAATACTGGAGTGGGTTGCCATTTCCTTCTCCAATGCATGAGCAGACCCAAATCAACACAGTTACTGTGTCGGTCCACCGGAGAAGTCTTTGTGAAGGTTAACTGGGTTACTCCACTAAAGCATCAAGAAGGGATCCTGACAACCAGTAACCACTCAATAGATGACAGCAGTAAAGATAAGCCTTTATGCTGTGGATGCTCCAAACATCCCCAGGGTTTCCAGTGACTGCTAGGTCCTCTCAGCAACCCTGTATTAACAGGCACATCAGAAACTAAGATTCTCATTTTACGATGAGAAGCCAGGTGGCCTCCAAGGTTCACATGTTCGGTCGCTAGGTCGTGTCTCTTTGCGACCCCATGAACTGCAGCATGCCAGGCTTCCCTGTCCTTCACCATCTCCCAGAGCTTGTTCAAATTCATGTCCATTGAGTCAGTGATGCCATCCAACCATCTAGTCCTCTGTCACCCCCTTCTCCTTCTGCCCTCAATCTTTCCCAAGATCAGGGTCTTTTCCAGTGAGTCAGCTCTTTGCACCAGGTGGCCAAAGTATTGGAGCTTCAGCATCAGTCCTTCCAGTGAATATTCAGGACTGATTTCCTTTAGGGTTGACTGGTCTGATTTCCTTGTAGCCCAAAGGACTTTCAAAGAGTCCAAGGTTCATGAAGTGACATAATTCAATTTGAAACTCAGACCTTCAGATTCCAAGCTTAAAACTCCTTGCCCCTAAAAAATACTGCAACTCTACGGTAAGGTGAACTCGCCTGCACTATTTATACATCAGGCATCTGAATTCAGCTGCACTCCCCAGGAGTCCTCAAACACAGAGCGTCAGCCTATGGGATCTCAAACAGTAGATGGGTGCCCACGGTCACTTCCACACCTGGGCTGGAGTGTGCAAGTTCTTGTTGCTGAAGCTGTGTTCTAAAGAAAGAGTGGTCAGCTCCTTCTCAGCGGTCTGTATGACAAACCTAAGTGGAAACTTGCTCTAACACTGGGCCAGACCTGACAACCACTGAGTTTATTCAGCTTCCTGTGTCCTCGTAATGTTCTCTGGACTCAAAGAGACAGAAGGAGGTAACACGTGCATAAACCAGGAACAGTGTGGGGGCTAAAAAATGGCTCTTGGGGAGAGTCTGGATCCTTGGGGCTCCTAAGGCAAAAAGTACAGTGAACGAGATGAGATGGACACCGTCTTTATGGAGCAAGTTAACGTTTATGTCTGAAAGACAACAATTTCAGAGACCAGTATGTTTTTGCAAGTAGGGGAAATATTAAGTAATTAGCAAAGATAAGAAGGTGAAGAAATCAGACAGAGACGGTAGGGCAATACTGAAGGGTAAATGAGAAAGAGCTGGTGAACAGTCCCACATGTCTGTTCTGTTCACGGTTGTACCTCAGCACCTAGAACAGCTCTCAGCCCACAGAGACGGCTGCATAAATGTCCCTGGGATGAACACATGACAAACAAAAGCAGAGAAACAAATATGGACAGTTAAAGTTTGACAACACATATTTAGGAAAGAGGAAGAAAAATGAAATCAGTGTTTTTGAATGATGGGAACAGGAAAGAAGGAAAGCTATAACAAATTCAGAGAGCATATTAAAAAGCAGAGACATCACTTTGCCCACAAAGGTCTATATACTCAAAGCTATGGTTTTTCCAGTAGTCATGTATGGATATGAGAGGTGGACCATAAAGTTGAGTGCTGAAGAATTGATCAGTTTGAATTGTGGGGCTGGAGAAGACTCTTAAGAGTCCCTTAGACTGAAAGGAGATCAAATCAGTCAATCCTAAAGGAAATCAACCCTGAATATTTTTTGGAAGGACTGATGCTGAAGCTCCAATACTTTGGTCACCTGTTGTGAAGAGCTGACTCATTGGAAAAGATCCTGATGCTGGGAAAGATTGAAGGTAGGAGGAGAAGGGGATGACAGAGGATGAGATGGTTGGATGGCATCAACGACTCAATGGACCTTATTTGAGCAAACTCCGGGATATGATGAAGGACAGGGAAGCCTGGCATGCTGCAGACCACATAGTAAGAGAGAGTAGGACATGACTGAGAGGCTGAACGACAACAAAATAGGAGAGCAGGAGCTGGAAGAAAAGCAGAGGTGACAGGTATCTTTTCCGAAACTTCTACAAAACGTGTACAGAGGACAGAGAGAGGGTCTGTGGTTTAAAAAAAAGCCTGTAAGACTGATCTTCACTGGGCTGGGCAGTGGATTGAAAACCAGAAAAAGTACAGAAATCTGGATCTTCAGGATGAAGTTCTGGGGATCCACTTCACAACAGTGTGAACAGACTTCACGCTGCTGAACCATACACTCAAAACCGGCTGTTGTTCAGTTGTTAAGTCATGTCTGACTCTGCAACTCCATGGACTGCAGCATGCCAGGCTTCCCTGTCCTTTACCATCTCCTGGAGTTTGTTCAAACTCATGTCCATCAAGTCAGTGATGCCATCCAACCATCTCATCCTCTGCCACCCACTTCGCCTCCTGACTTCAATCTTTCCTGGCATCAGGGTCTTTCCTAATGAGTCAGCTCTTAAACGATGGTAAATTTTGTGAATGTGTTTTTTCACCGTAACAAAATAATCAAAACAAGAGAAAAAGGTTTGGGATCAAAAAGAAAGCTGATCTATACTAAAATCTTTAAAAGCTGTTTAATGAAAAGTATGAAATAAGATATAAAGGGTGACTTGAGAAAGGATTTCTGTCAATTCCAGAAAAAACATCTACTTCTGTTTTATTGACTACGCCAAAGTCTTTGACTGTGTGGATCACAAAAAACTGTGGACAATTCTTCAAGAGATGGGAATTCCAGACCACCTTACCTGCCTCTTGAGAGTCCCTTGGACTACAAGGAGATCAAACCAGTCAATCCTAAAGGAAATCAGTACTGAATATTCGTTGGAAGGACTGATGCTGAAGCTGACACTCCAATACTTTGACCACCTAATGCAAAGAACTGACTCATTGGAAAAGACCCTGATGCTGGGAAAGACTGAGGGCAGGAGGAGAAGGGGACAACAGAGGATGAGATGGTTGGAAGGCATCACTGAATTGATGGACATGAGCTTGAATAAGCTCTGGGAATTGGTGATGGACAGGGAAGCCTGGTGTGCTGCAGTCCATGGGGTCACAGAGAGTCGAACATGACTGAGCAACTGAACTGAACTTACCTCCCTCCTGAGAAATTTGTATGCATATCAAGAAGCAACAGTTAAAACCGGATACAGAACAATGGATTGGTTCCAAATTGGGAAAGGAGTACATCAAGGATGTATATTGTCACCCTGCTTATTTAAGTTATATGCAGAATACATCATGCAAACTGCTGGGCTAGATGAAGCACAAGCTGGAATCAAGATTGCCGGGAGAAGTGTCTATAACCTCAGATATGTAGATGACAGCACCCTTATAACAGAAAGCGAAGAGGAATTGAAGAGCCTCTTGATGAAAGTGAAAGAGAAGAGTGAAAAAGTTTGCTTAACATTCAAAAACTAATGTGAAGCTAAAGCCCCAATACTTTGGGCACCTGATATGAAGAACTGACTCACTGGAAAAGACCCTGATGCTGGGAAAGATTGAAGGCAGGAGGAGAAGGGGAGAACACAGGATGAGATGGTTGGGTGGCATCACCAACCTCATGGACTTAAGTTTGAGCAAGCTCTGGGAGACAGTGAAGGACAGCGAAGTCTGGCGTGCTGCAGTCCATGGGGTCACAGAAGTCAGACATGACTGAGTGATTGAACTAACTGAGAAAGGCTGAATGAATGCTTGGAAGATGACAGGGATAGAAGATCACAAAGAAAATTGTGAGTAGGAATCCATTCCCCATCCCCCAGTTCAGGCAAAGCAGCATTTCCAAAAGAAAACAAAATGATGGGAGTCAAAACTTTTAAGGAGAAGAAAAACTGGAAAGGGATCTAACTTTGAGAAGCTTATCTCTAGAGAGAGAGACAATGAAGTCAGTGTAAGAGGAAAAACACTGAATTGTATTCACGTGAAGGAAACAGAGTCTTGGTAGCAATTAACCTATTATATAGCATGCTGTAATCAAACCATATTTATAGCATATAATCTGTGAAATTAAGTTGACTAAATGAAAGCAAATTTATTGGACCTTTATGTCATTAGAAGCATTTAAAATGCAATTTTCATCACACTTTGCCTTTTAAAAATAAATAAGAAAAACCATATAATTTTCATTGCTGAATAATGCATTCACTTGTGTACTATTTCTGGCAGAATGAAACTGATCTTAACCAGGCGAGATAAACATCTGCATATTGGTCCCATTACCTCTTTGTGTCCAGTTGTTCCAGAAAGGAAGCTGAGCATGGGCAGTGTGCGTGTAGAACACCCTCATGTCTTGGGGGGCAAGCAGTTCAACAAAATGACAAGACTCCAAGAACTCTTTCTTACAATTCAGGATCAAAGGAGCCTGTTCAGAAACGTGCACTAACCTTCCAGAGAGAAATGAAAACACTGCCACAAAGGTATCCTATGAAAAACATTCAAAATAAATGCACAGAGTTGAGATATGACTAGCAACATTTCCTGAATAAATTTCATCTACATGTCTACTACGATCAATAACTTAAAATGCACACACACATACATCTGGCAAAGGTAATAAAATTCTCCAACATACTTTTTAGTTATCACTGTAAAACCTGCATTTTTCCTTCTGAAGTAAGTTCTGCCAAACGATACACCAGCTCATTCTCTACCTATTAAACAGTGAATCCCTGGTGGCTCAGACGGTAAAGAGTCTGCCTGTAATGCAGGAGACCTGGGTTCGATCCTTGGGTCAGGAAGATCCCCTGGAAAAGGGAATGGCAACCCACTCCAGTATTCTTGCCTGGAGAATTCCTGGTGGGCTACAGTCCATGGGGTCAGAAAGAGTTGGACATGATTGAGAGTGACTAACAATCTCACTTTCATACTATATACCGTATTCACTTGACTCCTTCTTCTTCGCAAACTGTGCTGTATACCTAACAGGACGGTCTTCCCTTCGCCTGTGCATATCTAGGCTTCAAGATCAAGCTCTAGATTTACTTGCTCCAAGATGCTGTCTTTGACCTATCTCATAAGAATCATTTCTCTAATTCGTTCCATTAGACATAAACATAATCTGCTAATAATCAGCCACGGTTTGTATTGGCTAGCACTGGCATAGGTTTTCCTCTTAATGTTAATTTTAAGATCTTAAAAGGAAAATGTTTTTCTAAAACTTTTCTTCTTAAATCTCCATAGCACTTACTACAATACTATAAACACACTAGTTATTAATAGTAAAACAAGCAAGTAACATTGGGGATATCTCGTGCTCCAATATTATAAAATCTTTAAGCTACAATTACGTTGATCAGTTAAGTTGCTAAGTTGTGTCCGACTCTTTGCAACCCCATGGACTGCAGCAGGCCAGGCTTCCCTGTCCATCACTAACTTCCGGAGCTTGTTCAAACTCTTGTTCCATCTACTCGGTGATGCTATCTAACCATCTCATCCTCTGTTGTCCCCTTTTCCTCCTGCCCTCAATCCTCAGAATCAGGGTCTTTCCAGTGAGTCGGTTCTCTACATCAGGTGGCCAAAGTATCGGAGCTTCAGCATCGGTCCTTCCAATGAATATTCAGGACTGATAATGTTGATGTCTACACAAAAACTGGGCTTCCCAGATGGTGTCAGTGGTAAAGAACCTGACGGCCAATGGAGGAGACGTAAGAGATGCAGGTTCAGTCCCTGGATTAGGAAGATTCCCTGGAGGAAGGCACGGCAACCCACTCCAGTATTCTTGACTGGAGATCTCCATAGATAGAGGAGCCTGGTGGGCTACAGTCCATGGGGTCACAAAGAGTCGGACACGACTGAAGTGACTTAGCATACACTCACTACACATAAATTAAGTAATTTCCATCATGTCAGCAAAACATGAACCTCAATTATTCTGTCCACATGAAGAAAAGATAAATACTAAATAACTTTAAAAATTTTACAAAAGATGACATCATCTCAATCCACCTGCTCTATAAAATCCAGTTGTTACAACCTGGAGTAGTAGTTATTGAAACTAAGAATGATATAAATAGAAATCAACACTTGGAGATTAGAATGCGATGCAGGAAATTACTCTGCAGTGTTGCTTTTTTCTTTTTCTTAATTTGGGAGAACTCAGGGATGCTAGGAGAGAGAGGCACCCCAGAACCAAAGCAAAGCCAACTAACACTCATGTGCTGCTTCCTGTTTTCAGATGTTTTCTTTGTCAAGGGCAGGAGAAACTCAAGATGCCTCATTAGCAGTTTTCTCCAGTTGTTTACCTCAAACTCTAGTTACTGAAATGCTCAGTTGTCACTTTTAACAATCTACATCAAGATAAGGTCCCTAGGAGAAACCACCCCAGCTGATATGGCAAAATTTGTGAATTCTTACTGTGTTTTTGGAAGTGTGCTCTGAAGCAATAGTGGCCAGCTCCTCCAGACTACACAAAGTCACATCAGCTTGAGGTGCTTCGTTCTGACTGAGAATCTGGAAAGACTCACTGTTTGCTAAGAAACACAGGAAAATAGATAGGTAGTCTGTTTCACAACAATATCTTTAGGAAGTTATTTCATCACAATTAAAGTTGGCTAATTTTTTTAGGATAAGGGTACCTCTGAATATATTCCTTGAAAGATCAGTTTTTTCTTTCACCTAAAACACTGACAGTTGTATAAACTTAAGATTTTGAATTTATGAATTTGGCATGTTTTGGTTCATAGGGAATGAGATAAATTTAAAGTACCAAAACAAGGTACTGAAACCAAAAATTCTCAATATACACAGAGGGGATTTGTATGGCAGAAACATTACTCTAGTATCCAGGAATTATATATCATCTATGAAGCCACAGAGGTTTGTGCTACAGAATGTGCACTTTTAAAATCCCTTGAGAAGAAAGTTGTCAAAAGAAAAAGTGTTTACAACCATTTCGTTTTAATTTGGTAAATTCCTGACATGACATGACTGCATTTTAAAAGTATGTCTACAACAGGGAAATGTAAATGTGTCTAGTCCAACTATTTTCCCCCCAATAATCATCGAAGACAATATTCCTTTAAAAAGTGAATCTCCAAAATGTGCTTATGCCAAACTCTCACTCTCCCAAAATAAAGCTGCAAAATACTACAAGAAAAATATTAAACTATTACACAAATAGGGCTTCCCGGATGGCTCTGTGGTAAAGAATCCACCTGCCAAGCAGGAGACCCAGATTCGATGTCTGGGTTGGGAAGATCCCCTGTAGATGGGCATGGCAACCCAATCCAGTATTCTTGCCTGGAGAATCCCATGGACAGAGGCGCCTAACAGAGGCACTAGCGGTTGCAAAAAGTCAGACACAACTGAAACGCATGCACACAGTGCTAATTTGAAAAACTAAGATGCCAATGGCATCAGTGTAGATTTACTCATCTCACACAGAACAGCATAAACTCAAAACATTTCTGTACTTAAAACCAAGCAGACAATGCTTCTGGCCTGGCTGCCATTTATGAGCAGTGACGTATGTGCAAGACTGTATTTTCTGGGCAGCCTGTTTACCTTGTACACTGTGTACGCAGCGAAGGGCATAGTTAAGGGCATCCAGTGTGCTTGGTTTGCCATGTCTTTCCGACGGGAAGTATTTTTTCATTTCTTGGACAACCGTTCTAAGTTCTTCAGAAACTCTGTTTCGATCTTGCTGTTCACTGTAATATTAAAAAAACAATTCTAAATTCACACTTTGGATTACAATAGGTCAACTTTCATTGAACAATGTATTTCGGGCCATGCCTGCTTTCTGAGCATTTAACACGAATCAGCTCATTCAGTTCACAGATTTATTACCCCCTTTTTACATGTGGGGAATCACAGGTCAAGAAATTGGTAAACATCAAACCTTTTCTACTGTTTGATTCCCACTTCAGCCTAGAGTCAGCAATTCCCTAACCACTTGTTACCTACTTATATAGTTAATTTCCTTCAGTGTCTCTAGGGTATTTCATTCCAAGCTGCTGGAGACTCCCGGTAAACTTTTTCCTAGGCTTACAAACAAAATGCAAAAAGATGGAAGCCCGTCTTTCCCTTCTACTGCCCCAGCAAAGAACAACAAACACATCAGGTCATGTCACCTGTTGCTGGTCTGCACGAATTTGCTCCGCAGCTTGCATTTCTGGCTCCATAGCTCAGCAGCATCATTCCCGGGGGCCTCAGGACCACTACCCTGAGGTCCTTCAAGTTCATGATGCTGATTCTCCCTGGGGTTCTCAGATTTACCACTGGACCTTTCTACATCTTCACAGGGATCCATCCTTCGCCCAGCAGCCCTCAGTCAGTCACCTGCTCTTTGCTACTTTGCAATCGGCGACCAAACCGTATTTCTCATTGTGGTCCATGCCATCGCCTTAGAGATGTCAGTCATCATTAGCGGGCATTTATTGACCCTGCTCCTCCGGGGGCATTTTTCTCCCCAGTATTTCCCTGCAATTTTGGATGTCTCTGCTCACCGGAGATCCACCCTGGAGGGGGAGGGTGGAAATAAAAGTGACAAGTGACAAGAGAAACACAATTTGATTCCGGAAGCCCTGCTGTGGCTCCTGGGGTGGGCAGCCCTGGGGGAGACCCCGGCCCCGGCAGCCCCAATAATCGCCGCGCACCCAAGAACAGGACCGAGCAAGGAGCCACTTGAAGCACAAAGTTCCCACAGTGCGGGAGAGGCTTGAGGCGACCGCGGCCGGCGGGCTCCGAGCCTACCCAACCCGGGCCGAGCACTCACCGCCACCGCTGGCGCCGCTCAGCCGAGCGGACCCGACCCGCGCGGTCTCGAGGCCCGCCGCGTGCCAGGCGACCGCCAGCACCACGCCCCCGCGGGCCACGTGACACGGCTCCGCCCCCGGGGCGCGCGATAGGCCGCCCCCGCCAGTTCTAAGGGTCCCCATTGGCCCGGGGGCGGGGTCCGCGCCGGGGAGGCCGGGTTACATAAGCGGAGGCGATGGGCGAGGGCAAAGGCCCCAGAGTCTGTTACGTAATGTCGGGGATTTGGCCTGAGGACTGCACATGACTAATCCTACTGGTCGGCGCGTAGACAGGGGGCGGAGGGACCCTGAGGAGGCCCTAGTCCCCGCCCCCTTACGGCGTCGGGGGATGGGCCACGGGGGCCGCTGGAGCGAGCGCGGCAGTGATAGGGCGCCGGAGCCACCAATCACGAGGGGGCGGGCCCCGAGCGGCAGGGTGAGCGGGGTCAGCCCAGCTTCCACGTGATTGGCAGCTGCTCCAGGGAGCGCCGGCAGGTGTCCGGGAGAGAGGAGCCGGCGGGCTGGGCATCCGGAAGAGGGCGCTGGACGTCCTAGCGCAGCGCTTTCCTTGTGTCTTCTCGAGTTCGGTCGTTTACATGTTTGTTAACGACCTTCTTTCTCTCACTCCTGCCGACACTTAAGTGAGCGGCTGGGAGGACCCAGGCCGTGTAGCCGACTTGGGAACATCAAACCTGGTTTTCAGAAGTGGAATTCTCACAACTTGAAACATTTCCCTCGTCTTCCTAAAGATTTCATTTAGCAACTGGAGAAAGACAAGTGTTTGTAAAAGACACTATTTTGGAAAGAAAAGTGTAGAGAAGCCCTTTAAAAAACACGGAGGGCTCTTTTTATTTGTGTCTCGACTTCCCTGAAGTGGAAGGTGCTGTGCAGAGGTTCTGCGCGTCTCCAGTGCCTGGTACAGAAATCTTCAGTATTGGTTGGATGAATTGAAGCAGCTGTGCATAAAAGAGGAGGGTAAGGCAGAACGTGGCAGGTCATATTAGGTCCTGAATGCATGTGTGCATGTACAGTGACTCAGTCGTGTCCGAATCAGACTCTGCGACCCCACGGACTGTAGCCCTCCAGGCTCCTCTGTCCTTGGGATTATCCCGGCAGGAATACTGGAGTCGGTTGCCACTTTTCCAGGGTATCTTCCCCACCCAGGGATGACCCACCGACTCCTGTGGCTTCTGCATGGGCAGGCAGATTCTTTATCATTAGTATCACCTGGGAAGCTATAAAGCACCTTATTTTTTCAAATGATGTTCACTCTCCCCTGAAGCCCTGTTTTGTTAAACTGCATTTATTCAGCAAATATTTACTGAATGCAAGTCTGGGGATTGGAGGTTTTGATGGAGAACAGAGAGTTGTTTTCTACACATCACGTTTGAGATGTGCGTCATACATCCAAGCAGAGTGGTCAGGTAGGCAATTGGATTTGCCAGCTGGGAGCTTAGGGGAGAAACCAGGGGTGGAGATACAGCTTACATTTAAGGGAGTCATCAGAGTCTCTATGGCGTTCACAGTGGTGGGTGAAATGGTGTCAGTGACAGAGTGCAGACAGAGAAAGGCCAAAGGCCAAGTTTCAGGGCATAGGGAGATAAAGCTCAGGCAAAGAATAAGGAGCCATAGATAAGGTTGAAAGAAAGCCAGGAGTGTGGGGTCCTGGAAGTTCCATAATGAAGCATTTAAAGGAGACAGCTGGCAACTGTATCAAATGCTGTTGACAAGCAGAGTGAGACAAAGGCAGAGAATTTCCTATTGGCCTTCACCAAGATGATGACCTTGGTTACAGATGTCTCAGTGGTGTGAAGAAAAAGAGGACGTGCGACAGTGACTACAGGAAGACATAAGGAGGAATTTTGCTGTGAAGAGCTATGAAAGTGAAGTCGCTCAGTCGTGTCCGACTCTGCGATCCCATGGACTGTAGTCTACCAGGCTTCTCTGGCCATGTGATTTTCCAGGCAAGAGTCCTGGAGTGGGTTGCCATTTCCTTCTCCAGGGGATCTTCCTGACCCAGGGATCAAACCCAGATCTCCTGCATTGCAGGCAGACGCTTTACCCTCTGAGCCACCAGTGAAGAGCTATAGACAAGCATTTGTTGACTAGAGGCAGGGATGCAGGGATTACTATTAAGTGATGGCGTGATCCAGTAGGAGGTGAATGAATCCAGAGAGGTGAATGACACAGAAAGGAAGAGCTGCAGACAAGAGGCAAAGGCTGGAGAGAAGTCCTTCCTGAGGCTGGGAATCCACAGTGTTACCCAGAGGCAGGCACTTCTGCCAACAGGGGATTGTCTGTGTGGCGGTGTAGAGCCAAGTAAATGCTCTTAGCTATTTAAAGGATGAGGGGAAAAAATATTTCCTAATAATAACTATACCATAATTGGTTTATTTAGTAAATTCTAGTTTTATAGGTTGAATTTTCTGCTACTATGAAAAGCAGCTCAGTTGGAAGTAAGTTTGCTTATTTTTAAATGAGCTAAGCAGTCCAGTCAATTTTAAAGCGAATAATTAATAATCCTCATTCAAAACCAATGAAAAAACTACTATACTTTAAAAAAACATTTCATTCGTGATGCAAATGTAGAATTATTGTGTATGGGACACAACTCATTAGATGAGATGGTTGAATGGCATCATCAACTCAATGGAGATGAGTTTGAATAAACTCTGGAAGACAGTGAAAGACAGGGAAGCCTGGCATGCTGCAGTCCACGGGGCCACAAAGTCAGACACGACTGACTGAACAAGACAAGGGGAATCTGCCCCCATTCTTTGACTGAAATGTCAACACAGAGGAATATGTTCATAGAGGTTCCACTTCTCCTTTGGGTGACAGGTAGGACTCCCTTCTACCTCTGAGGTGAGCACGGTCAACTAAGTCACTTTGGTCGATGAAATGTGAGCAGAGCTGCTGGCTCCATATCCAGACGGGGGCTTTGAGAGCCACTGCACAATTCCTGATGGTTCCTTCCTCCCGCAGTGATAAACTAAAACGAATATTTACAGGAAGTTCCCCACCCTGTCTGTAGAAGCTGATGATAGCGCCTTCCTGCTGATTGGCATCAGACACAGAGCACTAGCAAGGAAAAAACTTGAAGCCATTGCGATTTCGGGGGTGTCTGTTACACAGCACACTTCCAGCATATTGAGTGGTAACAGATGGTGACCAAAAATACAAGCAAGTACAGCAGATGTGTCTGGAGTGATCCCTGGGTGGGTGATGGGGCCCTTCTCTTCCACAGTTAATGACAGGAAGAGCGTGAGGAAGGCGGGGTTTCCTTGTCTGGTGAACACTGAGTTTGAGAGGCTTGTATCCAGTAGGCCAGGAATCATCAGCAGATTAATGAATTGGAGAGATCAAGAGCAGAGAGATTGCCTGGGTGGGTGATTAAGCAGAATGAAAAGAGAAGTTGGCTTAGGACCCACCCTAAGGAACCCTGGCATTTAAGGGATAAGCAGTGAAAGAGGAGCCCATTTATGGTAGATTTTCCTTTAAAATCTTGAAAATGATACCAAGGGTTCACATGTATTTCATTCTCTCAAGGTCCTGAACAAAAGGCGGAATTCTCAGTGCTTTTCCAGGGACATGAGTGCCTGTCAGACAAGAAAAGCAGTCACCATCTATCTGAGGCAATGGAAAGAAGTCAACCTCTTTTTCATCAGATTTTACTGAAAACTGGCATTTCATTGTAAACATAAGTAAGTCTCCTTCTACCGATATTATATTGTTCTGTAGGGGTTGTAGAATAAGTGTGGAAGTATATTCAAGGGGAAAGAGATATGCTGAATGAAAACAAGAGACACGGTTTGGAGATGTCCATTCCCCACCTGGGTCAACTTCCCCACGTCTCACCTGGGCAGCTGTCTGATCCACCACATACTGGCCAGCTCTGCACAACTCATTTCCAAAAGACCATCTATTTAAGAAACTCAGAAGCCAAATCCTAGGTGTTTCAGTGACCAGAAGGAAGCCAGTTCCCCAACATCTCGACTGAAGAGCACTTTTTACACAGGGATTGGGGTGTGAGGAAATCAGGGTCCTCAGGCAACGAGGAAGGGGAGTCAGGGTCTGTAAGAGAGGGTAGGGAATGCCATTTCTCAGGACTTGGACCATGCGCTACTCCTCTATCAGGGACACAGGCACCAGAGTTATGTTTATAAACACTTTATTCAGTTCATTAAAGGGGGTGAGTTCCCAGCTAAACACACAGATACAGGTGGGGTATTCCTGGGTTAACGCAACAGCCAGTGGGTTACGTGGGATCAAGCACCAAAGCTGCAGAGTCAGACCTGGCAGAGACCTGAGACGAGGGTGGGCCACTGTCCAGACACTGACTGCTGTCCCGTTCTCCCAGCAGGGCACACCGCAAGGCACGTCTTAAACTTCATACCATTGCACTGACATCAGGGGAACAGATGTTAAACAAGTGGAACTGGGTGCTGATGCACCTTAACTGCTGTCGCTTTGTACGTCACCAGGTAGCATGTGAACGAGACTTTGTGAACATTCTGGTCACAGTGAGCCCCAGAGTGCTAAGACTTCTTTCCCCCTTGGTGCCTCCTCGCCTGTTTTCATTCCTACCTGACTTCTTGACCTTAAGCCACACACCCTGGTGTCCAAAGTCTCACATACACAACAGAAGTCTCTCAGCTGACAATACCTCTGCCCAAAGCAGTGTTTCATGCAGAAAGTCTGTGACGTCAAAGAAAGTGTCTCTTGCGAGCTGTCCCCTGGGAAGAGGTCATCTACCCTGACCAATGCCTAGTAGAAAGTGAAATTTACAAGACAGATATAGGGAGTGGAATATGGATCACAATTGGAAACAAACTCCACGAAGCTGTTGTCTATGGGGACTGGACCAGAAAATGACCCGCCTACAGATGGTCTCACGTGAAGACTACAAAATTGCTGCTCACATATTATTAGAAACATATTGGAGCTTACAGCTGATAATCTGCAAACTGCTGAGTAAAACGCTGCCCACAGGTAGGAAATGGTCAGCATCGAGTTCAAATCCCTCTAAACCTCAGGAAAAATGTTAGCTTGGAAGGGCAGTTACAAGACCTACAGCCTTTCAAGGACAAGAAAGGCCTGCCAGGATGTCAGAGGTTCACACACAACAAGTTTAATTCTGAAGGGCACCTTGAATTCCACTGGTCACTTTTCTGAATTTATCTGGCAGGAACAAACTTGATGTCTGACTGGGATTTAACTTTTTGGCAAGATAGAAACTTTGGTCACAGCCATAGTTCTATAAAAATGTTTTAAAGAGGTCATTATTCTGATTAAAACAATATTTTTAGCAAGTGATACATAACAGTAACAAGAAAGTAAACATCTTCATATCTAATGTAAGCGCAAAAACTCTTCACCAGTATCTTATTTTAAAATACAGCAAAAGAGTCAGTAGTGTCTATAAACAGTAGAGTTCTGCTATAGGGAGTCAGAAAAAGAGCAAAATAAGGCACAGCCTGTTATTGTCACAGATTTGTGTTAGGCAGTAGTGTTCTTTCTGGAAGGCACAAACTGGAATCTGATTACCCAGAAGTTTAAAATGAGGGTAATGTCATATGATGAGGACAGTTAACTTGGAACAGATTTCCTTAACTGCAGTCAATGGCAATTAACCAGACAACATTACTGCTAGGTTATAACACTCTGCAACTGAAGAAGTCCTCTCCATCAGCCCATTTGTAAATCTGAAAAGGCACTGTGCAAAACGGAGGCTGGGCTGACCACGCTTCTAGTTTGGAGTGCATATTACAAAACAAAGGCACATCTCCAGGAAACAAGCTTTACATCACTAACAGAAAAATAATCATTTTAGATAGAACAGTAGGTGAGTTTGATAATATAGCAGGTTCTAAACCAAAGTCTTGAAGAAGTTTCTTGAACAGCAGGCTGGAGTTTCACTGCTTCTTCAGGAAGATACACTCCACACTAATAAGCAGAGGAGATTAAAAAAATGAGGGGGGAGCAGAGAGAATAGCATTTAATCTTTCAGTGCAAACAGAGAATAAACATCAAACCCTACAGTCTAAGTGTGAACAGAAATTCAATTTCTGACCGGTCTACTAGTGGGTTCTCTACATTTTGTGGAAGATTAGAGGAGGCTGCCGAGTAAAGGATCCAAGACATGTTTCTTTAAATAATTCTTATGTTCTGGGCTACTAATGGCAATGGGCTATTCCAATACTGTCTACAGTAGTAGTAATGGTTATAATAATAGTATTAATGATAGTGTGGGTGTATATATGTTTCTTTATATAACTATTATTATTATATGCCAGGTACCATCCTAAGCACATTTTATATATTAACAGCTTTGTCCTCATAATAAACATATGAAGTAGGTAGTAGTATTATTGTCCCCATTTTATAAATGAGGAAATTGTGGTTCAGAAATATGAAATTACTTATTGAAGGCCACACAGCTGGATGGTAGAACAGAGTGGATCAGAAGTAGTCCATGCTCTTCATCACTAGGCTATACTATTTCTCATGAAATGAAATATCTGATGAAAGTATATTCAGAGATCAAACTTATGGATCAGGATATTATTTATATTGAAAATCTCAGACTCAGCACTCAAGTATTTACAACACTTTCTAACGAAAAGGAAAACCTCTGGGATACGTTAACATCTCCAAGGGAACTTTTTTCTGAGTTCTTGTACATGGAGTCAAATGTGAACAGATCATTTCTGCAATGTGTTTGAAGCAGAACTCACCGACAATGATGATGATGATGATGACCACAATGGTGATTCCTATCGCCCACATCTGTAACCAAACATATGTCCACTTCACATTCAAACCCAGAGATTAACATGCCAACTGAAGAGTACCATTTAGTACCATTCTAGTCACAGAAGGAGAAATTAAGGTGCTCACCCATCCCAAATAGTCATAATTATTAAGGCCTAAACTTAATGTTCTTATTAATGCTCAGATAGGTGCTAACGCTCACCTATCTGCTTTTTTATAACACATTCAAATGATTTATGATCCCTAGATAGGCATCTGTCTGTGGATACACAGATTAAGCCTGTGTCAGGTTTCAGAAAGTGTCACTCTTCCAACCCAGGAAGGGATGTGACAGCGGCCCACTCTTTGGCAGCCATGTGAACTGTGCTTTGGTCCCTGCTCCTCATGTGGTGCTTCCTGTTTTTCTGTGGAGCATGCTGCAGCTCTCCAGCACCTTCTTCCTTTTACCCTGGAGCCATCTGCACCTGCAACTGACCTTCCTGTTCCAGCCCTCTCCTGTCAGTCTGTGTGTAGGGCTGGAAGGGGCAGCTGTCTGAGACTGATTCTGGACCTGCCTGGTTCTGCAAATTTCTGAAGGTCAGCCACAAAGCATGGAGCATTCTTAATTGTAGGGGCAGAAAAAGGACATGTAGTCAAGAGTTTTAGATTCAAAGTCAATGCAAATTTCTGTGTGGGAAGTCAGATTCGCCTCTAAGACTCATGAAAGTCCAGTATTTGTACCCTTTGTCTACCCTGAAACAAGACGGTGACTTGATGCAAAGACCAGTTAAAAGAAGTACCTTGCAATTCTTCCACCAGTATTTTCTCTTCAACTTGGCAGCACTTGTTTCAAATTGGGAGGCTCCTGCCTGCAGTGCATCTGCACGGTCATCCAATTCAGAGAGCTTCTGGTCTCTTTCCAACACTTTATCCACATTGACTCTCATGATGTCCACCACCTGATGAATATGATCACATTCAGGTACAAGTAAAGGAAAGACAAACGCAACTCCTCAATGAAATTTACTGGCATTTTTTTTTCCCCCAGGTCAGCTCTTTACTCTTTTGAGTCAAACTTTCATTAAAAAAAAAAAGAAAAAAGGGTTGACTGTTTCACAATAAAAACACTCAGCAAACTACGAAAGAAGGGAACTTCCTTAACATGTTACAGGGTATCTGTGGAAAAACCCACAGTTAATATCCATGCTCAATGGTGAAAGACAAGGAGGCCTGCCTTCACTACTGTTCAACATTGTACTGGAAGCTCTGGCCAGGTAGGAAAAAGAAATTTAAAGGCATCCAAATTAGAAAAGCTTCCTGGTGGCTTCCCTGGTGGCTCAGCTGGTAAAGAATCTGCGTGCAATGCAGGAGACCTGGGTTCAATCCCTGGGTTGGAAAGATCCCCTGGAGAAGGGAACGGCTACCCACCCCAGTATTCTGGCCTGGAGAATTCCATGGACTGTATAGACCATGGGGTTGAAAAGAGTTGTAAACGACTGAGCACCTTTCACTTTCCTTTCAAATTAGAAAAGCAGTAAAATGATCTCTGTTTGCAGATGATTCCATGTACAGAAAATCCCAAAGAATCTACCAAAAAACCCTCCTAGAGTTAATAAACAAACTCAGTAAAGTTTTAGGGTACAAGGTCAACAGCCATAAATTAGTGTGCTTCCATAACTAGCAATGAAAAGGAAATTAAGAAAACAATTCCATACAATAGCACCCCAAAAAATAAAATTCCCAGGGATAAATTAAACCAAGGAGGCCAAAGACTTGCACACTGAAAACTGCAAAACACTGCCAAAAGGAATTAGACCTAATGAAATGGGAAGACATCCCACATTCATAGGTTGAAAGACTTAATTAACAGTGTTAAGAGGTGAAACTCCCCCTAGTGATGTACACATATATAGATTCAATTCAATCTCTATCAAAATTCCAGTGGCTTTTTTTTTGCCTAAATGGAAAAACTAGTCCTCAAATTCATATGGAATTCCAAGGGGCCTTGAACACTCAACACAACATTGAAGAAGAAAAACAAAATTGGAGGAGTCACACTTTTGAGTTTCAAAACTTGGTGCTTAGATAGCCACATGCGAAAGAATGAAGTTGGACCCTTACCTTACCTCACATGCAAATTAACTCAAAAAGGATCAATGACCCAAATACAGAGCTGAAAACTATAAAACTCTTAGAAGAAAACATAACTCTTTACAACTTTTGGTTTGGCTGTGGATTTGACCCCAAAAGCAAGAGCAACAAGAGAAAAAAACAGATAATCTGGATTTCATAAAAATTAAAGTCTTTTGTGCTTCAAAAGACATTATCAGGGATATGAAAAGCCAATCCACAGAATGGCAGAAAATATTTGCAAATCATATATCTGACAAAGATTTAACATCCAGAATATATAAAGAACTCTTTATCAACCAACATTAAAAAGAGACTTCCCAAATAAAAAACTGGTGATGGTCTTGAACAGACATTTCCACAAAGAATCTATACAAACAGCCAACACCACATGAGAAGATATTCAGCATCTCTGGTCACTAGGAAATGCAAATTAAAACCACCAAGAGTTACTAATCCATACTCATTAGGATCAGTTCAGGATGGCTATAACCAAAATAGTAGAAAATAACAAGTGTTGGTGATAATGTGGAAAAACAGTAACTCTTGGACATGGCTAGTGGAAAGGCAAAATAGCGTAGCCACTGTGGAAAAGTTTGACAGTTCCTCAAAAAGTTAAATATAGCATTACTATGGTGGTAGTTTAGTCACTAAGTCATGTCGACCCTTGCGACCCCACGGACTATAGGTTGCCAGGCTCCTCTATCCATGAATTTCCCAGGCAAGAATACTGGAGTCGGTTGCCATTTCCTTCTCTAGGGGATCTTCCCTACTGAAGGATCGAACCTGCATCTCCTGAATTGCAGGTAATCTTCTCCATTGCAGGCAGATTCTTTACCACTGAGCCACCAACACCAGGGAAGCCCTTAGATACATAACCAAGAAAAATGAAAACAGATGTCCACATAGAAGCTCACATGCAAATGTTTATAGTAACATGATTCATAAGAGCCAAAAGGGGAAAACAACTCAAAAATCTACCAACAGATGAATGGATAAACAAACTGAGGGAATCCATCTGCAATGGAATACTATGCAGCTACAAAAGGAATGATCTACTGACAGATGCTACAACTAGGAAGAAGCCTGACACAAAGGTCACACATTGTGTTATCCCTTTTATATGATATATCCAGCATAGGCAAAACCACAGAAACAGAAAGTCAATTAGAGGCTACCACTCTGGAGGAAGAGGGAATGGGAAGTGATTACTAAATACCTACAAGGTGTTCAGGGGTGATGAAAAAACTGGAACTAGACAAAAGGAATGGCTGCAGGGCATTGTGAATACACCAAATACCACTGAATTATACACTTTAAGGTGGTTATTATGCAAATTTCCACTTCAGTTTAAAAAAAAAAAACACACAACTCTCTTTGGTAAAGAAAAAGTACCAAAGGGAGGGAGGGGATATGTGTGTACCTATGGCTAATTCATGTTGAGGTTTGACAGAAAACAGCAAAATTCTGTAAAGCAATTATCCTTCAATAAAAAATAATTTTAAAAAATGTAAAAAAAAAAAAAAAGACCCAATTTGAGTTTGTAAGTAAATAGAAGTTTCATGGAAGATGGAATTAGAATGGGTTGCTTAGCATGAAAATGTAAACAATTCAGAATTTAGTTCATAAACAAAACCATCGGACCAAAATATTGCCATAAGATTTAACAAAGGATCTAACATTAGTTTAACTCTGCTTTTTAAGATAGCTAAATGCAGAAAGACCAAGACAGCCTTGCTCAGCTATGATGGCTTTTAGGACTAAGGAAATACGAGCCTGAATTTCTCAAATAGTCTTCCATTGTAGGTCTGCATGTATAGGGCAGAAAAAAAGATGCTCTGAGGACCTCCCAACCTAACATTTCTACAAACACAGATCTGCTGGGTTAGAGCAGTTTGCCAGCACCCGCCTCCTGCACAGCACTGGATGGCAATCAACAGAGATTTGCTGGGCTGGGTAATTGGTAAAAAGCATCCTGATGAAAAATCTGTTCACAAGGATTCATCCTGGCTTCTGCAATATATAGACCTCATCCTTAAGATTTTATTATTTTATAAAGAAGTTCTTTTTTCTTCTCTAATGTTTAATTTATTGTGGCAAAATATACATCACCAAGTGATTCTTGGGAGGAATGTCCTCCGGGAGAAGAGCCTGTACTTTAGGTGTGTGATTTGGTTAAAGGAAAACAGGCCTAAAACCAGGAGTATGTGACTTCTCAGAAGCTTAGAAAAGGGCTCCTAAAACAGTAGGGGACAAATTTTTGTTACAGTCAGGATAGTCCAAATTTACTTTACATTCACACTTCTATGATACTTTTCCTAAACAGAACTATTCCCAGAGTATTCTCATGTTGGCTTATAATTCAGGTTTTCAACATTTCAGAGCAATACCTCATCCACTTGATTTTGTGTCTGCTGAAGTCTTCTACTGCTGCCAGCGGCAGCGCTTGAACCTGCCGGTGCATTTGTAGTCCTGAAACACGTAAAGACACAGGCAAGAATAAATTAGGATTTCAAACACATTTCTGTTAAGTATGTGGATATTTTCCAAGACCCTCAGTGTTAGAAATTTCAGAACTAAAGTAGAAAATGAACATCCTTTCTGCAGCAATGAACAAAGGTTCTAAAGATATCTCTTCTAATTCCTCTAAAATTTCAAAGATTCACCCATATGTTAAAAGTGACTGAGGTCTAAAGTGAAGGTTTAATAGGCTCTCCTTTGTATCACTGAAGCATCTGATCCTCACATGAAAGTCAAAGTGTTAGTCATTCAGTGGTGTCTGACTCTGTGACCCTGCGGACTGTAGCCCACCAGGCTCCTGAGTTCATGGGATTCTCCAGACAAGAATACTAGAGTGAGTTGCCATTTCCTCCTCCAAAGTATCTTCCTGACCCAGGGATCAAACCCAGGTCTCCTGCATGGCAGGCAGATTCTTTATCATCTGCACCACCAGGGAAGCCTGATCCTAAGACAGGTAGACGCTATGTTCCCATTTTTTTTATTACTTGTTTTAAGGTATACAGCTAGTTAAATGCACTCAGTACTCTGATCTTTTCACGTGGCAAGAACTGTCTTCAGAGTGGTGAACAATTACAGAACACCCTTTTTCCAGTACAGAGAAATAGACTCATTTAGAGAAACAGAGTCAGGAACACTAGGATGCAGGGAGTGGGGGCGGTGTGAGTGGCAAAGATAAGATGAAGCAAGGCTCCCTCTCTTGAAAGGTACTTCTTTTAAAATCCTCATTGAATGCTTTACTTTTCCCCCAGACAGATCTTTTTTGAGCACTCTGGCTTGCAAGTCCTAATTGCTTCCATGACTTGGTTGGCAATACTTTTGATTTTTCAGAGATACCTACAGTCTTGCCTACAGCCTTGCCTTCTCCTACAGATCCTTCCTGTGTCTTAGAGAGGTCTCTTCTCTGAGTCTTTCCTACAACACCCACTGATTCATTGAATCAACAGACAGTTATTTTATACCTACCATGCGTCGAAGATTAGGGATGCGGCAGACCCCAGCCATGCCCTCAAGAGTTTACTGATAGATAACAGCAAAGGGTCATGTACTATGCATTTGCTGTAAGCATTTTCTCATTTAGTCCTCAAAACTCTTTGAGGGGGACACTACTACTATTAACCTCATTTTACAGAAAACTAAAGTAAGGTTTAGAAAGTCTACACCACCGGCTGCACTGGAGCCCATGTTTAGACCAGGTTCTGTATAATTCCACCGATCTAGAGTTTAACCGCTGCGATCAGCTGCCACAGCAGCCTCAAGCAGGAACCCTCCAGAGGAGGGGTGACCCTAGTTCCGGGAGGAACCGTGGGAAAGCACCCATTCCTTTCTCCTCTGTAGGTGAGCGACGAGCAGGTTGAGGCGGGGGACAGCGGGTCCTTGTGATTCCTGACCCTTAAGAGTTCTCTGAAATGTTACCACGGGAAATTCCTGTTTTCAAGGGCCACTACAAGAATGCTTCTGCTTAAAAGGAGAAGGCCCACAGCTCTGCGCCTGAGTCCACTCAGACCACAGGTGCTTCAAGACAGGGCGGAGGTCCTTCTTCCCCTTTCAACTTCCGGAGTCCAGCCCAACACCAGGCGGGGAGCAGGCGCTCCAAGACGAGGGCTGCGGCCACAGCACCCCTCAGTGAACTTGGGGGGCAAGGAAGGGAAAAAGGGGACGGCAGGGGCGTCGGAGACGAAGCAGGGCTGGCGGTGGAATTCTCCCTACCTCTGGGAAACCCCGGCCGCCCCGCCCTCACCCCTTCCGCGTCCGCCCCGACCCGTGGGGCCCTCCAGGGCGGCTGGCGGCGCCGCAGTGCCGACCTGGCCTGTATGCGGCCCGCACCCCCGGGGGCCGCCGCCTACCCCTAGGCCTTGGGAGCCCCAGCGCACAGCCGCACGGGGAGCGCCTGCGTCCGAGGGGCGACGGGCGGGAACCGGGCCGGGCCAGGGTCCCAGCCGCGGGCCACGGCCCCCCGGGCCTGAGAGCCCTCTGCGTCGCCTCCTGTCACTCACATTTTGGCGGCGGCGACAGCGTCTCAGGATCGGCTGACTGGCGCTGCAGGACCGGAGGCCGGGAACCTGGGCGGGGCGCCGGCGGCGCAGGGGCGATGACGTCACCGGGAGGGCTGGCGGGTGGGCGGGGCGCGCGAGGGACGCGCCGGAAGGAGGCGGGGTGTGTCGAGGGCCGGGGGGTGTGTCGGGGGCGGACCCCCTCAACCTGGAGCTGCGGCCGGTTGCTGGGCGACTGCTGGCTGTCGCTGCCCGCGGCAGTGCTGACCTGGGGCACGTGAAAAGGCACCACGGAGATAAATGCGGGTGTGGACGTTTTACGTCATTCTGGGCCCGTGAGTTATTCCTCTGACTGTGACAGCATCGGAGACAGCCCTTGGGCTTCTGCTTAAAGTTCCACATTAACCCAGTGGTCCTGGAGACCACATTTTCGCGAGAAACTTGTTAAAATGGGAGGGGAGGTTCATTCGTAGTATTTGTTACAGGCGTTGATTGGACTAGGTTTCCTTTTCATGTGTTCATTTGTGACACAATTATCTGTCATTGCCCAGATCTTATTATTAATATAATCTCTTCATGAAAATCTTGATATCAGGGGCTGTACTTTCTACCTTTCTGTATTTCGGGACACCAAGCACCGAACAGGTCCTCAACTTCTGAATTTCCGGTTGAGGTTGAGGCACAAATCTGAATGTAGCGATTTACTGTGCAAGGAATTTCAGTTGTACTAAAAGCGTTCCCACCAGCAAAGGCAACTCCAGCGTTAAACGAACAGAACACCAGTAGGTCAACTGGCAGAATAGATGAGAAATGAAAAAAATAACATCAAACTTATTCCAATTCTAAGTGGGATTTGAAAAAGGAAATATTAGTGTGTATTAGAATAAGAAAGAGAGTGTCACAGAGATGAAATTCGGATTGAATTAAGTAGCTAACAAGAGAATTTCCAGGCATGGGAGGAGCAAATCATATGAACACAGAAACACTGGACCTGGACACGGTTTGAACAGACCAACCAGGGGGTGCAGGTTGGGGCACAGGTGAAAATAAGACTGATTAGAGAGTGAAAATAAACAAGAAAGGAAAATATCATTTCAGTGCAGTGGGCTCTAGAAATCACTGAGGCTTCACGAAACTGGGAGATCCATCATGCAAAACTTGTCTGACAGCAGCTCCAGAATGTTTTAGAGGGAAGAGGAACCACCAGAGTGTTGTTTCTGCAGTGAAAGGGAAGGAGACTGATGCCAGGGTTCCAGAAAAGAAGGCTGGGCTTAGTAGTCAGCGGAAAGGTGCATTTTTAAAAAGTCAGAGGGTTTTAACTGAAAAGGTGAATTTTGATCCGTGTTTTTATCTTTTGCGTAAGTGCACTTAGGCTGAGAGGTGCCTGAGAAGGTATCAGTAACTCAAGGGCAGTGAATATTGATAGATGTAATATACACATAATCTAAATCTCTTTGAGATCCTCCTTGAATCAAATAGTGGACAAGCAAGTGTTCTAGGAACAGTGGCTCTGTTGAGAAATGTTCTCTTTCCTGGACAGATCTGAAACTATGTAGCATTCCATGTCAAACCACTGCATCAAGATAGAAGGAACTATTTGAAATGATTTTGTCAGGTTTAAAACCTGCTGATCACCTTGCATTTCAGTATCAGGTGAAGTTAAAGCAACACACACATAGTATGGGGAAATTTTCTTCATTTTTAATTTACAGCAGAAAGAATATAAAGCATTCAGAAAACATTTTCCATATTTTAAGGGCAATTCAAAACATTTTGCATGGTTTCCAGCAGCTGAGTTCTTCAACAGATCCATTGATTCAATGATGCTTTACATGCACAATTACAAAAATAAAACTTACAAAAAAGAAGACATCTAGACTAGTTTTACATGCAAGTCTCAGGGACCCCCCATTGGGCGCCAACTAGTGTGGAACTGCCATAAGCGACCGTGCAGCCAGAGAGGGGTTCGAGTTATTGTCTCGATTTCGTTCACACAGTACAGCTGATTTCAAATGGGTAACAAGTGTAGCAATTAAATCATCAGGAGACAGAATAAGATTAGCTATTAATTTTATAATGAGATCCTACTCCTGGCACTTGGGAATTCGGATTATCCAAGAAAGCTGCGCTTACCTATCATCTTATATTCAAAATTAAGATTCACAACCAAGAAAAAGCGGTCAGAAATGTTTCATTTCAGTGGAAGTGCATTTGTACCTCACCTGGGATTCACAGTTGTACTGGTAGATGACACTGGTAGGTTTTGAACCTACTTCTATCCTCTCCGTAAGAACGCTCCTAACTATGTCAGTCTTTTATCTTCCAGATTATCTAGCTTACTCAGCTAATAATGTAGCATGTGAGACATTTAAAAAAAAAAAGTGAGGGTTAAAGCAAATCCACTGAGGTCATTACTCCTGTCAAAAGATCGGCTATTTGTACCACAATGGAATAAACGTACCTAAATTCAGTATTACTAAAGGATATTCTGAAAGAGCTGGCTTTCACATTCTCTTCCCATTTATGAATGCAATTGTGTGTTTGTAAATTACTCAGTGTCCTCCTGTAGATCAAATTGTGGGAAAATAATGGGTATTTGGGGGAACTGCAACAGTTGCAACAAAACCCACACATTTAAAAACAAAATTGAGTCAGGTCAGTTTACAAATGTACAGGTGGCTGCTAGTTGTGGGGCTGTCACCGTTGTCAAAGCTGATCACAAGCAGTAAGACATATACTGTACAGTAATTCGAGGTTGGCAGTGAAAGGAAGTAATTAAAAAACAAGTACAATTATAGAAAAGGCACCAAGAGCACTGACCCCAGTTGTTACCACAGTCTTTTTGTATCTACTTTCCTTCTAAGACACCAGTTTAAAAGCTGATTTGTGAATATTTTTAGGCTTCACAACAAGCCTTGAGTTTTCACTTACAGTTGGCAGCCAGAACCAAGGGAAAAAAAAAACACCAAAACTATTCTCTCAGCTTTACACCAACTGATCCTGAAACTTAACCTGGGAATTTTAAACTGGCATCAACAAGTGCGAACTTGATTCTCTCAATTTAACATTAGCAGTTGAATTGTTAAAAAGCATCAGATTTCTTTGGCTCCTCATTATGTGAAAATAGTAATATACCATGACATTCCTACAAGACCAGTTTGCATCCTTTTAATTTGTAGTTATTTTGTGTGCAATTTTTATTACATTTTCTGATTTCCAGCAGGAGATATGAAAACGTGAGATATTTTTCTATTTTTCATCCTATTTCTTTTGTCATGTTTTGACCATTCTAAGTGTTCTTTGTTGGAGTGAGTGGATGGTGTTAAGCTATATACTGATTCATCTTAATGATTATCTGTTTAGCAAAAGTAACTTAATTTTCTTAAGCGATATCAGCATTCACATTACTTGGCACCATTGGCAAAAAAATCTTTTAAAGAAAATAAAATAAACTCCTGGTAGCCAAAATTAAATGTAAACATATCCTTTTTTAAGTAATGTTACTCTGCCTTTTTTTCCTAAGTCTTAATACAGTAGCTCTTTTTTTTTTTTTTTGCAGTTTAGTCATGCTTTAGCAAAATGTTCTTCTAAAGAACATTTAAAATAAAGTACTCTTATAGTGAAATAAAGTTTTTTTTTCATTTTACAGACCATAGCCACTAATGCTTTGCTTTTTTCATTTCTTTTTTCTTGATTTCATGCACATATCTCTTTGTTTTAATATATACAATATATACAAACAATACATCCACATTTTTTTCTCGCTCATTCAGACAAAACTATACAAATAATTTTATCTTGCCATGTTATTGACCTTTGTGAATAAAATATTTAGCAATTAATATAATCCCTTTCAAATATTTTCTCACTTTCCATTTCTACCTTCTATATATACACAGAAACTGCTCAGGTTGGATGAGATATAGCCAAAAATATGGAATTTACTGGCCAGAACGCAGCACCACACTGATCTTTTAGGTGGCAAATGTCCAGGCAAGGTTCATGATTCCTTAGAATGACTACAGTTTCCAAGGCTACTAAAAAAAGCTACATGCTTTACCAACTCTCTAAGTAATTCTCATTGCACAAGAAAGTAAGGCAAAAAAATTAAAGTGCTGAACATGAGAAAAGGGATAAGATGATGACTCTCCTCGCAGGTTCTTGGGAGGTGGTGGGGACAAGAAAATAAATTTAAACTCTGTACGCTGTTCCTCGTCATTTCCCATGCATTACCCGTGTACCACGCACCCGCCCCCTCTGCAAACTTCCACAAAACACTAAAAACCTGCAGATTTTTAAAAAGTTGCATTAAGTGTGCTGTAGAGATTTAAACGCAAACAGACAAACAAATTAAGATCAAATAAACACAGTGAAGGAAATGAGAACACACGGACCCAATAAAGATTTGTATGATCTAAGCCCTCCACTGAGAATCAATCCCAAAAATTCAGCTTCTTGGAAATAACCAACAGGTGCAGGAACAGCATTCTCTTCGTTGCTAGTGCATCCCCACCTTTTCTTATCTATATTTTTGGTATAAATATTTGTACAGTTCCACACGATGTTTGAATACAGCCCTATGTGAGAAGGAAGACGGCTTCTTCCTAAGAGGAGGAAAGCCTCTTTCGATTCCTCGTGGTGTCTTGTTTGCCCATGATCCAACAGAAGATTGAGTTCCAAGATGTCTTGCTGTTCAAATTAAAAGTTGTCCATGAAAGTGCAAATGCAATGACCAAAACATTCCTGTTAAAATCCTGCAGCTGATCTCCCCAAAACTGCAGAGGGATTATGTGTATGTATGTGTGTGTGTGTGTGTGTGTGTGTGTGTGCATGTGCGTGTTGTTGCATGTCTCTGCTAAAAACAGAAATGAAAACAGTCTGAAAAGCAGTGTCACATTGCTAAGGGATGCTGTTGTATGTCTTCAAGTTCCTTGGCCTTTTTCAATTCTTTCACTCTGGAAGAGAAACAAAACAAAATACCAGGTGATGACTATAGAGTGAAATTGTCACCAGATAAAGGAAAGGGTGTGGCCATTTCCCCAGGAAGTGAAAAGCCAAGACAAAAACCCTTCTGAGGACTGATGGCTAAGGAAACTCCTGTGAAATTGCTGGGGAAAATATTCAAGTGGAAGACTGCAGCCTTCCTGAAACTCTCCTATATATCAAGAGCTCTAAACACAAAGCAAAACGAAAGTTGAAAGCATTAAATCAAGTCTGACAATAACGTGCTCCTTCTAGAAAAAGTTAATTGGTCAAATAACTTTCTTTTTAGCCTGGTCGACCCCCTTGAATGCCCTGTGATTCCACAAGATGCAAGCTAGGGAGACCGCACACACATTTGTTCATTAGCTTTTGATATACCTAGGGCACGAGTTTTTGCTTTGCTCACAGACTGAAGATCCCGAGCTATCTTGAACCTGATGGGCTCCCCTGCAGAACTCTGATTTTGCCCAGGTATTGTTCAGTCTTTCTGATTTTCATAATTGCTTACTTTCCTCCCATTCCACATTGCAGCTTTAAAAGATGTTTAGGTCACTTCCCCCCGTGCCCCTGGGTAGACAGCACCAGGGTGCAATACCAATACGGTACTTCATTCTGTTTATCATATGTGTTGTGGTTAACAAATTCAAATTGCTATAAATAGAGTCAGGGAAAGTTCACAGCAAATTATTTGTTGATGACTGCTTTCAGTTGAAATTTTTTAATATAAAAATTTGCCTTGGCTTTTGAATGAATATGGCCACCTGACGCATATGGGGACATGGGAAAGTGGTTCTAAGCTAAAGAATATATTTCTCTTTACTGTCAGATAACTAAGCTTGCCTGACTGTTGGATTGGTCAAAGGCAAGTGTGACTAGGGCCTAACTTCTAAAGCCAGTGTGTGCTGTGTTAAGTCAGATTGTTTGCAGCACTGAATGCCATGTGGTAACTAAACATGGGTGTGAGAGGATGATCTTAGCCCCACAGAAGCAGCAGTTTCCCTAGACACATACACTCTACCTCAATAGTAGGACAAGAAAAAAAATTTGATTTGTTTTCCCAATATAGTCCTGTACAGAGCTAACTCCCAAATACTGTTCTCTCATTCTCTAAGAGAAGGGCCTCTCCTATTATCTTAAGTTATATGGGTAAGTTTCAATTTTATTTAAGGGAACTGTTAGTTTCCTTTCTAGAGAACGCTCGAGTGGAAAGAAAACATTTTGAAAAACCAGTAATAAGTTATGGCTCTACTGAGGTTGGCATTCAATGAAATGGCATGTGTGCTATAATAGCGATTGAGAAAATTATATTTACCACCTCCAAGCAGAATCATTTCTGAGTATTCTGTCAAGCTGATATGATCTCTTCAAAGAGAAGATGCTCTCTTTCAGAAAAAAAGCTTTGTCATTTTATCATCATCGGAAAGAATTATAATGTATGAAAACGTACTTCTTTGTCTGATTTATTTACTAAATATACCAAGCCCAGTTTGCTCAAACAGTATATCTTTGAGACTAAGAAAGCCTTCTTTCTTAACAGGTACACTTAGAATACCCTGCTATATTCACAACTGCATCCGGGTATCATTTGAACTTTATGATTAAGTACATTATGGATTATTACATTTTGGGGTACTCTGGGTCATACTGCAGTACAAAAATGCACATTATAGGTCCCTAGTTTTGGACATGCATACTTGGTAAATAAATGGCTTTTTAAAAATTGAAACATGCCATATTCTGTGTTCAATTTTTAAACATGCAATATCTATACTAACAGTCCTTTGGCTGGAAGAATGCAAGGCATGCACTGATGCCACCTTTCCTTCTGGGCATGCAATGTACCCGTACTTGTGCAGACCTCCTTGCCAAATTACCGCAAAATGTGCATGCTACTTCAGATATGACACCTGACTTCTGCACTAGCACAGAACTCATTCACAAATGTGCAACAGAAACTCCATCACTGGTGAGACTAAGAACTCTGAACTCAAAACCTGAGAGCATAAACACAAAGATCTCCATTCACAATTTCTCTAGTGGGAACAGGAAGGCTTTACAAATCTTTTTTTTTTTTTTTTAGTAAAGTCTTCAAGGTTTTATTTTTATTTTTTGGCCACGCTGCCCAGCATGTGGGATCTAGGCTTCCTGACCAGGGATGGAACCCAGGTTCCCTGCAATGGAAGTGCAGAGTCAGGCTCAGGTCCTTCGTCACTGGATCACCAGGGAAGTCCCACTTTACAAATCTTAAGTTCATCATTGGGATGAACTACAAAGGAACATGAATTATAGACCAGAAATGTTTTGCAACAAATGTTCATACCAAAAATCTGTAATCAGTTGGTCATGTGGGTATACTGCAAACTTTTTTAAGTTAAAATGGTCACATTTGTTTCTGTGGCTTTTTTTTGGCTAGTTTCTTTTTGAGCTAATTAAAATGTCAACTAAGGTTTTAAAGTTACTATGTAAATATGGTGCTATAAAACCAGTGCTGGCTTCACACACCATTAAGTTAAAGAGAGTTGCATGTCCACACACAGAATGACCACAATTATCAACTTAGGAAAAACGAGACATTCCTATTTCCAAATATATTTTCTAGGCTTTCCGAACTACTGAATTTCGGTGGAGAATTTAGTTTTTAGTTTCACGGTACAGTTTTCACAGTCTGCTTGTATTATAAATACAAATCATCAAAACGAATTAAATGGCATAGGCATTTTTAAAAAGGAAGCTGTTAAAAGAGAAATTAGCAAAAAGGAAGAGAATGCATGTTCCAATAGCTTGATGGGTTCCTTAGTGTGTTACCTTATTTAGTCCTCACAACCTCACCATCTTCTCCAATTTGTAAATGGAGAACCTGAGATTTGCAGAATTGAGCAGCCTGCCCAATTATATATAATGGTTAACAAATGGCAGAATGAGTGTTGTATGAAAGGAAAGAAGGTTAACAAATGGCAGAATGGCGATCTGAAGCCAGGTTTATCTGGTTCACTCCTCCACTCTGATGCCTCGAACAGCAACAAAAAATAAATTTTTAAACCCAATTCTTATTTGCCTTTTCCAGAAGTCTATAGAGAAAACATGCAGTTAGAAATTTCCTGTGGCGTGGGCGAGTACACTGTTGAAACTGACGACAATTCCCTTTTCTCAATTCTAAGATGCCATCCTTTATAAAACCATGTGTTGATTTCATTACAGTGTTTTAGAGTGAAAAAATAGCTCCACATAAAACGTATACATGGATATGAAGCAGATCTGAAACGTGACAGGAATGGTTCTAAGAATCAGGGCAGCCGAGGACTGTTAGCTTCATTATCCAATTTCCTGAGCATGTTGATTGCTAACATACCCATAGAAGTGGCTACAGTGCTCTACTGAGATCATAAATGGACGTTTATGTGACTCAAGGGTAGGTTATTAGGGTAAAACAGTGGTGCCTAATTTTTGTTTTGTTTTGCTTTAAATCAAAAGTCAATTGGATCTGACTCCCAAAACAACCAGAAAACACTTATATTCACTGAAGTGAATGAGAACAACTTCTGATACGAGAACTTATGTTAATAAATTCTGAGAGTTAGATGTTTCAAACCAGAGTATTTCAAATGGTCACAGAAATTTGTGTCTGCCTTGTCTCACTCATTCAAGATGTGAACTAAAAGGCACAGGTTAATTGAAAATACTTCTACCATGAAAATGATGTACAATAAAAGTTTAACAATTATTATCTCTGGGTGATATCCCTTGCTTATTTGTATTTCCAGAATGCACTACAGTGAGTATGTGTTTCCTTCATAATAATGATCTCTGCTTGTCATTTTATAAAAAAACTTATAAGATATTTTTCTATCCATCAGTTACAACTACTGTGTCTTACAAATATTGTAGTCACATGACATGAAAGAACAACTGAAAAATTCAGGGGAGGGGAAAAGATCATTTTTATAGACCAAAACCAAAATCAACTGATGGAGCTAGTTTCATTGTCCTGCCTATATTTTGAGCTTCTTTTCAGTGTGAAAACTTGGCAAATGTAGAGCAGAATTTTTGAAATTGGAAATATACTTGAAATTTCAGTAACTGTAGTCATCACATCTACAGAACTGAGAATGCAAGTCACCACATTTATAGAACTGAGAAAACAGATGCCCAAGTCACCACGTCTACAGAACTGAGAATACAGATATCAAGTCACCACGTCTACAGAACTGAGAATACAGATGCCCAATTCATCACGTCTATAGAACTGAGAATACAGATGCCCAAGTCATCACATCTACAGACCTGACAATACAGATGTTCAAGTCATCACATCTACAGAACTGAGAATACAGATGTTCAAGTCATCACATCTACAGAACTGAGAATACAGATGTCCAAGTCACCACATACAGAACTGAGAATACAGATGTCCAAGTTACCCCATCTACAGAACTGAGAATACAGATGTCCAAGTCACCACATCTACATAAATGAGAATACAGATGCCCAAGTCATCACATACAGAACTGAGAATACAGACATCCAATGTACCCCATCTACAGAACTGAGAATACAGATGTCCACGTCATCACATAAAGAACTGAGAATACAGATGTACAAGTCATCACGTCTATAGAACTAAGAACACAGACGTCCAAGTCATCACGTCTACAGAACTGACAATACAGATGTCCAAGTCACCACATAAAGAACTGAGAATACAGATGTCCAAGTTACCCCATCTACAGAACTGAGAATACAGATGTCCAAGTCACCACATCTACATAAATGAGAATACAGATGTCCAAGTCATCACATACAGAACTGAGAATACAGATGTCCAAGTCACCACGTCTACAGAACTGAGAATACAGATGCCCAAGTCATCACATCTATAGAACTGAGAATACAGATGCCCAAGTCACCACGTCTACAGAACTGAGAATACAGATGCCCAAGTCATCACGTCTACAGACCTGACAATACAGATGTTCAAGTCATCACATCTACAGAACTGAGAATACAGATGTTCAAGTCATCACGTCTACAGAACTGAGAATACAGATGTCCAAGTCACCACATACAGAACTGAGAATATAGATGTCCAAGTTACCCCATCTACAGAACTGAGAATACAGATGTCCAAGTCACCACATCTACATAAATGAGAATACAGATGTCCAAGTCACCACATCTACAGAACTGAGAATACAGATGCCCAAGTCATCACATACAGAACTGAGAATATAGACGTCCAATGTACCCCATCTACAGAACTGAGAATACAGACGTCCACGTCATCACATAAAGAACTGAGAATACAGATGCCCAAGTCATCACGTCTACAGAACTGAGAATACTGATGTCCAAGTCATCACATAAAGAACTGAGAATATAGATGTTCAAGTCATCACGTCTACAGAACTGACAATACAGATGTTCAAGTCACCACATACAGAACTGAGAATACAGATGTCCAAGTCATCACATAAAGAACTGAGAATATAGATGTACAAGTCACCCCATCTACAGAACTGAGAATACAGATGTCCAAGTCATCACATAAAGAACTGAGAATATAGGTGTCCAAGTCATCACGTCTATAGAACTAAGAACACAGACGTCCAAGTCATCACGTCTACAGAACTGACAATACAGATGTTCAAGTCATCACGTCTACAGAACTGAGAATATAGATGTCCAAGTCATCACATACAGAACTGAGAATATAGATGTCCAAGTCACCACAAATACAGAACTAAGAATACAGATGTCCAAGTCACCACATCTGCAGAACTGAGAATACATATGTCCAAGTCAACACATAAAGAACTGAGAATACAGATGTCCAAGTCACCACGACTATAGAACTGAGAATACAGATGTCCAATAACCTTTGGCTGCATTATGTTACACAAACTCAACTAAGGGTTACTAAGTTTTGCATCCTCTTAAAGCATTACAAGTGTTAGACTCACTCAGGTCGAGGAAAGAAATGAATCTACTAATATCCATGTTAAAAAAAACAAGGCCTGTGGTAATTACACTTACTTCTGAATTCCCTTGCATGGAAGACAGGCAAAGCAGTCTTCCTTGAGATTGTGAACACAACCATAGAGATAGAAACTGTAGCTTCTGCAGGTACAAGGAGATTGCTATTCTAAGGAGAGCTGCCAGGACCACATATCTGAACTTTGCATGCGCCCAAACTTGGAAAATGGCTTGGACTTATACAGTAATTAGAAGAGTAAGACTTTGGCCTGTGACCATCCAGCTATTAAAATTAAAGACAACCCTGAGATTACCCCCCCAAACATTCTAGGTTGAAAATAATCACTTTAGGATATTGCTTCAGTCTCAACCCAAACCACGTTGCACTGTAATGCACTGAAGTGAGGAAGAAAAGCAACAGCACTGAAAGCCAGCAGAAGCCCACAGGGTTTCTGTCCATCAGACGTCCCATGATCGTTTATGGATAAATGAAGTAGGCCTGCTTCAGAAACTCGTAGCAAACAATGGCTCCATGGGTAAAGCATTAGGCAAAGCGGCTTCATTACATCTACTTGTTGATGCTCAGCCAGGGAAATGTGTCATGAGTCAGTGGATCTTGGCAGGTATATTCTTGCAATGCTAGACGTCAGAAATGTATAGGGCAGCCAGAGGCGGCTTTCTGCTTAGTTACCTGTTGTTCTGAGAGCTGCAATAGCTCGTGGGGGGGATTAGGAAAAGAGAGGTCTTGCCATTTTCCGGATACCTCATTTGGATTGCAAAATGAAAAAGACAGAGAGGCCCAATAAGAACAACACAGAGCATGTTGTCTGCAATGTAACACACACCACTGTGTTCCCAAAAGATTCATTTCCTAAAAGAGGCAAGTAAGACAAAATTACTTTGGAGGTTTTAATGAGATGCCACGTCCCACCTTCATCTCTCACTCCTCCCTGAGCCGACTGGGCCACTTGGAAATTCACCTAACGTCACGTTTAACTAGAGAAGTGAGACATCCAAGTTGCTGACAGACACTGTTATTTTCCTAAACAGCTCACTCGCAGGCATTGTTAGCTGCCCTTTGGACAAAAGTGGAGAGAAAGTCTACGTGTGGCCTGCAAAACTTGCTAGTGACCCATTGCAGATATTTGGCTCAACTGCTCTCAAGAATCTGTGCTGTCAACGCTACTTACCAAGAAAACTAGCAGCATCTGGTTAAGTGTTTGGAAACCCAGCTGTCAAATAGAAAACCTGTTGTTTAAAAATCTGTGATCAGAAAGTGTTATTTCTTCTTCCTCCAGTCAGGGCTCTTTTCATTCCAGTTGCATGGTTTCATCCACCTTTACTGAACATGGGTAGCTTGGCCAGCAATTTATAAGAAATTGGTTATTTCAATACCGGGAGTCCTGCTGTTTACAATACCTGCAGGGACTATAACAGGTTATAAGGCTCTCTGGCAGAAATCTGATCTCATCAGGGAAAGAAGAAATTTGTCTAAGGCAATTTCTATTTTAGTTTCAATACCTTGAGAATAAACCCGTTAGGTAATTCAGCTATTTTCTATTTTCTTTTTCATCTGAGGCATCCTGGTTTTCTGCTGTAACACTGGATAACACCCTGTTTGAGACACTCAAAATCCAACTGGAATGCAAAATTTCTTCAAGCTTAGCAATCCTTCAGCCATTTATTGAAGTTTTATCACACCTCAATGAACTAAGAATAATTAAAACTGTTGACTCAAATATCTGTGTTTAATGCTTTCTCAAATAGATAGTTATTGTGTCCAAGACAAAACAAATTCCTCTTACAGCATTAGGATTTGGATGACTGCATTTTAAGTTACTGGATAAATTAGGGGTGAAGTCTGGAGGAAAGACTTAAGTGAAAATGAGCTAGATTTGGTGAAGACCATTTGGTGCTTCTTCTTAGCTTTCCCCAAGACTGATAATTTGAATGGGTATTTTCTGATTGCTCAGCTGCTGGAATTAGCCTACTGGCTCCCAATTCTGATGGCTGACATCACTTCCCTTTATATATCTTTCTCCTTCATTAATTTAGGAGATGGGGTCAAATTGCCTTTTATGTACACTATACCATGAAATTTCATTCTTTCACTTTTCAAATTATTATCTCTGAATACATAAACCTTAAATGTCTTAACTAGGGTGTGCTTTATACATTAGTAAGTATATTGTCTTCTTTGACATAAATTCCAGGAATATAAATCCTCCTCAGAGAAAGCCCTGCCTTCCAAGGGACTTCAACCCAGGGACTCTTAGAGGAAGTGCCATCCTGACTTCTCCAGTGGACAGAGAGGACACGAGATCCTACTGGGAATTAGACAAGACACAGATAAGCTGTTCCTCGTTTCAAGTTGTTTAGTTGCTCAGTCGTATCCGACTCTTTTGTGACCCCATGGACTGTAGCCCACCAGGCTCTTCTGTCCATGGGATTTCTCAGGCAAGAATACTAGAGTGGGTCACCATTTCCTTCTCCTGGGGATGTTCCTGACCCAGGGATTGAACCTGTGTCTGCTGCGTTGCAGGCAGGTTCTTTACCACTGAGTCACCTGGGAATTCATATGTTAAGCGAAAAATAACCATGTTGGAGGGAACCGGAAAGCTTCTGAGTTCCTCTCTCTGCAGGCCCCTAAGACTGAGAGGGATGGGAGTGTTATGAAATTCCAAGTTTTCATGCATGAGGAGCAGTTTTAAGAACTCACAGCAGAATGCAACAGGCATTCAGGAAATGAAGGTGGGGACTCTGGTTGGCATGGAAAAGCACTTCTAGAAAATGTACTCTTAAAAAGGATCATTAACATACCAGACCCTAACAAGCTTCAAAAGTGCATAAGCAACCGCTTTTACTAAACTGTTGGATCCTTGCAGCGAACTATATAAACTGCATAGAACATGCAAGATACTACCACTTATAATGAAATTGAATACTAGGGCATGCATCTGTTCTCTTGGGAGTTTTTTTTTTTTCTTTTTTTAATGGAAAGAGATATTATTTATGTATGCAGAGAGTGAGAGGGAATAGAAGAGAGAAATGGAGATGTGTGTCCCATTTTTCTCTTGCATTTCAAACACCGAGGAATCTGCTCAAATCTCTGAGCCCATTCCACCACATGGGACCTGAAATAATTCAACTGTAAGCAACTGCCTAATTCTAGAGAGCTCTGACTAGTTAAATTTACAATGGAATGTAGCTGCTTTACATTTTTAAAAACAAATTTCTCCTTCAGTGTCAACTTTTTACAGGAATAACATAATATATATATATATATATATGTTATCCAGTTGTGTCCAACTCTTCGTGACCCCATGGACTATAGCCTTCCAGGTTCCTCTGTCCATGGGACTCTCCAGGCAAGAATACTGGAATGGGTCACCATTCCCTTTTCCAGGGGATCTTCCTGATTCAGGGACTGAACCCAAGTCTCCTGCATTGGCAGGCAGATTCTTTACCACTGAGCCACCTGGGACCTTGACTTAGGAAGAACAATAAAAACTCAATTCTCTTGTCACCTTAGGTCAGCAAACTACAGCCTGTGGACCAAATCCAGCCCAATGCACATGTGTGTAAATAAAGTTTTATTGGAATACAGCCATGACTATCCACTGATGGGACTGTCTGTGCTGTTCTCATGATTCAGTGGCGGAACTAGATACAGTGGTCCTCTCCTTATCCATGGTTTTGCTTTCCAAGGTTTTAGCTGCCCACAGATCAACTGTGGTCTGAAAATATTAAATGGAAAACTCCAGAAATAAACAATTCATGAGTTTTAAATTGTGTGCTGTCTGCGTAGCATAAAATCTCACACTGCCCCACTTGGTCCTGCCTGGGGCGTGAATCACCCTTTTGGCCAGCACATCCATGCTGTATACGTGAACTGCCTGTCAGTATAGGCAAAAACATAGTATATATACGTATGTATATTTAGGGTCTGGTACTACCCATCCACTAGGCATCCACCGGGGTCGTGGCATGTGTCCCCCATGGATAAGGGAAACTGCTATACTGCAACAGACATTTATTACCTGGCCTTTTAATTAAAAGGCCTTTTAATGTTTGGATTAAAATATAATGAATAAATATTAGCATCAACACAAATATGGGAAATAACATCTCCAGAGACATTAGAAGTTTGGGAATTTTTCAAGCACAATCTTTTCTCAGAAATCTTGTAAATGATTAAATACAGCGTTAGCGGAAGGTAAGAAGGGAAGATGTTGGATGTAGTTGAGTTGATAGAGGTAACTGCCATGTTTTATTTTTCTGCCATGTTAGATTTTTAAATGCATCTTAAGACTACCTCTAGGACAAAAGTTGTCTAGTTAACCTAAATTCAAGTCTGATTTTGGTGAATTCAATTTCTGGCTTTTAAAAAACAGTTTTCTGCCCGCTACATTCTTTATTATAACTTAAGATGTGTTTGAGCAAACTCCAGGAGATAGTACAGGGCAGGGAAGCCTGGCATTCTGCAGTTCATGAGCTCACAAAGAGTTGAACATGACTTAGCGACTGAACAACTACACAGACTTGTCATAGTCATGTCTGCATACTTATAAATAAGCATCAGATTCTAAAAATCTCACAGACACTCACACGGGCCATTGAACTACCGCTATCATTTCTTCAAAACACAAATTTTCTTGGAACATCCACTCGGGACCGTAATATAGAATGGACAGGTTTCAGACACTTCATACCACCCTGTCTTTCTTCAGCACTGTCATTAAATGTTGGAAATCGGATTCACTCCCTTTTGGATAATGAATGTACTGGGCCGATTCAGGAAGCGCAGCTCTGGGTACTGACTAGGCTCTGGGTATTGACTTACCTCCTAGCACTAGGGAAAGGGAGAGTTAGAAAATGAAACTATGTAACTCCAAATAAGAAATAGATGAGTTAAAAGAAAAATTTCAGTATCACCTAGCAAGCCTTCTTGCTTTGGAAATTTCGACACAGAAGTAGTTGAATTTCATGTAACAGATTATTTTCATCACCAATTACCACTTGCTTAAGTTTCCTTGTGCAGCCTTGTTTAGATTTAAACTTGTCCCCCCAGCCACCTTTTTCACATGGAAGGCTTCTTCCACCAAATGCTAGCATGCCCTGTGGTGGCTTCAGGGCCTGTCACCTGCTCATGCATTTTTGTATGTCTGTATGTGACTGTTCTCCTGTTGTATAAAGTAGCAGTGTTAGTAGTCAGGGTTAGTTTTTATCTTATTTCATTCGAAATGGATGTGAAACTTTACTGGCATACCTAGGCTGCAGCCCCATGCAAGCAAGCAAAAAGCAAAATATTGAAAATGGAAGGTAAAGATAAACTGGCTAGCAGGCAGCTACACTCACCCTTTTGTACAGCCTATGGTCCACCAGGGGGCTTTAGACAGTAAAACAACACCAAAGAGCTATTAGCATGTGAGGGTCAGAACAGAAATCTTATAAATAGCTTTATTTCAACAACAACAACAAAAAGACTATAAAGTAGTTCCTTTTTTTTTTCTGGAAAGAAAGAAAAGGAGAGTGGTGGTGGGAGATATGAAATGAGCAGGTAGGAAAGTCACCAATTTATTTTTCAGTCTAAAAATGTTGAGGTCACATGACTTGGCAAAATCCTTCAGAAATGGGACACTTTCTGACTCCTGATGCCACTTCCTACCTACCTTTTCTGAGAGGACATCATAGGAGATTTCCTGTTTTAATGCTTCTAAGGGACAATACAGATGATAGTCTCTCTTAAGATTATATTCAGTATCCTGGATGGAACAGCAACGAGGTGACACTTATTCTAGGGGAAATGAGTTCAAACTTCCAGGATAGATTTTTGGGATTTCTTCAAGTTCCTTCACTGACTATATAGGCATGGAAAGTGAATACTGACCATGCATAGTAGACAAAGGTTACTCCAATTTGCCTTTCTAACATCTGGAATATCAAGGGGCAAGTAAAAAAAAAAAAAAAGAGCCAAGAGACATCATTGTTTAATCCCAAATAGTGAACAGAACTTCAGTCCCAGAATCTGATACTCTCTTCATAACAAATCTTCTTGTTAGCTTCATGAGGTTATTCCTGGTAAAAATAAAGGCTGAAGAAAGACAAAATCCTCATGAACTGCTTCTCTACCAGTCTGAAAAAGGAGAACTCTTAAAAACATGAGTGAAACCATTCCTTTACCCAGGCTCCTATGTGAAGCAAACTTTTGGGCATTTATGTTCTTACCCTCTCAGTTCACCCAATGTAAACACAGTAGGTTGTGGCCAAAAAAAAAAAAAGAAGAAGAAAATAGGACTGTATTGAACAGCTTTGCGCACTTTCACCAAGGAGGCATTGGTTGTTCAGTAGCTCAGTCGTGTCCTAGTCTTTGCGACACCGTGTAGCCCACAAGGCTCCTCTGTCCAAGGGATTCTCCAGGCACGAATACTGGAGTGGGTAGCCATGTCCTCCTCCAGGGGATCTTCCCGACCCAGAGAGCGAACCCGCATCTCCTGCATTGGCAGGATTGTTTACCACTGAGCCACCTGGGAAGCCCAAGAGGCATTACGCATGCATATTTTCAAAGTTTGAGGATACAGAAGAATCAAGGAGAATTCAACTTGAGAACGTATTTATTTGCTGTGGCTTAAGGAAGAAAAATGTTGAGGGGGTTTTTCTTAAAGATCAAATCTGCTGGGAGAGTGTTAACCACAGACTCAGTGGTGCTGGGGAGAATCCTCCTGGGCTTTTTGTTTTGCAGGAGGAAGAGGAAGAAGGGAGAAGAGTGTGAACACGTATGGAAAAAGGCACAGGGAAGGCCTTGGTATTGTCACCAAAGGAAGAAGAGCAACTCCTCAATTTGGCTGCAAGTCCTCTAAGGCAGATATGACTAAATAATAAGGAAGAGACTGATTTTGGTAAGGCCTGGAGAACTCATTTCATTATGTCCCGGTCCTGCCCCATATTTTGATATGCATTTTCTAACAAGATTTGCTATTTCAGAGCATTGATATGGGATGTCTCATCACTTAGCTAATCATGGGGAGAACACCCATCACTGCAGGTGGAGAGCAAATGCACTGCAGAAGAATATGGTAAAAGTGCCTCAGCAGCCCTGGCAGCAATCCTGGCTAGAGAGCACCATATATATCCTAAAGAATGTTCCTTTTAATTATTACTGTGCATGTGTAGCTCTGTCCACTTACCCTTCCGAGTTCATATAAACAAATTATTTTGTTAACTTAAGTAAAAGTGCACACAAGTAGTCAGTTAACCCCTAGTTAGTTTCAGAGTTAAAATATTGCCAAAGTTAGCAAGCAGACAATTTGAGAAGGAGAAACACTAAAGTGAAACCTCTGAGGAGTCACACTACACCCAGACAGCTCGGGCTCTGGGTACAATTAAATGGGAAGAAATCAGACATTAAAGAGCTTGCTTTCAAGTTTGGGTCTGTGAACTGCATGGCTCCTGATGAACGGAAAAACAACAAAACCATGTGGAGAGTCGTCTGAACACAGCTCAGATGGCCAGTGTCACAGAAGTGAGGACAGAACATTAACCCATGTAAAGAAAACAAACACGCGGTTCACCAGCCCCCAAAATCTGAGTCAAGGACCCCGTCTTCACCAAGGCATCTCAAACTCAGGAAAACAGAGAGAAAGGTTTAGCTCCATAGGAAGATGCTGGAGTCATCAGAGCCCACTTCTAGTTGGAAATTCACCTCCCATCTCAAGATGCCTTTCCTTTCCTGCCCAGATTCCTTCCAACCACCTCTCCTGTTCCCCATCACAGAATAGTGGGAATTGATCGGTTGATGGAGGGTGTTAGCCCTGACACCACCAGCAGAGGGTGCAAGTTATTCAGTGGAAACTACATCAGAAAACCTGGTACTAGTGGTTTCCCATCCTTTCCTTCAGAAGAGAAACTCTTGTCTTTTCTGTTTGGACACACATTAGCACAGTAAGGGTTTAGAGTGAAGAGCACACTGCTGAAGAAAAATCTGGAATGAAAAGCTAGTCAGCTAAGTTCTCCTCGAACCAAAACAGAAAGACACTGGCACGATCCCTGTGATTCAATACACACACAGCATCGTCTGGAACAGAGAGCAGGGTTCTCAGGACTCTGTCCCTAGATAAAGTTCTGTTATCCGGGTGTCACTTTAGCCTGATTATTTGTGGGGAGAGGGGGCGGTTAGCTTCACCTAGGAGTTTATGAGTGGTTAAGGCAATGCGGGTGGTTTCATTCTTCTAGATGAGGAAAATGTCAAAATGAGGGTGAATGTACCTGTGGCGACAACGGCGTAGAAACCTCATTATTTTTCGAGCAGCCTGGTCCTGCTTTTTGGTTAGCAAACTGCTCCTGAAAAAGCCAGAATATGAATTACTGTCACAAGAACGGTGCTGTGAGGTTTCATGTGTGAAAGCTGAAAGCAAGTCAGTGGTGCGACAGAACTTTTAACCCAACAGTTCATTAGGCAAATCCAACAGCACAAGCCTATCTCATGGATTTGAGTCTGGGCGTCACTGGGAGAGAAGGGAGGGGAGCGTAAATGCTCTCACCACTCAGAGGGAGACAACGGGAGGACTGAAAATAAGATGTCCTGTCACTACTCCTCAAGTCTTTATAAGCCAGATTTGTTGAAAACTCATTCGCCTATGTTTGGGCTTTCTCCGTTTAGACATTCATTCTCTCTTTGGGCTATTATTTTAAGACTTTTTTTTTTTTTTTGATGTGGACCATTTTTGAACTATTGAATTTGTTCAATAAAGAACCGAAGAGCTGACTCATTGGAAAAGACGCTGGTGGTGGGAAAGGTTGACGGCAAAACGAGAAGAGGGCAGCAGAGGATGAGACAGATAGCATCACCAACTCAATGGACATGAACCTGAGCAAACTCTGAGAGATAGTGAAAGACAGAGGAGCTGGGTGGGCTGCGGTCCATGGGGTCGCAAACAGTAGGACACAACTTAGCGACTGAACAATAAATTGAATTGGTTACCCCTATTACTTCTACTTTATGTGGTTTTTTTTTTTTTGGTTGCAAGGCATGTAGGATCTTGGCTCCCTCACCAGGAAATCGAACCCGCACCCCCTGCATTGGAAGGGGGTGAAGTTTTAACTACTGGACCACCAGGAAGTCCCTGGACTATTGTTTTCTAAACTTTTGTCATTGTTTTTTCCAGTGCTAAAACTCTTTATGACTCTGCAAAATGGGATAGCTCAGCTCTACTTACTTTCCCAAGGTTGGGTGTAGACACACAATTTAGACGACTATCCTGTGTGTGTGTGTGCACCCGCGCACTGTGTGCTCAGTTGTGTCCTACTCTTTGTGGCCCCTGGACTGCAGCCCACCAGGCTCCTCTGTCCATGGGATTCTCCAGGCAAGAATACTAGAGAGGGTTGTCATTTCCTACTCCAGGAGATCTTTCTGATCCAGGGATCGAACCCACATGTCTTTTGTCTCCCGCACTGGCAGGCAGGTTCTTTACCACTGCGCCACCTGGGCAGCCCCAACTGACTATATTAGGGTGACACCTTTCTGAGTAGGAACTGTGGTCCTTCCAGATTCTGATACTGGAACCTGGGTGGGGCATCAGAATGATTGGGCGGGGAGTGGAGAGAGACAGAAGGAGCTAAATGGACCAAAATGGGCAAAGGACACAGGTGTAACTCTACGGTAACATAGCCTCTAGACTGCTCTGGGAGGAAATCACTGCAGGATGCTTCGCTCCCTGTACAGACAGACCCACATGTCTGCAAGGGGCTGCTCTTTCACCCGAGTCGGGGTTCTCCTGGCTGCCACCAGATCTCCACCCACCTGAGCTTCTGCTGTACAATGACTGCTGTCCGGCGTGCCTGCCGTCTCTTGCCACACTTCTTATAACTCCGGTAGAACTTTTGGATCAGCACAGCGGCGCGCCGGCTCTGCTGGAATTTTTTTTGTTCATAGTAACTCCGGAATTTGCTCTGGATCAGGATAGCAGCCTGGGTCATCTTTTTGTAAAGTGCATACTGTGAGGGCACAAGGAGAAGCAGAGCAGTAACAAGGGGAGCCACGCAGGCGGGGTGTCCTCCAAGCCGACCGGGTGAGGACGGCAAGAAGGAAAACTACTTTTTTCTTTTCATGTTCTGTTCTGGCTTTCATCATAAAACAGGCAAACAAAACTTCTTTCCACCTACCTTTCCAAAATGCAAAATGTTACTTTAAGAGTCGCCTTCAGACAATGCACTGCTTTAAATGTGTTTTCCCCCACCTCAAATATCAAAACTGTTTACCCTTCTTGGAAAAAAGTTTTAACAGCAATAAATTGAGACACTTGAATTAAAAAAACATATTTAGGAAGTAAAATTTTATGATTTTTTTTTTTTGTTTGCCTTTTGTTTTGGCCAAACTGCTTGGCAGGTGGGATCTTAGTTCCCGACCAGGGATTGAACCCATGCCCCCTGCATTAGCAGTGTGGAGTCTTAATCTCTGGACCACCAGGGAAGTTCCAGGAAGTAAAACTTTACATGTTGAAGATGAATATTTCCTATCCGATTTGGAAACAGTTTGAATTAATCCTTTTTGGATGCTTCCCAATTCCTGCCAAACACAAATCCACTTAGCAGGCAGCATCTGACTTCTAACTAGCAGTTCCACACGACATATTTCTGAGTTACAAGGTCCCAAATACAAGGCTTATCATGAAACGCTGACACCTTTAAGCCACTTTAACCTGCAAAAGATTAACACTTGTCAGACCAACACAGGGGTGAAGCCATGAAACCTGGAAGGTGGCCCCAGAGCCAGGGACCACTCGGGAGTCAGTCCCTGCGCCCTCCGGCCAGCCCGCCACAGACATGGAAAGTGAGGCACAAAGGCACGCTCGGGGAGAATGAGTCCTCTTCCCTGCCAGGCACGAAAAACCAGAGCTCTGCAGATGTTAGCAAAGGCTCTGTCCAGATTGCTAACCACTTAGACTATGACTCTAGAGACCAGAAGCCACAGTGGAGGGCTTTGCTCACAAGGAGCCAACTTACCATGAGAGGGACAAGTGCTCCTCAGAACAGCCCTGTGCCTAAATCTCTCTCTGCATGTATGAGGTAGAGTGAGGGGCAAAAACTGACTTCTTAAAAGCTTCCAGACACAGGGTCCTCCTGCAAGAACCCTCTTGAGTCTTATCTGATCTGCCTGACATTTTCATTTGGCCCAAAGTCTTTCAAAACAAGGGCACTGCATCCCACAATGTCTCCATGACCTTGGTCTGCGTGCTCTGCATGGTCAGAACCTTGCAGACACAGCGCGGCACAATGGGAAACAGGGGAATTTCCTCGGTGGCTCACTGGGTTTACAGTAATTATCTTGGATGGACTGTTTACATGGACACTGGCCAAGAAAATGTCCAAAGACTACTTGCTGAAACCCACTCCAACGGCATAACCACGTGGTCCCCAGAGGATAGATGTGCTGTGGTGAGGTGGCCGGGTTGGGGGAGGGGTATGCCTACTGAATGACCGTGCCATCCTAATGGCCCCTTCTTGTAGCTGGTGATGGGTGTGAGGTTTGTGACTCTGGTGGAATGATTTGTGAGAGGACTTGGGTGTGTCATTACCTTCAAGGCTATCCATGTCAGCTTGGGGGAGAAACAGAAAATACAAGATTAATGTTAGATTGCTGAATAGAAGGAAATGAAAAACCAGAATCAGAACCAATGAAATGCCCAACCAAAGAAAGAAAGAAAGAAAAAAAGGCAATCTGACTATATTCATGCCTTTCATCTTCCAAAATACTTGTCTTATATTTGTCAGTATTTTTTTTTAAATGCCTTCCATCTTTCTGGTTGTAGCCAACACTTCTTTGGGAGGGGATTAAAAAAAAAAAAAAACAACTAACAAACTCACATTTTGGAATAAACTCCTGCTGTAATCACAGACTTGAAACTCTGATTCTGAGTATTGCTCTTGCTAATAAGTCCTCTCGCCAAACAGAAGTCAGGATGGTTCCCAACAGGGACTGTGGTGTCAGCGTTTACACAATAAACCTTCATTTTCTGGGATCATGAACTCAACTGGCTATAAGCTGAAGACACTCCCCCCTCTCCCCTCACAATTAAGGATTAATCCTAGAGAAACTTGAGAGAGTGGCAATCCACATGAGATATCAAGCAAATCTTAGAAATAATAAAGAGAACAGAATCCTGATTTTCTGTGTGGCTGGTATCTATCTCAGCTTTATTATTCCTTAAACAAAAGTGTAAGACCTACCAAAAGCACAACCTAAAAAATGGTTCTGCTAATAGGACTGAACTTTACCGTATGAACCAGTCAAAATGCAATTCGGCACTTTTTAATATCACTACCTAGGTGGTTAGAAAGGTCTAATGTTTACTTAATCTCTCTGAGTCTCAGCTTCTTCACCTGCCAAATGGAAATAAAATCGTTTACTTCAGATACTTTTGTAAGGAGAAAATGAAATGATGAGTCTGAAACATCTAAGGTATATTAGGTGTTCTCTGAACAATTCCCTTCCTGTCTGATGGGAGCTCCGTGACCCTGCAGGTCATTTCACAAGCAGTAAAACTGAACGAAAGAATAATTCAGGTGCTCTTCTTACAACGCTTAACTAAGCAATCAATGCTCAGTGTAAGATACTCTGGGCTTCTTTCCATTTTCAAAGATTTTTCACAATTCTTCATTTTACATTGGGTAAGAAGAAGCCAAAAAGGAAAACCGACTGAAGGTTATGTGATGTGTATGATTCAAGGTCAACGATAACAACCAGTATATACCTTCTTCCATCACCATACCAAACCTCCTCGAGCTCTTTAATTATTAATGAGCTCATAGGCAAAATGACTCACATAGAGCCTCACTTCAGACCCAAATAGCTTCCTCTGTATCAGACCAAGGTAGAAGGAAGTGATACCACTGAGAGGTCAACAGTCCGAACAAAAATTATTTTGTGGCAGTAGTTGCAGGTGATTTTTTGTTTGTTTTTTCTTTTTTTTCCTCTTTTGGAACATTTTCCTCTGGTCTTTAACCAAGGTGATTTGAAGCCAGTCTTTGGGTCAGGCATCAGACGCTGTGCTCTCTGCCAAACATCACATGGGACTCCCCATGCCTGTTTGGATGCTGTGTGGGTAGGACGCATTCACAAGCTGGCTCACCTGTTTATATTTTCTGTAACAACGCTGAATGACAGCTGCTGCCACTTCCTGCTGCTCCCGTAAGGGTCGGCCCTTCAGGGGAAAGCAAGGCAAGAAAAGAAAAAAATGATACAGTAGAAGAAATGCAGCTTTCCCAAGACTTCAATGGAATGACCACTCATTTCACTGACTTTCTCAGAACTGAGACCCGAGGTTTACCAAAGTACGACAAGTTAATATCAGGATAAATTAAGAAAAATGAATTTATAGAATACCTCTCTGGCTATTCTAGCTTCTAAACAGAACTATCATATTTGGATGTTAGAAGGCCCAAACAACAGTCAAAGGATTTAAAGAACTAGGTATTGTGCTCTTTGTCCTTATAAGTTGCTGCTCTGCTCTGTCCTTTCTAACACCAAGTCCTCTACTTCTGGGTCAAAAATTGATGACTTATAACACCTCCCTGTTGTTGCTGTTTAGTCGCTAAGACATGTTCAACTTTGCGACATGATGGACTACAGCATGCTAAGCTTTCCTGTCCTTCACTATCTCTCAGATTTTGCTCAGACTCATGTCCAGGGAGGTCAAAGACTCCTCTGAGAAACTGTGGAAGGCTCTGGACCTTGCCCACCAAAAACACACATACAGACACTTCACCATAAAATTTTAGGAGTTCATGGGCAGCCAACAATCAGTCTCCAGGCCTCCAGCCAGAAACCCCTGCTCCAGGTCATACGTTCCTTGTGGCAGACATGTCAACTTTGTATTAACTAAATAATGAATATCTATTATTACCCTGACGGTAAGTTCAGACGGTAATAACCATCGCATTACTGGTCAGTTTTATTCCACTCACGTTTCTGACAATTCTTAATAATCTTATGTGACCTAATTATAGAATCTTTATTTCAAATTATAAACTCAGAGAAAAAAAGAAATGGCATATATTTCAGTTTGAATGATTCTGACTTTTCCCTGATCACAAAAGGACTCTATTGTCTGTTTGTTTGTTTTTTTTTTTAAAGAAGTTCTTTATTTTTGGCTGCAAAGCATATGAGATCTTAGTTCCCTGACTAGGGATTGAACCCTCACCCCCCTGCAGTGGTAGGGCAGAGTCTTAACCCCTGGATCACCAAGAAGTCCCCAGGACTCTTGTTGTCTTTTACCTTGTATTTCCGGAAAGCTGTCTGGACAAGCCTGGCCGCTTCGTAGAGTTCTCTCTGTTCGTGATCAGACAGGGTCAGCTGAGCAAATTCATTCTCTACCTTCTCACTGGTGGATGCACTCAGGAACTCAGACCAGTCTGCTGCAGAGGGAAGGCTGGGCTTCTCAAAAGTTATTTCACTGACTGGTGAGCCTACAGGGCTCAAGCTGGTATTAGAAGAAGGGGTGAGAGGCTCATTATATGCACTTCTGAAACAAAAGAAGACATGAGGGAGAGAGGCTGGTGATTAGTCTGCAGGATTCATCACACATTGGTCAAAGAGACAAGATGGTACCCACTGTGGACCATGAAGGATACACCTCTACTCAGTCCAGAGAGATGCTAAGGAGACTCCGGGTGTCCTTCAGTTAGTAACTTCAATCTGAGCACCTGTTATGAGTTCAGTACTGGGCTAAGTACTAAACCCAGTAAGTCCACTATCCAACTGTGAAGCTTCAATTGAACTGGGGAGAACATGCCATGACACATTATCTCCTACACTCTGCCACGGGAAGAAAAATCACAGCAGAGGTGAGGAAGAAAGAGGTCCTTGAAAGAGGCAATGGAATCCATCCTAATGCTTCCTTCCTCCCTTGAAAAGGGCATCCACTACCCATATCTCCTCAGATCCAGTGGGTCTCCTGCGCCTCCAGGTAAATCCAGGAACTTGCCCTGGGGAGACGCCCCTGGACTTTACTGACCTGATCTGGGCAGCATTTGGCAGATGGTCTACGTCAGCCAGGTAACCAGCCAGCCAGCTCATGGTACTGCTAATGGTGGCCGCATCTGTCCTTTCCAACACCGGGGACTCCATGGGCACAAAGTTCTCCTGCTTGATCCGCTCAGGTGTGGCTTCAATGATGTGTTCTGCCAAGGTCATCATGTTCACCTGGAACCCGGAGGTCACAGAGCACTCAGGTTAGGATGGGGCCCTAGAAATCAGCCAGGCCTACCTCCCGCCCACTACCTGGGAAAGAGAAATGAAGGAGGGTAAGCTTACATGTCAGTCCAGTACCCTCTGATATTATCTAAAGATTTTACATGATTCGCTCACGTATGCTGAGATCCCAGATCTGAGGATCTCTAAAAATCAGCTCGGTCCAAAACCTTAAGTCTTTGAGAATATCTGGCTTATGCCTACTTTCTACTCTCAGCTAGGATCAACTGATTAAGGATACTAAGGCCTGGGCAGTTCTAGAGGACGTGGTCATGTAATTATAGTGATATCGCTGGTTATGTGACCACTTGTTCTTGTTGTTTAGCTGCTGAATCGTGTCTGACTCTTTATGACCTCCATGGACTGCAGCCCTCCAGGCTTCTCTGTCCATGGGATTTCCCAGGCAAGAATACTTGAGTGTGTTCCCACCTGACCACTATGTCCCCCCACTTTGTCCTGCCCAGAGAACCCTAGTTTTGCAGAAAGCAGCAAACAGCCAAAGCCCAGGGGACAGCTGGTGACTAAGACAAGCCACCTGTCCTGATCCTCCTCTCAGTTCCCACCTTCCTGCACCAAGGCGGGGATCTTGACCAGCCTCTGGACAAGGAGACTATACACAAGTCTGCTGGGAGAGATGTGGGCAGAGCTTCTGCTTTTCCCGGTGAAAGGTGCCGATGCACCAGGCCCTACCCCTCTTCTCCTGCTCTGACCACAGCCGAGCTCGAGAAGTCACATTATGATCAGAAAGCAACAGGAGTGAAGAGAAAAGCCAAAAGAATAGAAAAAAAAAAAAAATCCAGGTCTCTGATGGCATAACTGAGGCACCAAACCTCTGGACTTGTACAAGAAAAAGAAATCACGTTCTTATTAAACCACTGAAGTCAGGGTCGCTGATACGAGCATCCCAAAATAAATTCCTAACAGATTCATTTAGGAAACCTCGCAACGAGTCTGGAGCAGATCTATTCAATTAGAATCAGAGATATGAGCTTGGTTTTAAAAGTTTTCTTGCACATCTCTTGAAAATGGAAGTTGAAATACAGCAGTTTTTAAGTGAACTGAAAATGTTCAGAAAGGATCTATACAAAATCTATACAAAAATGATTAAATGTTTATCTTCATGTGTGAACCTCATGAAGATTATGCTGACTGAAAGAAGCCAGACACAGAATGTGACAGTTTATGATTCTATTTATATAACATTTCTAGAAGCAAAATTCTAGGCAGAGAAATCAGATCCATAGGACTAGAATGGGAACAGAGGTTGATTGCAAAGGGGTACAGGGAACTTCTGTGGGGGGAAGGAAGTGTCCTAAATGGGACTTTTGTGATAACTGTGAATTTTGTACAAACTCACAAACGATCATTATAGTGAACACTTAAAAATGAATGAATTTATGGTATGTAAGTTATACCCCAATAAAACTGTTAAAAAATACTTATCTTGGGTAATTTTCGATATTGTCAACAAAAATTGTAACAGGAATACAAATGAAAACATTTAGGGAAGAAATACCACAGCTTTTCTTCTTCTTCTATATTGACCATCTTGATTGGTGACTCAAACAGGAGGAAGTAAGTCCTACCTTGATTCTTTTCCCATGAAAGTATTAAAAAGTGGAATTTCTGGAGACCAAAGGTTATAACTATCTGTAATCACTCCTCTCCCACATCCCCTATTTTATAAAACTGTGTTAGTATAAGGACACATTAACATTGTAAGTGCAATACTCTGAGATACCAAGTAGATGATTTCTTAATGTGATAGCTACAAAAGGCAATGGAATTTAAACGATCTTTAGGGCTTTTTATTCAAATGACATTGGGTTTTTATTAAAATTCTCTTTGGGTTCTAATATATGAGCAGTTTTCACAAGTGTGCATGGATATCTCAGAACAATGATATGTATATTTACCACATTTTTATTCAAACATCTACATAATTATATAATCATATATTAAGTATACTAAATCAAAACTTTCTAATTGTATTCTCAATTTTTTTCATTTTCTCTTCACATGTACCTCAGCTGACAACTTTTGAGATAGTGGCGTTAGTGTCATAATATGATTGTGGTTCTGGTACCACATTTCTTTGTATTTATTTGCTTTAATATTTAGAAACTATGTTAGGTGCACAATGGTTCATTATGGTCCTATCTTTTTGATAAATTGTATATATATAATATTTGCCTTAATTATGCTTTTTGTCTGTTTTCTTTTATACTCTTTTGTCTGTTATATCTTCACCCGTCAGTTCATTTTCATCCTTTCTGTTTCATTTCAATTCTGTCTTTTACAAGTAGTATATAATACACTTTGCTTCTTTTTATCCAGTCTGAGAATCTTTTAATAGAATTAACAGTTTCCAAAGTGGGAATGACTCATGTTTGCAAGTATTCCTATAATATTATGTTTCAGAGTATTATTTTTGTTGTTGCTTTTTTTTTTTTCCTTATTACCAATTCCTGAACTTTTCCCAAGTGAGCCAAATTTTCTTTCTCCCCCCTTTAAGTGACTTAGAAACCCTGAGCCTGTTTTGACACTATCTACTAACTTGACATTTCTAATAAGCATATTTCAGTCCCTGGTTTTCAGGCCCAGTTCAAAATGTTTGATTCACGAGTGGCCCAAGTGAAGAAGACAGTCCACCAGTCTAATACATAAGCCCAGACTTTGAACCAGTCACTGGTGATAAAATGACAAGACCTCTAAGAAACTGGCAGTAAAGATCAAGGAAGTGCAGGTGGATGGACCAGTCCCTGCAAGCTTACCTTCTCCATGCTCACCTGTATGTCATCCATGGGCTGTGAGCACTCCTCACTCTCTGTACCATCACGGTAGGACCCCAGCTCGGTGTTCACCACCTCTCTGTTAGCCATCATCAAGACACTCATTGGTTCCCGTGGACGCACCTGTGAAGGTGCTGCATCCTTGCCTACACTGGTCCCCTTCGGATTTCCAGTCACCTGTACTGTAGACACACCAATGTAAAGATCTTTGGGGTTCCACTTTACTACCGGCTGGGATGCAGAGGCGTGGAGGAATCCTGCAGTCTCTGGAGTGGGAGGGGAGATCTCCCGGCTGTAGTCCCTCAATCCTTCACTGGGGCTGATTGTCTCGGGGACAGGCTGCTTAGAACTAGGGCTCTGCTTCCTGATATTTGGCTGTTCCAGACTCAGTGCAGTGGACAGCAGCTTCTCCTGCCTTGCCTGGAAGTACTCGGGGTTCAATTTATGCTTTTTGGGAGCTGGATAATCTTTGTGGCTCTCACTGCTGTAGTAATTAGAGGGTTCAGACCGAGGTCTTCTCAGCTCTGAAAAGTACAGTAGAAAGGACAGTCAGGACAGGTGGTACAGTGAGGAATGCTAAAGAATTAACACGTTCTCTATGCCTGAGAGACACGGAGTGCAAAGCCAGAACTCAAGACACATCCCTGACGTTTACATATTCCCCAGCAGTATATACTGTATTCAAATAATCCTCCTCCAAAATCTGTAGTTCTTTCTCCCATTAACATAGTGTTTTTTCCCTCAGTTTTGGGGGTGGGATGGGTGAGTGGGGTTGGGGGATGCACTAGGCATTCTAACAGCTAAAAGGAAAATTAGAAACACTAAAAAGAAAACCCCAAACCCTTAAACGTATGTGAACATCCTACGGACTTTTCCGAGGGTAGTGGCATGACAGCAAAAGGGGAATCCGCCAAGTACTGAGATGTCACCATTTAGGATTCTTACCTGGGTTGGTACTTGCGATGACAGTGACTCCTTTGGGTATTTCTGGGGAGTTGATGGCTTCGCTGTGCCACTGGCTCACCCAGCTCTCTGTGCTGGGCTCGTCGCCTGCAGGACAGTGGATTCTGGGGTTCTGTCCTAGCTGAGCCTGCTCATCCCTCTGCAGGTGCTCCAGACACTCTGCTAACTTCACGTGACCCCGTGACCTGGCGATTCCCAAAGGCAGCCTTCCTAGAGAGTCTGGAATAGAGATGGCCCGACGGTCCCACTTGTACAGCACGACAGCTGCTTCCAAGTGCCCGAGAGCACACGCCCACATCTGAAAAAACAGAGAGACAGAGCGCGCTTCCTCAATATGAGTTAAAAAAACAATCCTATTTGACTTCTGCCACTGCTGCCAATTGACAAATTGGTCCTTGGCAGCAATCTCAATGGTGCCATAAAACATTTCCGTTACAAAGTGGCTCCGATAGATGTCATGTATCAACAAGGGTGAACACAAAGGGAGCCAGGCATATCCCTATGCCAGCCCAGAACAGTTTGGGGAATAAATGAACCCATTTCTTACTAGAGGAGTACAGGAGAAGTGGTCCACGTTCAAGGGGTCAACCTCCAGTTCCAAGTCAATGCTGTCTGCATGCTTTGTGCTGAAACAGATAGCATCACAAATTACTGCACAGAGAATCAATGTTAAAAAATACCACAACATTATAAAACCCACAGAGAGGAAACCAAAGTGGGCAGCCAACATTCCTGATGGGAAGAAACAAAGTCCCGGGTTTCCTAGGTGGTTTGGATGCTCTGTTTTGCCAGGGGCCAGGAGGAAATGAAAAGTCCACAGTTTACTTTAACATCTCACTCAGTACTTCTTGGGCAGAAGTTCACAGACTTTGTGGAACTGTCCTCAGAGAGACTCCTTTGCTGTGAGGATTCCACACCCGCTGAATGGCCAGATTTCCACCCACTGGTGGACACTAGGAGGAGTGCCTGCTGATGGGTGAGGAGGACACCGGCCTTACCGCCACTTGATGAGGGTCTGGATGAGGGTGGCGTAACCCTGGGCAGCGGCCAGGTGGAGGAGGGTCATCCCACGGAAAGTCTTTGAGTGGATCAGATGCTTGGACTTGGCCCAGCAGGCTCGGCTCATCATCTTCTCACACACGACAACCACTCGGCTCTCAAAGCAGCTGCCCAGCGTCCCGGGGCCGGACGCACACTGTAATGAGACAGCACATGTTCTGATGACCGGAGGCCCAAAGGCCCACGACCATGTCAGCCTTCGGACGCCAGAGGGGGAACAAACTTTTTGTGATTAGCAATTGAAAACAGGGGGCACAAAACTGAAGATAAGGAGACACCATGAAAGGGAGACAGAACGTGCTGAATCCAGCTTAGTGGCACACCCACAGCCGGGCACACAGGAATCTTCCGCCACTCTAAGGGCATCGGAGTCTGTCTACTGCAGCTGACAGTCTGATTGTGAACTCCATGCTGATCTAGTTCAGGGAAAGCATATACTATAAAACAACAAACAAAAATGTGGTCTAGCCTCCCAGGTGATGTAATTAAACACTGTAGACAGGAAACCGGCAGAGGAAAGCGAAGCAGGTAACTTTCTTAATGCTTCTACGGAAGGGGGACTGCAGGGGGGGGAGGTACTGCCTGGACTGCTGACTCCCCAGCTCCTTCTGGATGAGGACTGTCACCTGGGGATTTTTCTCCCTAAATAAGAACTTTAAAATACCCAATGATATATTTGCAACTGCATGGATGGACCTTACAGGCGTTCAGTGAAATAAGTCAGAGAGAAAGACAGGTACTATATAATGCATGTCACTTATATGTGGAATCGTAAACAAAAACCAAACACCCACACACAGAAAGCCTTCTCGACTTCACGGATCCTGAGAACAGACTAATAGTTCCATGCAGAGGTGGCGGGTAGGAGGTGGGCAAAATAGTGAAGGAGTCAAAAGATGCAAACTTTCAG